>NW_027187228.1:1004028-1060421 GCF_028583685.1 Petaurus breviceps papuanus
AGGAGAGGGAGGGAAGGGAAGAGGGGGGGAAAGGGAGGAGGAGGGAGAGAGAGAGAGAGAGAAGAGAAGAGAAGAGAAGAGAAGAGAACTTGACGCGGGGATACTTTTGCGACAGTCTCTTTCTACTCTCTTTCTGGACTCTATCCTCTCGCGGCCCACCGTCCCTCCTCTCCCCCCTTCCCCCCCGCAAATGCTTACCACCTCAAGCCAACCTCGGGGTGCATGTTCTAACTCAGACGGCCACCCTTAGTTCACTGCTGATTGGCGATCGTATTCGCCCTAGAGCTCGAGCAGCTGTCCAGCACGGCCCCCAGCCTCTAACCAAGCCCCCGCCCACCCCCAATAGATCCAAGAGGCGGGGGTCGGGAATGGGAGGTGTGGAGTGAGCTTCTATGTAGTTAAACGGCCTTAGACCCCGACTCCATTGGCTTCGCGATGTCTCCAGGCGCGCTCCGAAGCTATACCTCAGAGGCTGCTGCATTTCAGGGCGTTTTCTTGGAGAAGAGTTTGGGTAACCAGCTTTGAAATACACAGGGGAACTGGTCAGTGGATAGTTCGATCCGATTAAAGAGAAGTGGGAACTACAGGAAATTATCCAGATAATTTACTTTTAGAACAGCTGGGGGCAGGGATGGGGTGGGGGGCGGTTAGGGTGGGAGCTGGGGAGAACTATTTTTCTGTATATGTACTGAAAGAACCCAGTTGAACTGTCTGGTTGTATGTGGGAAAGGGAGGGGAAAATACCCCATTTGGACCCAGAAAAGAGGTCAGGTTTGGAATTGAAGCTATTCTGGGAGGTTGAGGGGTGGGGGGAGGTAGCATTGAAGGAGGGAGCAATCGCTTCTGTCTTCACAGAAATAATCAATCCAGTTAAATCGGACCATTTTTCTCTTCTTAACACGGCACTCCAATCTCCTGTCTCCTCACTTTTGCATCAGCTGTCCCCCATGTCTGGAATGTACTCTCTTTTCACTCTGTATCTTAGAATCCCTTGCTTCCACACATAGCTCATCTCAAGCACCACCATTTCTGATTTTCCCAATATCTCCCCTTCCTTCAACATACATATTTTGTATATTATATAAGAGGCAGCAGGACCTGGGGAAATCATTTAACTTCCCCTAGCTTAGAACACCTTTCAAAGACTATAGGTTGGAAAGCAGGTGACAACCTGCGCATTGGCAGATTAGATGAAGCTGCTTACTTGGACCTCCCTACATAGATGTAATCACAAGTCTGGTAAATGTGTGTGCATACATGTGTGTGTATAATTGTGTGTGTGTGTATATATATATATACACATAAATTTTTTCTGTATACTTGTATATGTTCAACATGTATCCTTCTAAAGAATGTAAACTCTTTGAGGCACTGTTTCCTCTGTGTGTGTGTCCCCCCCAGAGCCTCAGCACAGTGCCTGGCACATATTCAGTAGTGTTCAACTCTTCGTGACCCCAGTTGGGATTTTCTTGGCAGAGATACAGGAGTGTTTTGCCATTTCCTTCTCCAGCTCATTTTACAGATGAGGAAACTGAGGCAAACAGAGTTAATTGAGTTGCCCGGGGTCACATAGCTGAGGTTGGATTTGAACTCAGGAAGAGGACTTCGTGACTCTAGGCCTGGCACTCTATCCACTATACCACCAAGCTGCCCTATGCCACCTAGCTGGCACATAGTAGACAATTAATAAATGCGTGTTGATTGCATGGAAGGGATCTTAGAAATAATGTAGTACTTCTCTCTCCTTTCACAGAAAAGGAAACTGAGGCCCATGTGACTTGCTCACGGTCACAAAAATGGTAGCGTGGAATGAAAGGTATTAGAACCAAGGTGTCCTGGCCTCAAATCTTTGGGTTTCCCTCTCTAACATACTGCTTCTCTCCCCCAGGAGGTCACTGATGCAGGTTTGAGCCTTAGTTCTGTTATTTACTAGTGTATGAGCCTGGTGAGTTGCTGGATCTCCCTGAGCCTAGCTTTCATTCCCTATAAAATAAGAATGACAATGGACTTGGTTTGGTGGAAAGCACTGTGTCCATCTAGAAGTCTACATAAATGTGAGCTATTGTTATTGCTAAGGAATTCCAAGGCCCTGTGTCCATAGTTTAGACAACCACTAGGAACGCTGCTATGGGGATCCAAGTGCCAACAGCTGGGCAGACTAAGCTGCAGGCATTCCCCTGGGGCACTCACATTCCAGTTCAAATAAGCCAGATGGATTCGGGATTGGGATCTGGGGTGATGACCTGGTCCAGATCAGGTTAGGAAGGGAAGTCACATATTGTTTAAAAGTTAGAAGGAATCTCAGGCTGTCAAGTTCATCCTGTACCTGGCTGAGAATCCTCTACAATACCCAGCCTGGGTTTGCAGAACTCTATTGAGAGTCAGCTCATTGGACTTTGGGTGGCTCTAATTGTGAGAAAACACATGTCCTTTTATGGAGCAGCCTGAATTGGCATCTCTGAAGCTTCCACCCATAGAACCTGGTTCTGCTTTCTGGAGTCAAGCAGTATTCGTTCCATCCCTCTTGCCATTGACAGCTCTTCAAATACTTGAAGCAAGTCATCCAATGGTGGTTTGAATGCCCTACAAATACACACATACATGATACATGTGTTTATACAAACACATGTGAACACATACACATAACTACACCTGTAAAGTCACGTATACACACATGTATGATACACACACATATGTATATGTTATACAACACACACACTCTCTTTTCCTGACTAAACAAATTAAAAGTCCTTTCATTAATCCTTATACATCATGATCTCAAGGTCTGTCCTCATCCTGGTTGCCTTCTAGATGATCCTCATCTTATCAATGTTCTCCCTAAATCAGAATGCCCAGAGCTGAACACAATACTCCAGATGTCATCTGACCAGGACATCAGAGTACGTGGAGCCTCTCTTAAAACAGATAGATAGGGGGCAGTACATAGAACACTGGGTCTGGAGTCAGAGAGCTGTTCATCATCAACTGGAGTAAGGGAGACCCAAGCTCAAATCTAGCCTTAGGCATTTATAGTTTTGTGACCCTGGACAAGCCGTTTAACCTCTATCTGCCTCAATTTCTTAGTGGACAGAGTGCCAGGCCTAGAGTCAGGAAGACTCATCATCCTGAGTTCAAATCTGGCCTCAGACACTAGCAACCTGGGCTGGTCACTTCACCCTGTTTGCCTCAGTTTCCTCATCTGTGAGAAGAGCTGGAGAAGGAAACGGCAAACCACTCCAGTATTTCTACCAAGAAAACCTCAAATGGGGTCATGAAGAGGCGAATACAACTAAAACAAACAAAAAATGCCTGAACAAAACAGGAAAGATAAGGCACCTACCTCCCAGGTTATTGTAAGGATCAAATGAAAGGATATCTGTAAAATACTTGCTATATTTTTTATATAATTGCTAACTATTGTTATAATTAATGCAGCTTAAGATTACATTTATTTAAGGCTGAGACCAGTTCTAGTTTAGTTCCTCTTGGATAAAAGGGGCTTTTAGATATATACAGAAGAAGGAGGAAGTACAAGGCCTAGGAGTGATTCATGTTCTTCTAACATAGTCTGCCCACTCTGGCTCAGGAGGAACAGCATAGTGACTCTAGCAATATCTGCACTTTTCCAATAACTCCCTTAAATTGACCTCTAACGTTGTAAAGTTTGGCCTTGAGTCCCCACAAGCTAATTGGAAGAATGAAGAGTGTCTTCAAAGGTCACTGAATAGCCTGAGATCCTGAGGGGTGTGCAGGAGGAGGACAGTGTGCCAAATTTCTATTTTATTTAGCTCTTTCCCAGAAGAATCAAGAAAAGAGTTAACAAGCTTCTCTCTAGTGAACATTTATGGCTCAGGAGTCACCTGGAGACAGTGAAGAAGAAAAGAATATTATTGTCTATAAAGGGTTTTGGCTCATCCTCTGACTGGTCCAATCAAGTAAGTTCTGACCCAATACTAAGTCATAAAAGACACTTAATTTGCCTTCAGAATAAAGCCAGTCTTGGGACATCTTTGGCTCTGTGGTCACAGCCTTTAGGCCAGGCCAATGAGTTATATCTTTTTTTTTTTTAAATAAAATCAACTGGCAAGATGCAGAATGAGACACACATTTTTGGGCATGGACAACATAGAAATTTGTTTTGTTTAACTATTTATATTTTCTAGAGGGGTTTTCTTTTCCTTAATTTTAAGTTGGGGGTATGGGAGAAAAATACTTGTTCACTGGGAAGAAAAAAGTCACCTAGACCATCTCTTCCTCAGAAGGTAAGTGGCTTCCCAGTCATTTGAGGTCTTCACTTAGGGACCAGAGAACTTCTCAAGGGTGTTACTGAAAGGATTCTTATTCAGTTAGGGTGTTGGTGAATAAAGAACTCCCAACTCTTTGTATTTTGTGATTTCATGATTGTGAGCTGGGGGCATGGAGGGTGGAGTTGCCAATAACCTTCTAGGCAACCTTTAGCAAGTTATGTGTCTTTACTAGATCTCCTTTTCTCACCTTCAAAAGGAAGAGATTGAACTAAGGGGTCTCCAAGGTCCTTCATATTCTTGAAATTCCACAGTTTAATCACTTTAGATGCTAGAGAAGAGAGTTCTTTGTTTGGAGGGGCAGTTGGACTAGAAGATGTCAAAGGTCCCTTCCCTAAAGTCAAAGGACTCCACTTCAAATCCCTACCTCTGAAACTTACCTGTGTGTACTTGGGAAAGTTCTATGATCCTGTGACCTTATGTGATTCAATAGTTCTTTGCCAACTTTTTTTCTCACAAATACCTGTCCCTCATTCATCCTTCCCATTGGGATTTCTCCCGGAAAGATTTCCTTTCAATCTGTCAGCAAATATTTATCAAATGCTTACTATGTACAAAGTCCCTTACTGAGCAGTGGGAGATATACAAGGGGACCATAAAATAAGGACCCTAACCTCAAGGAACTTACTGATAAAAAAAAAAAAAAGCCCAAACAAACAAAAAACCTTACGGAGAAAAATAATTTACAAAACAAACCCAACCAAATCAAAGCAAGTAACACCAAATATTTTTCCCCTGGTGAAAGGATGAGAGGGAAATTTCAGAATAGGACTTCCCAGCTTCATTTGAGTTGTTCTTCATTCTCTTACCAAGAAATCTGCAAAGGTTCTATGTAGGGCCTCTGGGATCTGCTCAGAGTATCCTCTCTGTCCTTTTCAACTCTCCCCAACTCTTCTAATTGTCTCCATATGAGTCTTTCCAAATCATTCTTTGGGAATATCCAATCTCCCCTCTCCCCTCCCAACCTGCTTTTCAATCTCCCTAGCATGGGAGAAGGAGCTTAGGAAGAAGCTGATTTCCTTAGATGGTTGTTAACATCATGGTCATCATTCCCTTAAAATCTATGGCATGGGAAAGGGAGAGACTATTTGAGTTTCTCTCAGGATTTTGTGTGAATAGAATGTCAACTCCTTGGGTAAGTCACTTTATGACTCTGGTGGTTAGTTACCTCATTTATAAAATGGCTGGATTACAGAATCTCTAATGTCTCTTCTAATGCTCAAATCTTATGATGCTCTCTATGATCCTGTTCCAGACGGGAAAAGTTTCTCAATCCCTTGTATTTTATGACCTCAAAACAATGGTAGGCACTCACTGATCAGTTAGGGTGGTGGGCATGAGGGCTAGGCTTTTCTGCCTTGTCTCTTCTGTTAATTGAGTCATAGGACTTCAGAGATGAGCTAGACTTTAGAGATCTAATCCTATACCAACAGGAATATCCTGTACACAATCCCTAATAAAGATTCATCTAACCTTTTGGATTCTTCTTCCTAAACTCATCTTGTATATTATATGGAGGAGACCCATTGCTCATCCTGAGACCTTTTGGAAAGGGCAGATTTCCCTCCATAAGTGTACTCAAAACCTTGGTTTTTTCTGTCTTAGCCCCTTAGTTTTCTTTTCCCTCCATGTAAGTATTTTCTTTTCTCCTCCCCACTTATGCCTTCTTGGGCTGGCCAAGCTCTCCCACTGCATCCTGGGCCATCTCTAGTCCTCCTGATCAATATCTGGCCACTGGACCCAGATAGCTCTAGAGGAGAAAGTGAGGCTGGTGACCTTGCACAGCCCTCCCTCACTCAAATCAAATTCAATTGCAAGTCATGTCATAACCTCTTCTAGAACAAAAGACAAACTACAACCTGTAAAAAGTCTGAACTGCCCTATTAGGGACCCAGCTGGCCAGTTCCAGTTGGACAACTCAGCCCATCCTCTCCTCTCCTCCCCTCTCCTCAGGTAACATGCCTTTATGAGAAGGTGTTCTGCCCAAAGGAAGGTAAATGTTGATGGTGAAACCTACCTAGCTAACCTGGGGTTTACTGACTAGCTTTCTTTCTCAATGACCAAGCCTTAAACCTGATTCACTCATTGATTGGACAACAATAAGTCCCTGCCTTGCCCAAGCACCACTTCTAGGGCTGGTATTGGCTCAAGCTTTTTCCAGGTTCCAGCTTTCTAGTCTTCCTCTTTTCTTCGCATGCCTCTTCCCTCACCTCCTCAGTCCAAGACTCCTCTTCCACCTGCCCTCATGCCCTCTTCTTTACCTTTCCAATGGTCTAATTCTGGAATCTTATCAGGTATAAGCAGTGGACCAAAGAAGCTAGGGCAAATTCCAACATTTGAAGCCATAGCCATAATAATAATAAAAATGATAATTTTAAAATAGAAAATCATATTTATAAAAGGCTTTCCTCACAACAATCCTATGAGATAGGTAGGGTAAGCATTATCATCTTGAGAGACAACATGCTAGGACACTGGATTTGGAGTTAGGAAGACGTATTCAAACCTTTCCTCAGACACTTACCCTGTGAAATTAAGAAAGTGACTGGATTGCTATTTGCTTCAATTTACTCTTCAGTAAAATGAGGAGGCTGGATTCCAAGACACCAAAGATCCCTTCTGGCTCTAACTCTATCATCTGCACTTTCAGTTAAATGACTTGTCCAAGGTCACACAGATATAAAGGGTTAGAAGCAGGGTTTAGCTCAAGGTTTCTGAGACTAGGTCAATTCAGTTCATTTCAATAAGTCTTTAGTAAATTCTCCCCAAAGCCAGACAGTATGCTTGGGTCTGGGGATACAAAATTTTTTTTAAAAAAAGTCTTATATTTTAAGTCTTTGCCCTCAAGGAACTTAGACACACAGTACTTCCCCTAGACCTCATCATTTCTCTAAGACACATGAAATTAAAATAGAGAAGCCTGTGAGTCATAATTTGAATTTTAAGGTTTTTTTTTTTTTTTACAAATGAATTAATTATGGCAGGAAATCTACCTTTTGTGCAGTGTCATAGTTGATATCAAGCATAGTGAGACGATCCTTATCTAATAGCTCTTCTCCCATCCTTACTAAATTTGAGGACCTCTGTGAGCTAGAGGGCTGAGCCAAATGGCCAATCAACTTCCCACCTCTCCTTTCCATTTGGCTCTGGTTCTTCCTTTCCAATCAATTAAATTCAACAAACATTTATTAATCTCCTACTGTGTGCAAGGGGTTCCAGGGATCCAGATACAAAAATGGACACATTATGTAGCTCCCACCCTTCTCTCTGTAAGAGACAGGCCAGGGGCATCTGTGCTCAGTGCAAATTAGGGTCCCTGGACAAGGAAGGAGCCCAGGCTTTCCCCTCCCCCGAAGTCTCCCCCACCCACTCACACTGTTCCCTGCAGATCAGTGAATATTTTAACAAAGAAATGTTTCATTAAGGAGTTGATACCTTAATGAACTGTCCCCAGGAGCTGTCAAAAATGCAAAGCTCCCCCCCCCCCACCTCCTTTTAAAGCAAGGGGGGAAAGCCTTACCTTTGAGTTGGTTTCTCAAATTACCGTAATGGCCAGAATAGAGGCCTCAGTAATGTGGGAGAGGTGGCCTCGAAAAGGGGGACGGCAAGGTGAGGACATTCAGCCTGGGGGGCCGGCCCTGACTCCAAGCAGTTATCTGTTCTTTTTCATTCCTGGATTCCACCTCCCCCCAACCCAACTCCAGGCACAGTTGGCGGTGGTGACCTACCTGTCCTTTAAGGTGTTTTCACCAAACCCTCGCCCCTACCCCGCCCTAAGGGACTGTGCAGCCCAGGGGACAGTGCGGTGGCCGAGCGAGCTCGGGAGAGCAGGCTGATTGGTGGGAAATCAGTCATTAAGGACCAGGAAATGAACAATAACCTGACAAGGAGCGAGCAATTTTCCATCAATTAGAACCCGGCTGCGTCTTTGGGTCAAATTGAGTTCCGCGCCTGATTCCCGAAGGTGGGGGTTGGAGGATCGGGGGAGAGAAGAAAGCCGGGGCTGAGTCTGAGAGATCAGAATCTTTCCCTTCCCCCCTTGCCCCTCTCTCTTCCCTCTATTGCCCACATCTCAGATTTTCACCTAGAGGCAGCTGTTAACGGAAGACCCAGAATGGAGGGGAAGAGAAGCAGGGGACCCAAGGACAAGCTGGCAGAGCAAATCATAAAAGCTCCTCTGCCTAGGTAATGCTTACCCACCCTTCAAGGCCCACCTAAGTTCCCAGAGCACTCCCAGCCCCCCGTGAACTCTTCTTTCTTTGAGCTCCCAGATAATTTATTGACAGCACCCATCATGTGACCCTCACCAGGCCCCACCTTCTGTTCTGAGTAGCCTTTCCACAAGTATAGGTCTCCTTCCCCCTCCCTGCTACCTCATGGGGCACCCTTTGTACACACCTCTTAAGAGCACATAGATATTTGTGTATATGTCATTTCCCCTTACTAAACTGTAAACTGCTTGAGGGCAAGAACAGACAAGTCATATTAAAATTTCCTATCTGCCAGCTACACACAGCTGGTGCCCGATGAAGATTGCAGAACTGGACAGAATTGAACCAATTGTGAACTCTCTGGGCAAAGAATTTGTCTTTTGCTGTTCAATCGTGTCCCCTGTTAAGGGGTTTTCTTGACAAAGAAATACTGGCATGGTTTTCCATTTCCCTTCTCCAATTCATTTTACAGGTGAGGAACTGAGGTAAATAGGGTTAAGGGACTTGTCCAGGGTCACACAGCTAGTTCCTGAGGTTGGCTTTGAACCCAGGTATTCCTGATTCCAGGCCCAGTACACTTGGTCACCTAGCTACCCCAAAATGCTTCTGGAAAGAAGTATTGTTGATATAATAGCCAGAGTTCTGGACCAGTAGTCAAGATCTGGGGTGGAATCCAATCCCTCAAAATACTAGCTGTGTGATCATGGGGGAGTTACTTAACCTTCTTGTGCCTTAGCTTCCTCACCTGTAAAATGGGGTATACTAAGAGTCCTTACCTCACAGAATTATTATAAGGCTCAATAGGATAATATAAAGAGCTCCGCAGACTTTAACCTCATGTTTAACCTCATTTATTATGATTTGTATGTCTCATTTTATCTAGCACAGTTCTGTGCACACAGTAGTTGGTCAGTAATGGCTTTCTGATTCATTGATGGAAGGAGGGAAAAAAATAAAAAAAAGGGGTGGGGCAGGGAAGGAGATGGGAAAGAACCCTTTCCACTAGATCCAGTCTCATCCCCCTTGGAGGGCCCATCTTTTCCTCTCTCTCTCTACTTGTCTTTTTTTTCCTCTTCTTCTCTGGACATCCCTCATCTACAGTAGAAGCCCCTGGAACTAAATGTGTGGCAGGCAGTGAGAACCAGTTTTAGACAGGACTGTCTAGGAGCCCCCAGAGCTAACGTATAACCTTTCTGCTCCTGTCCCTGCATCTCAAGCCTCAACTTGATGTCTTATGTTCTCATGTGTCCTAAGAACACCAAAGACAGGCCAGTTCTTCCCAGATCATAGTCCAAGTCGCCCCTTTCCTCTGGATGTGAAGATGTAAATTCTAGGAATGGGCCAAAGGTCAGAAAAAGGAAGCCTTGCAGAACTTAAGTATGGCAGAAAACCCAAGTTGCATTTTAAATTCCTGGATTCCACCTCCCCCCACCCCAACTCCAAGCACAGCCTTGGGAAGGATCAAGCCCCTTAAATGGGAGTTGCAAAGTCAGGAAACCAAAATCCTGCTAAGTGCAATGGCACAAAAAGAATTCTCCATATTGAATCTCTCACCTCTGAAGAGGTGGGAGGGGTGCCTCATCATCAGTCCCTTCTGGTTGTGATTACTCATTGCCTTGATCAGAGTCCTTAAGTCTCTCCGAGTTGTTTTTGTTTACAATGTTGTTGTTACTGCATAAATTGTTCTCCTGGAAATGCAAATCCAAACAACTTTGAGGTACCACATCTCACCAGTCAGATTGGCTAACATGACAAAACAGGAAAATTATAAATACTGGAGAAGATGTAGGAAAATTGGAACACTAATGCATTGTTGGTGGAGTTGTGAAGCGATCCAACCATTCTGGAGAGCAATCTGGAATTGGAAATCAAGGGGATGCCCATCAATTGGGGAATGGCTAAACAAGTTGTGGAATATGAATGTAATGGAATACTATTGTGCTATAAGAAATGAGGAGCAGACAGACTTCATAATAATCTGGAGAAACATATATAAACTGATGCAGAGTGAGGAGAGCAGAACCAGGAGAACATTGCACTCAATTACAGACACATCGAATCTGTGATGACTAACTTTGATAGACTGGGCTCCTCTCAGCAATGCAAGGCTATAAGACAACTCTAAAGACTCATGATGAAAAAGGCTATCCAAGAATTATGGACTCTGGATGTAGATTGAAGCCAACTGCTTGCTCTTTCTCTTTTTTGTTTTATTTTGCTCCTTTCTCGTTGTTCATTCCATTGATCATAATCCTTCTTTACAACCTAATGTTTAATGTGGAGGTTTTTGTAGAACCTTTATCGGATTGCATGCTACCATAGAGGGAAGAGGGGGGAAAGAGAGGGAGGGGGAGAAAATTTGTAATTCAAAAGCTTGTGGAAATGAATGTGGTAAACTAAAAGTTAATAAATAAATTTTTAAAAAAATAAGTCTTTCTCCTGGTTCTGCACACCATACTCAAGCAGAGATAGTCTTCAGGTGGCAGGCTCCAGGAGATGAAGATGCCCCAGTGTTCTCTATTACTTCTAAGTTTCTAGGAGAAGGCCTGTTGGATCATTCACAGAAACTCCCTGGGGGGAGACAATTCCCTTGATTAATCATCAGTTTGGCTATTAATAGAAAGCTTCACTAGAAAAACCAGTGGAGTATATGCTACAGCCATGAGCACTGGCAGGAATTCAAAAAGAAGGGCCCCATCACCATTCCCAACCCTGCAAAGAGACACTTTACAGGTCAGAGCTTCCCCCACTTCTAGCTCTCCTACTCTAGAGTATAAATTACTCTTTGGATTTACAAGATTACATCTTTGGTACTAATAGTTGCTTGATTGAGTATTTCTTTTTGTCTTCCCTCCTTTAAATAAAACTGCATTTTGTTTAACAAAAAATATTGGAAAAAAAAAAAAACTAGGGTACATGAATATAGTGGAATACCACTGTTTTTTGTTTTATGGTGGGTTTTGTTTGTTTTTTGCCCTTTTTTTGGAGGGAGGAAGGCTGGGCAATTGGGGTTAAGTGACTTGCCCAAGGTCACAGGGCTAGTAAGTGTTAAGTGTCTGAGGCTGGACTTGAACTCAGGTCCTCCTGACTCCAGGGCGGTGCTCTATTCACTGCACCACCTAGCCACCCCTGAAATACCATTGTTTAGAAAGAAATTATGAACTTGAGAAATTCAGAGAGATATGGGAAGATTTGCACAAACTGATGAAGAATGAAGCAGAGGCAGAAGAACTATTTACACATTGACTTAACAGTATGAAAAGGATCCCTATAAGGAAGTAGAAATTTTGAATAATGGAGAAAATAATGAAGCTCCAGGAAAACAGATAATGAGTCATGCTTCCCTTAGGGGCAGAGAGGTGGAAAGATGGACTACTGGGAGAGAATACTGAATACATTGTCAAATTCTATGACTTCATCAGATCTTTTTGCTTAATTATTTTCTGTCACAAGAGGAGGGTTCAACTCATGGTCTGATGTAAAAGAAAGACTGATGTAAAGACAAAAGTCATCAATAAAATGTAAAAAAAAAAAACCCAGGGATTAGTCAACAAACATTTACATTTACATGGAGGGCTCACCATCTACTAAGGCCAAAGGAAGATGAGACCAATCAGTTGGCTTGTATTATTATAAAATGACCATAATTCACTGGGGCAACAGGGGCTAATAATGTAGGGGAAAAAAGGGAAAGCCCTGGCATTTTGAAACAAATGGACTGGGCCAATCTAGAAGGGCCTTTTCAGGGAGGCAGCCTTTCACTATGTCATTAAGGACAGGGACATAGTTTGGCATATGGAATGGAGGGCAAATGAAAGCATGACTGTAGCATGACATGGACCAAGGTTTGGCTATAAGGAGAAGGAAGACTGGGCACAGGAAAGTAGCTTAACATGGGGAAAAGAGTGTTGGATTTGGAATTATAATGGGTTCAATTCCCAACTATGTTACTTCTTAACTGTCTAAATCTGGATGAGGGATTTTCCCTCTCTGGGCCTCATTTTCTTCATCATAAAATGAGGGAATTGAACAAGATGATATGCCAAGGTCCTTTCTAACTATAAATCCTATGAGAATTAGGATATTAAAATAACCTTTTCAAGTTAGTATGAATGGAAGCATATTAGGGTAGTGAGGAGAGATTCAAGAAGACAGCCAGGGTCTTTCCTAAGGACTTAATAACCATGTGGGGTGTTTTTGGTTAGCCTTAGAGAGACCCAGTCACACAGGTTCCCTGCCCTTGACTATCTTGTAGTCTTAAAGTCTAGATGTGCAAACAATAGGGCATATAATAATCATCAAGTAATTCTTATTGCCAGACTTCCAACTTTGGCTGGTTGGTAAAATATCCAGAGAGGAGTTGCAGGATATTGTACCCTGCGATGACAGCATGGAGTTGTACCTTTCCCTTGGGTGGGATAAGGGAAGGGTCTTATATTTGATCTTGGAGGTGACAGAAAGCCACTGGAGTCTATTTGGGGAAGTGGGGGAGGGCGTGACGGTTAGGTCTGTACTTTAGGGAATTCACTTTGGGTAGAGGATGGATGGACTGGATCAAGAAGACTTGAAGCAGGTAGACCCACCAGGAGACCATTGCAGTAATGCAAGCATGAGTTGATGAAGACCTGCACCAGGATGGCATCAGTATCAGAGAAGAGAAGGGTACATATTAAGGAAATACTGCAAAGATAAAATTGACAGGCGTTGGCAACAGATTGGATACAAAGGGGTAAGAGTGAGAAGTTGAGAAAGACACTAAGATTGCCAGCCTAGAGAATGACTGTACACTCAACAGTAAGAGGAGATTTAGGAGGGGAAAGAATGTTGAGGAAAGATAATGAGTTCAGTTTTGTACATGTCGAGTTTATAATATCTACTAGACATCCAGGTCAAGATATCTGCCTTACAGCATTTGGAGCTATGAGACTGTAAATCAGCAGAAAGGTTAAAGATAGGACAGGTAGATTTGGGAATCATCATTAATTACCATTGAGATAGTAATTAAATCCATGGGAGCTGATGAGATCACCAAGTGAAGTAATATAAAGGAAAAAGATTAAGAGGGCCCAGGACAGAACTCTGTGGGACACCTACCACTACAGGGAATGACCTGGATGGGAATCCAGCAAAAGAGTCTGAGAAGAAGCAGTCTAATAGGTAGGAAGAAAACCAGGAGAGAGTAGTGCCCCAAAAATCTGGAGAGAAGAGAGATCAAGGAGAAGATCAACAATGTCAAACAAAGGCTTCCCGGTGGCCAAGAAGAATGAGGATTGAGAAAAAGGCATTGGATATGGCAATTAAGAGATCACTAGTAACTTTGGAGAAAGCAGTTTAGATGGAATGATGAGGTCAGAAGCTGAATTGTAAGAGGTTAAGAAATGAGAGAGAGAGAGAGAGAGAGAGAGAGAGAGAGAGAGAGAGAGAGAGAGAGAGAGAGAGAGAGAGAGAGAGAGAGAGAGAGAGAGAGAGAGAGAGCTCAAACAAAACCAATGCAGCCAAGATTAGAAGGAAAGCAGGAAACTGGGGGAAAATCTTTTTACAGCCAATTTTTCTTATAAGGACTCATTTCTCAAATTTATAAGAATATAAGTCATTCCCCAATTGATAAATGGTCAAAGGATATGAATAGGCAGTTTTCAGAAGAACTCAAAGAAAGCTATCTGTAATCATATGAAAAAATGCTCTAAACCACTATTGATAAGAGAAATGCAAATTAAAATAACTCTGAGGTACCACATTACTCTTATCAGATTGGCTAATATGACAGAAAAGGAAAATGACAAATGTTGGAGGTGGTGTGGAAAAATTGGAACACTAATGCACTGTTGGAGATGTGAACTGATCCAACCATTCTGGAGAATAATTTGGAACTATACCCAAAGGCCTATAAAACTGTATATACCTTCTGATCCAGTAATACCACTACTAGGTCTGTATCTCAAAGAGATACAAGGAAAAGGACTTATATGTACAAAAATATTTATAGTAGCTCTTTTGATAGTGGCAAAGAATTGGGAACCCTTGAAGCCCTGGGTATTCATTCTTGGTGTATACTATGGATATCAATGAGGTAGCATGTTACAGTGGATAAAGAACTAGCCTGGGTGCCAGGGAGACCTGGATTCAAGTTCCTCTCTATTGGCCCTTTTCAGGGTTGCTCATCCACGTTTGGTGTCCACCTGACACCCAACTCTCACATGTGTCTCCAAAAAGCTGTAGCATGGGCAGTGGCTACACACTGAATAAAACCATCTCAGCAGATGGGCTAAAGCAGTTTGAGGGTAACCAACAGCCTCAAACCTGTCTGTAAGTTAAGGGGTCATCTACCACAAGCATGAGAAGCCTCTCCCTCCCCGCCCCCCCCCCAGGAGAATGGGAAGATGAGACATGAATGAATACCTGCCATAAAGCAGGCACTGTGGGGCACTTAGAGCTTGGTGAAGCACTGAAGATGTTAAGGTCTTCCACTGCATCCCAAGCCATCACCAGGTATCTTGACTTTTGTCCTGCCACTGGACTTTGATGACTCTGGAAGAGAGAATGAGGCTGATGACTTTGTGCCACTCTGCCTCATTTTAATCCAATTCAGCCACAAGTCATCACCCTATGATATCACTGAGCCTCTGAAAACGAGGGACAAAACAACAAAACAATATTGGTTGTATAGTCCTAGACAAGTTAACCAGTCAGCATTCTAAGCAAACATCTAAATTGCAGAGGCATAAACCTGTATATGAGATGAGTTTCCTCATCAGGAAGCTCCCCTATTCGTTGGTACAAATGAAATCATTGGTCTAATTCCTATTCTTATCCCCATTTTTGATGCTGTGATAACAGTGGGATGTGGGATATTTAGGCAAGCAACTGCAGGACTGTCTTTTCTCTGGAGTCCCCAGTCAGGGACCTCTGGGGACTTGTCCCAAAGACATAAAACAAATAACCCAGGTACCTTTGAAGGGGGACACTAGGATGTGGATATATCTCTGGCATCCCTCTTTGCTTCTTCCTCCCAATATTATCCTACTTGGAGTCCTCTCTCTCTCTCTCTCCCTCTCTCTTATACATACAAACATACACACACACACACACACACACACATACACAATCATGTTTGAATGTACTCCCATCTTCCCCCTGGAACCTCACACCAAACTTTGTTCCTCATTTCTTCAATGTATTTAATGTATTATTATGTAATGAAGTTTATTTGCATAAGAGAACATGTTATAGTGGATAGGGATGGGCTTGTGGTCAGGAAGACTCAAGTTCAAATTTGCATTTTCTGACTCTTTTTAATATGACCCTGGGCAAGTCACTGTAAGCTGCTGTGTGCCTTAGGCATCTCTCTTACCACTAAGTCAGATAGGCTGCTATCTGGGTTGTGGAAGGGAAATAGCATACCATCAATTCCTAGGCTGAGACAAATGGCAGATCCTTCTTGTATTTTCGTTATTATTTTTGTACATTTCTCATCCCCCTGGTAGGCTGTAAACTCCATAACAGACACATTGGTATAGTGGAAAGATCGCTGAATTTAGAGTAAGAAGGCCTGGATTTGAATCTTAGCTATTCCACTCAGACTGCCTATGGAATGGTGGGAAGGGCACAGTTTTGGTCTCACATTTTTTTTTCATTTATATGAGGGGGATAGTCAAGACTTTTTGAACCTTAACATATCCTCTAAATCTTGATGTATCACCCTGGAGGACAAGTGTATCTTATCTAAACTGTGTGTCTAAAATTTCTATCATAGGTTTATAATTTAGAATTGGAAGGGTCCTCAGACAACATCTGGCTCACCCCTCCTCCCGCCTAATTTTAGACATAAGGAAACCGAGGCTCAGAGATTTTTGGTTATAGTCCGGATCTGAGCCCAACTCCTCGGATGCCCAAGCCAGCATTCCTTCCATTATAACACACTATCCCAGTATTCTCTATGAAATAGGGGCTTAATGTTTGTCGGACAAATGAATGCTTATATACACACTCCTGTATTTACATGTACACATCCCCATACTAACACATTTTCTTTTTTATGTTTTAAATTCTCCTCTTCCCATGAGTTCTCCCTAGTAATAAAAAAAAATAGTTATGCAAAATCGACCTACAAAGTGTCCCTCTTCTGTGTATACAGCATTCCCACCCATAGTCCCCCACTCCCTATGGAAAGGAAAATGCTTTCTCATCTTTCCTTGGTGCCAAGATTGGTGGTTACCATTACTCAGCCTTAGGCTTCGATGTAGCGTCGTTTTCCGTTTACATTATCGTCGTCGTTGACTCACGATCTTCCATTTCATAGGCTTATACACATATACACTGCCCTGCTCCAAATGCTCACTCACGTGTCCTTCCAGGTTCACACTCTGGTGCTCTAACCTTGCACACATGAAAAGACACAGTTCCTCTAAACTCTCATCTCCAACCGCCTCCTCCCCGCCTCCCCAACCTTTCCACTACTCAACCCACCGTGTCACCCACAAACCCTTAGTGCTGGGGCCAGGGGCCACCCCTGTTGTTTCTTCCCCATCCCCCTCTCCCTAGCCACTGCGCAAAGTGCCGGGTTGCCTTCTGCAGTCAGCCGGCCCTCCACGCAAACTCTCCTCCGTCCCGCTCCCACGCCCCCCCACCCCCACCCCAAACCTCCCCTCTCTTTCTCCCTCCCTCCTTTCTCCCGGCTGTGGCGGCGGTGGCAGCCACGGCAGCATCGCCGCAGCCTGTTCTCATTACGGGCCAATGAGGCTGTTTACTCACCCAGCTGGAGATGGTTAGATAGTGATAAATAATGAAAGAGAAAACAGGCTTTTCCCCTCTGCGGCTTCTATTTATGTAACATGTGTCACAGCTCACTCACAGACTTTGTTTCGGAGTTGGGTGCAGGAAATCGTTTATTTTTTCCGGACAGTGGCTGGGGTGGGGGTCCTATGTCTTGGCTCACACCCATGGGTTGGGGAAGGGGGACGATTTTTCGAGATCAGTCTCCCGGGGTCTACTTCACTTTACAAGGCCTGTCCTCAAAGGGGAGCTGTCACTACTCCCCTCCCCAGGCTGTTCTTTGGTGGGATTGGGGGTGGGGCAGGAACCCCCATTCACTAAATCCAGTCCTCCAGGCAGGTTTTTGGGAGCTCAGAGAACTTGGGAGGGGGCTAGAATTCCTTCAGCAAAGGCAGTTGGAACAAGGCAAAGAAGGGCTTCCTGGGTGGGCTGCACCTGCCTACAGGGCAGGGAGTGAAAGGGAGAAAGACCCCAAGCCCGCCCTTACTTCCCTTCCCAGGGAGAAGGACCTACCTTGGGAAAGTTCATGGCAAGTTTACTGAGTTGGAGGTGGGGGAGTAAGGGCATGGGGGAGGGGCACAAGAATGATGAGGTGGAGAATCTCAGAAAAGCTTCCTCATTCTTCCAGGAGTATGGAAAAAAATAGGGATTCTTTTGGGACATAGATGATGGCAATCATAAGTTAAGATCTTTAGAGTACTTCCTGGTATATTGTCCCAATGGAGTCTCACGATAGACCTTTGAAGTAGGCACTACAAGTACTGTTATTCCCATTTTCCAGATGAGAAAACTGAGGCACGTAGTAATTTGCCTTCCTAGGGTCACCCTTCTTCCTACCCCCAGTTAGTGTTAGAGGAAGTATTCAGACCCAGTTCTCTACTGACTCAGTCTAGCATATTTTCCACTATACCACCATGTTCCTCTATACTAAAGGAAAGGAAAAAGTGAGTTTTGTTTTGTTGTGAAAGTAGACATAACTTCACAAACTCCCCTCCCATCCCTCAACGTCTGGCTACCCTAGCTTCCCATTTTCAATACTGACTGTACCTTACCCAGTCAGTCTTTCAGGAAACAGGGCCAAATGTGGGCAGAACCCTAAATAAAACACTAACAACAGTCCCACCTTTAGTGGTAGCTCTTTACAAAGCCTTTTTCACAGATATTCCTTGATTCTCACGATGGTCCTGTGGGGAAAGTAGAGCATGGAGGTCACTTACTATCTACCAGCCTCAGCTTCCTCATCTGTAAAATGTAGATAATAATGCTTTCAAGCACCACCCCCAAAGGGAGATCGAGAGGTTCAAAAGAGATCATTTATATAGAGCACTTTGCAAAGAGTGATTTGATCTTTAACACAGTACTATATGAATGTCAATTCTCTTCCTCTCCTTCCTCCATCTTCTCCTCATTATTCCCGTTTTGCAGATGAATTAACTGATGGTCAGTGATATACTCAAAGTCTCTTTGCTAATAAATGGCAGAAATGAAGCTCTGGTTCAGGTTTTATGCATTGTCATCCATTGTACTAAAAAATCAGAGGAAGGAGCTGCTCATCTAATGAAGGGAGTTGTGGTCTCCCTTGGGGGACTTCCAGTCTGATGAAAAGACGTTACACCCATTCACAGACACAAGGATGTGATTTTTTTTAAACTTATGAAGCAACGACAAGGGTAAAAGGCAGCCTAGTGTGGTAGAAAGACCATGGGATTTAGAGACAGAGGACTGGGCAGTTCTACTCCTGACTCTGCTTCTCACTTTGGGGCTGTCACTTCCCCCGTCCCCACTTTCTTCGTTTATTTGTAGGATAAGAAGGTTGAAATGTGTAAGGATCTTTCCAATGCTGAAGTTAGGAATCTCTGACAATAACTGTGAATAAGAACATGATGCAAAGTCAGTAGATAAACCCTAAAGGAACCAGGAGTAATAGCATGCTGGAAGCTAGCTAAAGTCAATCAGGTAAGACTTCCTGGAAAAGGTGAGTTTTCATTGAGTTTGGAAGGAGGGTTAGAACAGGAATTAAGGTTGAAGAGAGGGGAAAAGCATCGAAAGAGAGGGACAAGTGAGCCCTCAGAGCATGGGAAGGAGTGAGTTCCTGGAGCAATACAGGAATAAGAATAATTGATTGGAGTGGAGGTGCCATGTTGGGGAGAAAAAGTATCACAGATTTAGAGCCAGAAGAAATGTTAGAGCTCATCTAATTGAGGTCAACTAATCTAACCCATTTTTTTTTTTTTTTACAGAAGAAGAAACTTAAGTCCCAGGGAAAAGAAGTTACTTTCCCAAGTTTATATAGGTACTAAGTGACAGAGCTAGAATTAGAATTTCTTTTTTTTTTTTTTAAAGCAATCGGGGTTAAGTAACTTGCTCAAGGTTACACGGCCAGTTATTATTACTGGGTGTGGTGCTGAGTATTTGAGCCTGGATTTGATCCATGTCATCCCGACACTGGAGCCGGTGCTCTTACTCGCTGACCCACCTGGCCGCCCCTAAGCAATTGGGGTTAAGTAACTTGCTCAAGGTTACACGGCCAGGTGTTTCTGGGTGGGTGCTAAGTGTCTGAGCCCAGGATTCGATCTCCAGGTCTTCTCAACACTGGAGCCAGTGCTCTTACTCACTGTGCTACCTGGCCACCCCATGAATTAGAATTTCTGACTTCAAACTTCCAATAACTCTCATCTAGAGGGAGAATAGATACCTGGAGATGGGAGCAGGGTCCTAGAAGTCTAGATCCTATTTTCAGCACTATCTTTGGGCTACCTTTTCTAAGTCTGTTTCCTTCCCTGTGGGACAGTAGAAGGGAAGGGTAAAAGAGATATATCCTGGGGTGGGGGTGGGAGGTGATAGTAAGGGACTGGGAAACAAGGCCACATTCAGCCAGCACATACTCTGATCTCTGACGCCATCACACTCAGTACTTTGAACTTTTGCCAACTCTATGACTTGTCAGGGGACAGGATGACCATGGGGTGGGGACACATTCAAAGGGGTCACCATCAGTGCACTCAGTTCATAGGGCAGAATCAATTACAAATACAGACATAGAGTGGATTTCATCATGGGACACACAGGGCTTCAAGAAGAAGCTACTAGTTGGAGTTGCTAGGGAGAGGATTTTAGGCTGGATGCCTCTGGGGTCCTTGCCAGCTCTGAGATTCCAGAATTTTGACATAACATACACACAATCTCTATCTATATCAATGTTTGGGAGGCTCCAAAGAAAAGTGTGAGAGAGAAGAGGTATTAGGCTGCCTAACAAACTGAATGCCTACAGAGCCATTGAGCTGATCTTATTTTGTATGCCTGTGAAACCTAGACAGTATATCAGAGTATTGCCAGGAAACGGCTTCCATTGGAATTGTTTTAGGAAGATTCTGAAGATCAGCTGGCAAGATAAGGTACTGGACATTATGGAGGTCCTTTCTTGGGCTGAGCTGCCAAGCATTCAAACTCTACTACAGAGAGCACAGCTCCAACGTGCTGGCCATGTTGCTCGAATGCCAAAAGTATGTTTGCCTAAAAGACTATTTTATGAGGAACTCAAGGCAAGTGCTCACATGGTGTTCAAAAGAAGAGAGGCAAAAACACTCTCAAGGTCTTTCTGAAGAACTTTGGGGTTGATTGTGGGACATGGGAGATACTGGCACAGAACTGTCTGACATGGTGCCTCCATCAAAAAAGATGCTGTGCTCTGTGGGCAAAGCAGAAGTTCAGGAACTCAAAAGAAAGCTGAGGTGCACAAATTTAGACATGTCTACTCCATATGTTCATATGGACTATCTGCCTGACCTGTGGTAGAACCTTCAGAGCTCAACTTGTTTCTGATCAGCCATAGTCAGAAACACTGTACCTTGACTTCAACATAGTGATGTCATTTTGGTCATCTTTGAGAATGAAGGATACCAACCAATCAATCAATCTATATCAATGTATACATGAGCATAGGAACACACTTACATATGATGGTACCTCCCACACATAAAGATACATTCTAGTCTGATTTTAAGCTCCTTGTGGACTGAATATGTGATTTATACTATGCTTCTATGGCAGGCCTGCACAGTATATGGACACTTGTGGACTGCCAAAGGATTTTGGGCACCCATGAGGGTTGCTACTGCACAACTCTCCTGTTTGTCACATGATCCTCGGCAATCAAACATCATCAGTCTTCCTCTAATCTAACCTATCTGTAACCCAAAGAAGTTTAACCTACTTTGATTTTGACCCCTACCTATTGCCAAGTTGTGTGGGTCTGTTCTATGGTAACCTTCACACCACCTAGGGCAAGACACTGATGTTCAATGAGGTCTTGTCAATTGATTGATTGATATGGGTACTCTTTCAAACATACACACTCATATCTAATTGAAGTGACATGCAATATAGAAGTAATGCTAAAGGTGTTGGATTTGGAGTCAGAGGCCCCAAGTGTGACTATTGGCTTGACTACTTATTAACTTATTAGGTCATTTGATCTCTCTGGGCCTCAGTTTCCTCATCTATAAAGAAATCTCTAGCCAATCTCTACAATACCTTCCAGCTCTTGGATGGAGGAAGTAGGATTGTAGCTCTAGAGCTTGAAGGAAACTCAGAGGCCAACTAGTCCAATCCCATCATTTTACAGATGAGGAAACCAAGGCCCAGTGGTGTGACTCACTCAAAGTCATACAAGTAGCAAGTATAAGAGAAGGGACTTGAAATTAGGGCCTTTGACTTGGTTTTTCCATTCTCCCTCTCTCTCTCTCAATACTTTGAAAATTGAGTCCTCTTGTCCCCTGGGGCCTATTCTAATCTGCCTCATTCATAGAGCTATGGAGCACAGAATGTCAAAATTGGAAGTGTTTTTAGACACCATCTTGTCTAACTCAGTTATTTTATGAAAAAGTTGTTCATCCTTCATTTTTGATGAGGACCATTGACATCATGAGTAGATATCTTGACTTGTGGGTGGATTGGATTAAAATAAGGCAGAGTAGCACAAAATCATCAGCCTCATTCTCTCCTCCAGTGGAAGGACAAAAGTCAATATGACTGGTGATGGCCTGGGATGCAGTGGATGACCTTGCATCTTCAATGCTTGACCAAGCTCTAAACGCTCTGTTGTACCTATTTCAACCACCCTCATGACCATTGGGACAAATTGTTGTCATCCTCCCATTCCACAGGGGTAAGTCTTCATATGGTTGGGGTAGACATTCCCCTAACTCACAACAGATTGAGGCCTCTTGGTTACTCTCAATCTGGTTTAGCCTGTCTTCCCAGACTGTTTTACTGGGGTGTGGCCACTGCCCATTCCACAGTTTCTTGGAACCACAGGTGAGAACTAGGTGGCAGGTGGGCACCAAAGGTGGATGAGCAGCCTAGAAAAAGGATAATTGAGCTCTCTGACCCCGAGGCCAGGGGTTAAAGTTCACATGGAGTGATTGCTGGGTCATACTAACCTAGAAAGGTTTTAGGGCACAAAGCCCTCTTTCCCACCATCTCCATGACCAGGCAAGAGCCAAACCCTGTCTAGGCTGAAGCCTCAGTTTATCCGGTCTGTCTCACAGTCCAATAATGCCTCACACCTAAGCAGGAACCTCCTCAGTCTGGGGTGGAAGGAACCCATAGCATAGGCCCCAGTCCATGCCCCTCTCTTGTAAAACCCCAGGCTTTGGGGGAACCTGAGGGCTCTAATGAGGGCCCCAGTCTAATTCCCCAGCTTATCACACTCTCACATCTTCCCTCTCCAGGACTTTCATTCTCTACCCACCGCCCTCTCAGGTTCTTCCTCCCAGCCCCTCCCCACCAGCCTCCCTCCCTCCTCTGCAAGCCCCCAAGGGGCTCTGGCTTCGCTTGAGGGCACGGAGTGAACCAGTCTGTAACAGAGAAATCTCAGGCTCCTCTTTAGACGTCCCCCGAGGAGGCAGATCTGAGGGAAAGCTTCGGAGAAGGCGCCTGCAGCAATGTCAGCTTGAGAACAGCCCAGCTGACAGGATGCTGAGCAGGGGATTAAGGTCGGGATCAGGGAAGCTGGGGAAAAATGAAGGAAGGTTCTTGCTGTTTCCCGGGGCCAGCTCCATTCTGGCTTGTTTTCTTCTTGTTCTCACTCTGGGAAAGGAGGCTCAGAGGGGAGACAGGAGGAAGGGGGAGGGAGAGATCTCCAGACTTAGAGCCCAGCCAAAGAGAAGGCTTCTTGGAGCTTCTGGGCCTCCCCCACCAGGAGTTCTGCTCCCTTTCCTGCCTTCTTCTTCCTCACCTGTGATCTTCAAGCGTTTCCCAGAGACACCTGCTTCAGCCAAGCGAATCCTGAGAAACAGATCTTAATAAGTTCCTCTTCTGATTCCCGCCCCCCCCCCCCATGTTCCCTCTGTACTGGGTTCTGGGGGATAGATGAGATGGGACTGAATTTATGATTTCATAGGCATGGCATACTCTTGAAGAGCAGGTATGCAAATGAACATTTGAACTGCAATTTATAGTCTTGAAGTTACATGAGAGACTGAGAGGTTAAATTATTTGCTCAGCTAGGTGTTTCAGTGGATAGAGTGTGTGACCAAGAGTCAAAAAGACACAAATTCAAATCTAGCCTTCGATGCTTACTCGGCTCTGTGACTGTCGGCAATTGATTTAACTGCTTCCTACCTCAGTTTTCTCAACTGTAAAATGTTGATAATATAGCACCTACCTCTTAGGGTCATTGTGAGGTCTTGAAATGAAATAATATTGTTAAAGCACTTTGCAAAATCTTAGAACTGTATATAAATGCTAGCTATTAGTATTACTTAACCAGTATGTGTGAGAGACAAGATTTGAACCCAGGTCCTCCTGACTTTAAGGGCAGATCTTCATTCACTACAACATGATGCTTCTAAGTGTGAATACTGAAGACCAGAACTGATACCAGAGTTTTCATTCTGATGAGGGAAATATAGACCCTTACCTAAGGGAACTACCAGGCTAATAAGAGAGTAACATCCTTGTCACCAGGGAGCTCCCATTCTGATGGGAAAGGCAAAGGAACTGAAAATGAAAGAGGAGGTAGAAAACTGATCACATATCTGTCTAGTCAAATATCACACAATGAAGCAGGTATGATGTAAGAAAAGGAGTATCAATGATGGAAGCCAGTAATTCACCAAAAACAAATACTCCAGAAGAGAGCCAGTGATGTGAAACCAAGGCTTCAGCTATCAAAAATTTTTTTTGCTTTTTTTTTTTTGGAGGGGAGAAAGCATGACAATTGGGGTTAAGTGACTTGTCCAAGGTCACATGGCTAGTAAGTGTTAAGTGTCTGAAGCCGAATTTGAACTCATGTCCTCCTGACTCCAGGGCCAGTGCTCTATTCACTGTGCCAACTAGCCCCCCCCTTCAGCTATCAATTTGCAGAGTTCAGAATGTAGATGATAAATAAGGTGAACACCAAAGTCTCAATACAAAGGAAGATCCTGAACCTCATAGTTATCACTGAGATTTTATGGGAAGGAATAGAGTCACTAGAATATAGTTATGGAATTATATTCCTCATTCAAAAGGAACAGATCAGGTAAAAAATCAGCAGGATTGAGAAGCAGCATTATTAATAACATATTCATGTAAGAAAATACATACACAACATGGGGGAAGCATGGCGGAAAAAGTTTGGGTAAAAAACAAAGTAAAAAGAAAAAGAAAGTAATATTGTAGTGGGAATGTATCACAGTCCACCTGGCAGGAAAGAAATCATGGAAGATAAATTCTAGAAACATATCACAAACTTAGAACAGAAATATAATACAGTAGTGCTACCAGAATTTAAGGACCCTGAACATCCATGGGAGATCTCATTCTTCTAAAATGAGGAAAGCTGCTAAATTTTCACTTGGTTTAATGGTGATTTTATTTATTAAAAAGAAGAGGAAACAATGCAGGGAAATGCTATTTTGGATTTATTTATGACCAATAATTGGCTGCTGAAAAGAAATGAAAGGAAGTTTGGGAAGAAGTGAATATTTGACCTACCTAGCTGCCCCAAAGAAGCCTCTACTTTTCCTCATTTACAAGGCACAGATGAACTACATTCCAAGATACCGAAAGGACTTACAGATGTTACTGTTTAACCACAATTGGTGATTATTGAGAGAAAAAAAAATCACAAAAAAACAAGAGAGGGTGCATAAGGCTGGTTATGGGTTAATATAGTCATTTAAAAAAATAGCTGAGGGAAGATTCTTACTGGCCTTATCCTGGGTAAAATTCTAGAAATTATTAATAAAAGAATCATAAAGGAACATTTAGAAAATAAAATGGCAATTCCTAGTTGCCATCATAGGCTTACCAAGGGTAAACTAATGCCATTTCAATTTCTGAGTGGTCAGCAATTGACCAGAGGAATGTGTGTGTTCATATATATACATACACATGCATGCATATAGCATACATATACATACCTATATGTACACATATGGATGCATGTATATGTATGTAATTTACTTGGATTTCTTGGATTTTTCAGTCTCTCTTGATGAACTTAAAAGGAATATATAAAGATGTGCTGTTGGTGGATTTGGATTTAATTGATGAATCATTGTTAAATGTTAGAGATAATAATGACATTATATTTTAGGAAAATCCTTGGATAATGTGGAGAATGTCCAGGAGAGAATAATCAGGATCATGAAGAGCTTCAAGTTTATACTATATGACAATCAGTTGAAGGAATTGGTGCTGTTTATACTGAAGAAGAAAAAACTCAGGGAAGATATGATAATTGTCTTCAAGAATTTGAAGGGACTATCCTGTGGAAGAGACAGGGCAGTTAGGCAGCACAGTGGCTAGAATGCTGGGTCTGGAGTCTGGAAGGCTCACCTTCTTGAGTTCAGATCTGGCCTCAGAAACTTGCTAGCTGTGTGACCCTGGGCAAGTCACTTAACCCCATTTGCCTTGATTTGCTCACCTGTAAAATGAACTGGAAAAGGAAATGACAAACCACTCCAGTATCTTTGCCAAGAAAACTCCCAGAATGAGGTCACAGGGAATTGGACACAACTGAACAACAATATGTGGAAGAGGGACTCGATTTTGTCAGAGCCATCCAGGTTCAAGACCTGCTTCTACCACTTACTGCCTATTTAACCTCAGGCAAGTCTCTTAGCCTGTGTTGTCAGTTTTGTGATCTATAAATGGAGAGTTTGGACTAGATCGCTTCTAGGTTCCTTCTACATCTTCAGTACTGTAATATTTGTTCTGCTTGACTCCAGAGGACAGAACTAAGAGAAGGGATGTAGGTGAAAGCTTCATAGAGGCAAATTTAGGTTTGACGTCAGGAAAACTTCCTAATACTTAGAGGAATCCCTTAGTGGAGTAGTTTGTCTTGGAAGGAAATAGATTCCTTTCATTAAAGGTTATCAGGGAACAACTATCTATTTTATTGGATGGGGGGGGCGGGGATAGAGATGGTGAGGGCAGCTAGGTGGCACAGTGGATAAAGTGCTAGGCCTGGAGTCAGAAGGACACGTGCTCAAATCTGACCCCTAGCAGTATTACCCTGGGCAAGTCAGTTAACCTCGTCTGCCTCATTTTCCTCATTTGTAAAATGAGCTGGAGAAGGAAATGGCAAAACACTCCAGTATGTTTGCCAAGAAAACCCCAAAATGGGGTCACAAAGAGTCAGACAAGACTGAAAATGACTGAACAACAAACAGGAATGATGAGCTCTTCTTCAGGATCTGTTTAGATTAGATGGCCTTGAGTTCTCGTACATTCCTGAAATTCTGTGATTCTGTATGACCCTGTGGAGGGAGGTTAATAATAGACTGGGCTACGTCTCTGTTCTTGACCCTGTCTCATCTGCTCAACATTTTTATGAATGACTTGGAAGAAGGAATATACAACACGGTTATGAATTTGCACAAAACTCAGAAGGAGAGTTTGCTAACACATCAGATGACTGAGTCAGGCTCCCAAAACAAAGATTTTTTAAAATTTCATTTTAAAAAATTCATTTGCTTATTAGCAAATGAATAAATCAATAAACAGGTTGGAGCAATGAACCAAATCTAATAAGATTAATAGTGATGAATGTAAAATCCTACACTTGGATTAAAAATCCCACTTCACAAATATAAGATGGGAAGGTGTGGCTAGATCACAGTTAGGGTAAAGAAGATTTGGGGTTTTAATGTCAGTGGAGTCCATAGGAGTCTCCAGTGTGATATGACAACTAAAGTAATAATAGGATCTTGGGCTGCATTAGAAAGGCATGGATGACATCCAGAAAATGGGAATCCCTGGTACCTGTGCAGGGTAGTAGATCTGTACCTCAGATATTTAGCTAGTTTTGGGACCCTAAGCAAGTCACTAATCATCTCTCAGTCTTTGCTTCCTTAGCTGTAAAATGGGAGACAATAATAGCATCTACCTCACTGGATTGTTGTAAGTGTCAGATGAGTTATTATGTGAAAAGAACTTTGCAAGCCTTAGAGAACTATATAAATGGTGGTGGTGGTGGTTCCTCTGCCCTGGTCAGACTGGTCAGATCCATAGCACTGTGTTCAGATCAAGGCACCACATTTCTGGAAGGAGGATGATTAACGGGAGTTTCACCAGAAGAAGATGATGGAAATGATGAAAGGACCACATAGTGTGCCACCCAAAGACCCAATATCTTGCCACACAAGCATCAGTTGAAGAGATAGATGCTATTGAACTGGCAGAGAAGACCTAGAATGCATGACGGTCATTGTCATTCACCTCCTATGCAGGAAGATCAGACTTCTGTTTGTCCCCAGAGGGCAGGACTGAAAACCATGGGTGGAATTCAGAGAGAGACAGATTTCGGAAAAGCTTCTTAACAATTATAACATCCAGAAGTGGTTTGGGATGGCTCTGGAGGCAGGAAATTCTCCCTTCCAGGCCTTTTTTCAGGAACTGGAAGAACAGTTGTTGAGGATATGATAGAAAAGATTCCTGTAAGGTTGTATTAAACCTCTGAGGTCTAGGAGACTGTGATTTGTTTTTGTCCTTAGGAAATTCTCAGTCCGATGGGAAAAGACAATCCTTACCCACAGGGAGCTTCTTCTCTGATGCAGGGGTTGTAATAGAGAGAACAAGAAATATAGGGAATATTCATAAGCAATTTACAAAGCAATGTCAACAAATATAAGTGAACCTACTGACCAAAACCACTTCTTCTTCTTCTTTTTTTTTTTTTTTTTGCTTTTTGGAGGGGGGAAGGCAGGACATTGGGGTTAAGTGACTTGCCCAAGGTCACACAGTTAGTGTTAAGCACAGATGTGAACTCAGGTGCTCCTGACTCCAGGGCCAGTATGCCACCTAGGTGCCCCCAAATCCCCTTATTCTTAAACGTCATTCCAACTAAAATGTCTTTGGAACAAAAATATCTTCAAACCCTACTCATCAGTCTACTAATATTAAGACTACTTGATGCAGCAATCGATATTCTAGCATAACTTAAGAAAGGTTCAGTCATGGGCAGCCACTGAAATAGACTCAAACTACCAGTACAAGCTGATCTATCTCCAGGCAGGTAATGTCAGGAGACTAAAGGTCATACAAGGAAGACGAAATGTTAGGAATGACTTTTAAATGCTTACAATGTCAAGGGCAAGAAAGTATCAGGAAATACTAATAGATGAACTCTAAGACAATAAAGTCAAAATCAGATAAAAACAGGACCTCCAAGCCATACATAAGGTCCCTGCAGGTACATATTGACTTAGAAAACCACATAGAAACATTATCTATGTCTTATTATATTTTTATTTATCTTAACATTTCCCAATTATATTTTTTCTTTTTTTTTTGAGGGGGGAAGACAAGGCAATTGGGTTTAAGTGACTTGCCCAAGGTCACACAGCTAGTTAAGTATCAAGTGTCTCAGGTCAGATTTGAACTCAGCTTTTTCTGACTCCAGGGCCCTATGCTCTATTCACTGTGCCACCTAGCTGCCCCTCCAATTATATTTTAATTTGTCCATTTGACACTTCTCCTCTAAGAAATCAAGAAGTCATGAAATAATGTAGGACAAGACCTGGAGTTGAAAGACTTGGGTGACATTAGAAAACCAAAGGTATCGATATCAATAAAACATTTTATGGACCTTCCCCAATCCATGTAAAAAGGGGACTCTTAACAAACTTTGGAGCTGCAGAACCCACAAAATGACACAGAGAAGCTAACCTCTGACTAAGGACAGCACGGCAGGCCAGCAGGAATCGGCCAGCGCAGTGCTCTAGCCCCACGGCGGGCCTGACCAGCTGCCAGCCAGAGGGACTCTAGATTAGCAGCAGCTGTGGCCATTTCCAGATTTATCAACACATAGATGCAAAGGACAAAGTGAGAGTGTGTGTGTGTGTGTGTGTGTGTGTGTGTGTGTGTGTGTAGCGTTTGGTGGGAGGATATCAAAGACACCCAATATACTACTCCTACCCTCTGTTAGCTTACTGTCTTGAAGGGGAAACAGGATGTAGCCCAATATTCCAATGTATCTGTAATCTGAGAGGTGTAGTCCTTCCTTCTGAGACCGCAAATTGAAAACCATTCACAACTGTTCATATTGTGCAACTCTTGGCTTTGTCCTCCTGTATGTTCAACACTGGATATAAGGAGAGAAACTATATATATATATATATATATATATATATATATATATATATATATATATATATATATATATAAGGACAGTGCAGTCTGGACTTTGAGATCCAGTAAGTGGGAGTTTGTGGCTTTTGCCCCCAGGGCGAGAAGCCGCTGAGACACCAGCACAGCCAGCCAGCACTACCTGGCAGCTTCAGCTCCTGGCCTGCAGAGTGTAGGGGGACCAAGCAATAGTCTGAGGGGTAATCGCTCTTGCTTTAACCTTCTTGGATCTGGATTGCAGTCTAGGGTGGAGGTCCTGGGGTGTGTGTCCAGCTTGCCAGACCTTGTGTAGGCCTCAGAGAGGGCACCCAAGTAATACCTCCAGCAGCTGAGAAAACTCCAGTGTTTGGGATAAAAACTTCCCTGTCTGGTGGCAGAGTCCTACTGTGGCAAAAAGCCCAGGGGTCAAATGACTGAGGGGTGACGTGACCAGGCAAAGGAAACAGAGCAGACAGAAGATTCCAACATTAGACTCCTATTTTGGGGACAAAAAGGAGCAAAACATGGAACAGGAGGAAGACAGTGAAGTCAGAACTCCTACACCAAAAGCTTCAAAGGAAAATATGAGCTGTTCACAGGCCATAGAGGACCTTAAGAAGCAGATAAGAGAAGTGGAGGAAAAATTGGGAAGAGAAATGAGAACAATGCAAGAAAATTATGAAATGAGAGTCAACAGCCTGACTGAGGAAAACAACACCTTAAAAAATAGACTAACTCAAATGGCAAAAGAGGCTCAAAAAGGCAATGAGGAGAAGAATGCCTTAAAAAGCCAAATTTGCCAGATGGAAAAAGAATCTCAAAAGCTCAAGGAGGAGAATCATTGCTTCAGAATTAGACTGGAGCAAATGGAAGCTAATGACTTTATGAGAAATCAAGATGCTGTTAAACAGATCCAAACAAATAAAAGAAGAGAAGGCAATGTGAAATACCTCATGGGAAAATCCACTGACCTGGAAAATAGATCCAGGAGAGATAATTTAAAAATTATTGGACTACCTGAAAGCCATGATCAAAGTAAAAACCTAGAAATCATCCTCCAGGAAGTTCTCAAAGAAAACTGTCCTGATGTTTTAGAACCAGAGGGCAAAATAGAGGTTGAAAGAATCCACTGATCACCTCCTGAAAAAGATCCCAAAAAGAAAACTCCTAGGAATGTTATAGCCAGGTTCTGGAATTCCCAGATTAAGGAGAGAATATTACAAGCAGCCAGGAAGAAACAATTTGAATATTGTGGAAACAATCAGGATAACCCAGGATCTGGCAGCTTCTACACTGAGGGATCGAAGGGCTTGGAATATGATATTCTGGAGGTCAAAGGAGCTGGGATTAAAACCAAGAGTCACCTACGCAGCAAAACTGAGTCTCATGTTTCAGAGGAAAATATGATCATTCAGTGAAATAGAGGACTTTCAAGCATTCTTGATGAAAAAACCAGAGTTGAATAGAAAATTTGACATTCAGATACAAGAAGAAAGAGAAGCATGAGAAGGTAAACAGGGAAAAAGAATCATAAAGAACTTATCAAAGTTGAACTATTAATATTCCTACATGGAAAAACAATAATTGTAACTTATGAAACTTTTTTCAGTAGTTGAAGGGAATAGAAATATATATATATACATATACATATATATATATACATATACATATATATGAGGGTATATGGGCATATGAATACATATGTGAATGTGTATATATGTGTTTACAGGTATACATAGATAGAGGGCACAGGACAATTTAACAGGAAGGGATGATACTTAAAAGGTGCAATTAGGAGGGGAGAGAGGAATATAATGAGAGGAGATAGGGAGAGACAGAATGGGGTAAACTATCTCATATAGAAGAGGCAAGGGAAAATGGTTACAATGGAGGGGAAGAATAGGAAGGCAAAAGGGAATGGGTCAACCTTATTCCCATTGAATTTGGCTTGAGGAGGGAATGAAATACACACTAAATAGGGTATCTCACCCTACAGGAGAGTAGGGGGGGAAGGGGATGAGAAGGGGGATGATGGAAGGAGGGCAGGCTGGGGGCGAGGGAAGTTGGAAGCACCCACTTTTGAAAAGGGATGGGATCAAAGTAGAGAACAGGATAAGTGGGAGGTGAGATAGGAGGGAGGGAAATATAGTCAGTCTTTTACAATATATCTATGTTACTGTTTTGCATTATCCACACATGTACAATCTATACTGAACTGCTTATCTACCCAGTAAGAGCGGGTGACAAGGGAGGAAGGGAATGAATCTGGAATTCAAAGTTTTAAAATCAAATTATATATATATATATATATATATATATACACACTATTATTAATACTATTTTACATGTAATTAGGAAATAAGATATACAGGCACTGGGGCATAGAGATCCACTGGAAAAGTCGAAAGGGATATGGGAGAAAATATGGGAGGGAGCAGATTGGAGGAGGGGATATCCTGTGGGACTTCTATTTTGGGGTGGTGGGTAGGGGAAAAATGGGGGGAAATTTTGCAACTTAAAACTGGCGGAAATGAATGATGTAAATCAGAAATTAAGCATTTGAAAAATAATAATAAAACATTTTATGTTAACTAGAAAGAAGAGGAAAAGAAGGAGGAAAAGAAACAGACAAGTTAAAATTCTAGTTCTGTCCATTTCACCTATGTGGTCTTGGACATCATTCCCACTGTCTGGACCTCAGTTTCCCTTATATGTCAAATTAGCAGATTGAGCTACATGATGTCTTAAGTTTTCTTTCAGGTCTACATTTCATGAACCCAGGATAATGTAAAGTAGCTCTTTGACTAGGGGAAGTTTTGAGCTGGATCTGTCACAAGGAAGAAGGGAATGGATTGACATAGAAGGGTGAGAATAAATGATTGATTAGTCTCATGGGTAAGTATGACTTAAGTTGTGAGTGAGGGGCAGGAAGCAGGTGTGATTTCTTTAAAACAAGATTTTGGGAGAGGTCCTTGTAATAAATATTAATGTTGTTGTTCAGTTATTTTCAGTCATGTCCAACTCTTCATGATCCTTTAAAAAATTTTTTTCTTGGCAAAGATACTGGAGTGGTTTGTCATTTCCTTCTGCAGATCATTTTATAGATAAGGAAACTGAAGCAAACAGGATTAAGTGACTTGCCCAGGGTCACAGTGCTAGTAAGTGTCCAGGGGATGATGGATATGCAGTATGCTATAAAACTCCACATCCATTCTTTCTGTGGATTCTGATCACAGTCTCATAAAGCAGACAGGGCAGGGATTATTATTACCCCCTTTTATAAACCAGGAAACTGAATCTCAGAAATAGCACTTGAAACTAATTTTGTAATTTCAAAGTCAGTGTTTTTTCTATTATGCCAAGAGCAAGTATGGTGAAAAAATGTCTGAGGAACCTAGAAATTAGTGTGGTACAGCAGAAAGAGCACTGGACCTGGAGTCAGAGGACATAGGTTCAAATCCCAGTTCTGTCATTGACTATCTGTGTGACCTTGGATAAGTTGATTAACTTCTCTGAGCCTCAGTTTCCTTGTCCATAAAATGACTCTATTTCCTTTAAGAGCCTTTCCAACTCTAAACGTATGACCCTACTTTCAGTATCTCTGTATTTTTCCAAATTCTTTCCTTAAGCTCCCTGATTCAGTGACATACATCTGCCTGCCTTAGCACTATTGATGGGCACAAGGAGAATCCACAGTGTGACATGACAGCCCAAAATGGTTACATGATTACATATACTTCAATATTTTAAAGCATATGTGATATCACCGATGTGGGTGCTCCTTCCAATGGCATAGTCAGTGACCTATCTTTAGTGCCATGGGGAGATTGCTAGATTTTGGGTCAGAGGATCAGAGGAATTTTTTATCGGTCATTTATCACCTGTGTGACTATGAGCCTTTCTGGGTCTCAGTTTCCCCATCTGTAAAATGAGGGAGTTGGACTAGAGGATTTCTCAGGTCTCCTTTAGGCTCCAAATCTGCAGCCTTATGACCCATCCATGTGTCCCTTCCTGTGGGAATCTTCTCCATACCCCCTTATAAGTCTTCCACTCAAGGCATTAGGGGGCTTTCCTCTTGAGGTTTTCATATTATGGTGGCACCAACACTATATTAAATCTGTCCACCCCCTATCCTTTGCTCTTGGTGATGACTGGCCAACCTCCTTTTTGGGTAATACATCTCCCTGATGATATCTTTTATGAAGCTTCATGGTCTAGCCTATTATTGCCCTTTATAAATCTTTCCATTGCCCTTTGAGTGACCCAGAGTTTAGATGCCTCAGCATCTAATCATCTTCATGATTCAGAGCCACATAGCACCATTGAAAGAACATTGGCTTTAGAAGGATGGGATTTTATTTTAGGGAGAAGCTTGAGATTAGTGAAAGTACTACACAATTTCCCAAATGCAACATGGGCTATTATTCTCTTCCTATTCAGTTCTGAACCCTATTTGTTGTCCACCTGCAATGTCTGTCCAAGGCATGTGTGCTGATGGACCATCTCTATGGGTTGTCCATCTAATTGACACCCATTGTTTAAACAACAGTCATCCTTCATCCATGGAATTTTTCCTGCATAGATAATTAGGCTAAACTCTTTTGAGTAATGTTAGATCTCATTTAGTAGACTCTTCCTCCTAAAGATTTGATTCAATGAGCACAACAGTCCACAAACAGGATCATCTGAAGGACCTATCTCACTGTTGTTTAGGGAATCTCACTTCTAGTTGGATTCTGCACTGGACATGTTCTATAAGTAACAAGTACATAATATCCTAGGGGAGCACATTTCTCCCTATTTTTATTCCTTCTAATGCCTATTAATATTATTAACTAATAATTAAGATGAGCTTTTGTGTCATAGTTTAAGGAATCTTGTAGGATTTGAACATATGCCAAGGAGGCATATTTTTTGAGAACTTTTATAGTTGCATTTTGCTCCACCTCATTAAATGCTTCCCCTCCCCCCCATCATCAACAATGAGCTCAATGGAATCTTGTATTCTCTGCACCATTCAATCGTGTGACTGATTGTAAAGATGTGATCAGCTTTAGAATATTGTTTGACAATACTTGCCTCTTCTCATATTTTCATCTAGAAATCCCTCAATATATGTGTAATTTATTCTCATAAAGATTTTATGGAGATGAAAAAGTAGGCATGTGAGTTAGTAGTTACTGATATCCTCTTGATAGCCTTTTAAAAATAGTAATAAGATTCATCATCTTTTCCCCAATCATTCAGTATCTTCCCTTTTAGTTATCTTGAGAAGTGATTGAGCTATATAGAATCAATGATCCTATGAAACTCAAAACTGTCTTGCTTCTATCAGGGACCCCTACTGTATACTTTCTCTGGTCTAGTTACTTTTTCTGTCTTTATTCTTCTTAGTGCAATTTCCATTCCCCTATAGTGAAGCAGGATTCAGTGAGGGTAAAATCGATATGTCATTGATGTCAGATGGAGAAAATAGTTTATTTTACTTTCCTTTTTTCATTTGTTTATTGTCTTCCAGTTTGTTCTTCAAATGCTTTTGGAATGATGTAACTTCACTGGGTCTCATGACAGGCTTCTTGAAAACTCCTTTTTTCTCCCTCTACTACTTAGGGTTTTATGAGAGAATATCACTCATAATCTTTCATCATCTTCCTTTGGATAATTTTATAAACAAATTTGTATTCTAAAACATGCTATTGGTTGCCATATCCCTCTGCTTGGCAAAGAGATCATGTGTTTACTGGTTAATGTGCCTTCTAGGACTTTTTAGCCTATCCTTATGGTGAGAGCTCCACTGGTTTATTTTTTTTTTAATACTGATAATTCATGTCAATGTCTATTCCTTTTTCCATCCTCCATTTTTCTACATTGATAGCTGATTTAAATAGGTCAAGCTGAAGCTATTTTGATGGTAAACCATATAATTTTATTCTTTCTTCTTGTTTGGTATTGATTTTTATCTTTCTTTTCATAAAAAGTCAATGATTTGAATATACAGATGATTCAAAAAGGTTTTCTCCATTAGTAACTAGTCATTTCCTGTCTATTAGAATATAATCACTTTCACTTTTTTGTGCTTGCCAAATCCAGTGCTTTCTGATTCTCTTTTTAAATAAAACATTCATGATATATAATGTGAGATTTCCACATGATCCCAATAGCTTTTGATCTCTCTAATTTCTTGATACTGATCCATATTTCCAATATATTTTTTTCTATCTTCTACCATGCTCACTTTTATATTGAAGACAATTAGAATAAACATATGTGATGACTTGGTTTGGAGAACTTTTTCAAGTTGTTATTATCACTTGCTACTCTTCCTCTTCAACAGATGTTGGTCTCTAAATTGCAATTATCTTTATGGTGATCTTTTTCATTTATTTTCATCATGAGCACTGCAAAAGCAAAGCAGCTAATTGTCTCCCAAAATGATGTTTTGGGTGCACAATAAAACTAACTCTGCCAAATTCTTTATTTGATTGTCCAAAGCAAAGCTGTGAGGGGATGAGAGGTCTTCAAATGGGAGGGTGGAGGATCCCTTGTCTGGGACATTGCAAGAGAAGATTACTGTATAGGTAGGGTTGTACTCCATGATATCTGGGGTCCTTTCCAACTCTTTGATTCTAAGACACTGTGTGAGGGATGGTAACTGACCTTGGCAGAATGGAGCTTGAAACATCCAAAATATTTCTGAAACATTTCTGAGTGGAATCTGCCCTCTCTGGTAATTAATGAGAAGTATCTGAAAAAAATGCCCCCAGTAGGATGGGAATAGATTCTTCATTGAAGTCCTTGCCTCAAAGAATTTCTTCTCTTCAAGGATGTTTTCTCACAAAAGGGAAGTAGGCTCAAAGAGTTAGTGAAGCCCTTTGGACTGTGGCTTCCCTAGAACTTCTCATTGGAGATCTCTGGTCTTCCACTAGTGTAGAGAAAAGTTTATACATATCCTTCCTGATTGTGCTCCCCCATCATTCTCTAATTGGTTTATTGTCCAGTACCCTGAAATAACAGCTAATATAGTCAGTCCACTTAGTGCCGACCAGAACTAGGCTGAAGAAGACTGAATTGGGATGTGAAAAATTTTCTGGTGAAGAAGACTGATCTGAGGAGACTGCTCTCTGGCAAATCTGATTTTAGGACGATGTTCTTAGGGGACAGATGTCATGACGCTTATCTGGGAGATCAGTCGGGTGGGGGGGAATTAGTCTTTGGGAAGACTGGTCTAAGGCAGGATTTCTAACTTGAGTCCCTAGTCTAAGGATAGATTTCAGGAAATCTATGAATTTGAATGGGAAAAATTGCATTTTAATTTTCACTATCCTCTAAATGAAATATAGTATTTCCTTTAATTATGAATTGAAAAACAACATTGTTCTGAAGAGGGGTCCATAGACTTCACCAGATTGCCAAAGGATGTGTGAAACGCAAAAGATTACATACCCCAATTTGAAGCAATGTGTTTCTTGACTGGCTGGATGTAATGGATTAGCCTGAGGGAAATGGTCCAGGTAGGTTTGGTTTTGGGGTGATTAGCCCGAGGGGACTAGTCTCTAGGAGACAATGGTAAAGGGTTCTGAGAGTGGTCTGGGGTGGAACAATTAAGATGATCTGGGGGGGGGGCGCATCCCAAGAAGGGTGTCACTCTTTTCCCCTACAGCCTAGTTGCCTTTCTCTGGCTCCTTGCAAGCTTTCTGCTGGGGAAAGTGGCTCAAAGTATCCAAGCTTCTCTACAATGACCATTTTATCTACTGTGGAGAAGCCCTTCTCAGAGACCTCCTTCCTCTCTTTTTACCTCTTATCCTTTCAGAAAAAAAAAAACAAAACATTAACTCCTCCTTGCCAGGGCCCTCCCCCTCAATCCTCCCTCCTTGTTTCCCTCCCCTTCTCAGACTCATTTGAGTTCTTTTGTTGTGTCTTCAAATTGATGGCAATGTTGTGGCAGCTTCTCAGGACTCACCCGTGAGTGAGGCAGCCCCTCCCTCATGCTGACGGCACAGCCCATCTCACTACTGGGCCAGTGCCCACATAGCTCTGCCACCTTCCTCCCCCTATTGCCAGGCTAGTGCCCATGCTGCCTGCTTTGCCACTAGGCCAGTGCCCACATAGCACTGCCACCTTTCTCCCCTATTGCCCGGCTAGTGGCCATACTGCCTGCTTTGCCACTGGGTCACTGCCCACACAAGTGAACTGGTCATTGCCTATATATCACACCTCTTTGCCCTCAGTGTGGTCATCTGCAATGACATCCTGGTATTTTCAGGGTGATATTTTCCCCTTAGATCTTAGATCTTAGAGGTGAAAGGGGCTTCAAGAAATAATGTAATCCAGTCCCCCTACCCGTCTGATAAGGTATTCACATTAAAAACAATTCAGACATAAAAGGCAGTAAGGTCCCCTCGATTCATTGCCCGCCCCCCTCCAAGCCTGCTTCTTCTTTAAGTCTCTCCTTTCTCTTCTCTCTCTTTCTCTCTCGCCTTTGACACATAATCTCCCACTCACCATCTACCATTCTTTTTTTTTTTTTCTCTCCCCCTCTCTTTTATTTTAAGTTTTTTTTTCTTTTAACTTTCAAGGTCATTCCGGACTCCCGATGCCGCCAGTCCCTCGGTGAGACGTGAGCGCCATTGGCGTCCGTGGCCTCTGTTTCCGTGGCAACCCAGTAACCATTAATTTTCAATTAAAGGAGACAAAAAGCCCGATGACAGCTCCGGGTCTGCTGAAGATGTCAAGAATCCGTATTAATATACAGCAAGAGAGCATAATTGTGTGTCCATCTTCCAGAGCAGCGAAAAATGGGGGGATAATTACCAGCTGGAAAGCCACTCTGTAATTTAGTTCTTACTGTCACCACAGCCCCACACATTAGCATAAATTAAAAGCAGAGTTTATTGTTATCAAAGTGCATTGATATCGCCAGCCTCGCTTTCTTCCTTTTAACTGTTTGTTGTGGGTGAGTGACTCCTGGACTCTTGGAGAGGTGTCCCCAAGAGAGCCACTGGGAGAAGGTAGAGAATACTGGGCTAGGCTGCCAGGTGAGAGGCTATGCCTGACCTTCCCCATCACCCTCACTCTTGGAGAAATCAGGGGTTGGGGTTTTTTTGTTCTCTCAGTCATCCTTTTCTGTACAGTATCTTATATTGTGCTTTTTATGGTGATGTGGGTCTTGTTCCCTCACTAGACTGTCAACTCTTTCATGGCAAAGACCATGTTTTATACTTCTCTCCATTGCCTATCATGCCAAAAAACAAGAAGGGAAGGTCTTGTGTATTTTGGACATACTTTTGAAGGAAGGAACGACCTTGGACAAATTATTCCCTTTTCTGGGTCTCAGTTTCCTTATCTCTCTAATATCAAGAGGTTAGTCAACATGATGATCTCTAAAGTCTCTACTATCCCTAAATGCTATAATCCCAACTATGGATTTGGAGTTGGAGGACCCGTGATCAAATCTGAATTCTACTGCTTTTAACCTGTATGATGTGGAAATGTTAGTTCAATTCTTCAGTTGCCTTGTTTGGAAATGAAGGGGTTGAGTTAAATGCCCCCCAAGGTCCCTGCCAGTTCTAAACCTATGCAACTATGAAACTAAACTCAAATGGGTGAGTTTATGTAAGGACATTAATTGCTCTGAGGGGCCTAAACTGTCTCTCCCAGCAGCTTCTGGGTTTTGGGGTGTCCTATTGCAGGGCCTGGATTGACTTGGTGCTCCTTGATTTCTCACATGAAGGCATCCCTAGCTCTCAATTTAGCCTACCCAAGGTCAGAGTCATGTCCTTGTGTGTGATCTCTAGACCCTTCCTGCCTGATCCCAGAATATTTATTTATTTCCCTGTCCCCTCTTCTCCTATGGTTGTAGGAGTGTCAAGGAATGCCACACTTCTTACAGCTCACCTTGATGGCTGCACTGAAACTCAGGAGCTGAGTGTCTAGCTTCTGGGGTACTGGTGACAGGCACCGAATTCATGAATTTCAGTGAATGGGAGAAGCGGGTTTTCTTGTATTATATCCAGAGAGAGCTGTCCTTCAGAGGGGAATTTAGTGTAATTACCCTTAAGGGAGCGATCCTTATACAGTCAGTCACAACACTGACCTGCTGGCTGGGATCTGACAGCCAAATTACAGGCTGTGTACTCAACAGAAGGGGCATCCTCCTTTTGGGTGGGGGGAGGAGGAAAAGGAGATGCAGAAGCTTTGAAAAGAAAAGTGCTGGCTTCATGGCAGCTAGGCAGGAGGGTTTTCCTTGTTGAGGCATCGAGAAGAGAAAATAGTTCCAGGGAGACCCTGGTACTTAAGTCTAGCCATGGAGGCGGAGATGGGTCAGGCATGCCGGCCCTTTAAATCTAGGGGCTTTGGCCCATAGTCTTATCCACATCTTAATAATAACTATAATGATTATAATAGTTGACATTTAGGGTTTCAAGGTTTGTGGAAAACTTTATACCCATTATCACATTTAATACTCTAAACACCCCTGGGGAAACACCCCTGGGAGGTAGGTACAGAAGGTATTAGGTGTCTCATTTTCAAGAGTCAGAGAAATAAAGTAACTTCTCCATGGTTATGAAGTAGCAAAATGGGATCTGAACCCAGGTCCCTGTTGAGCACAAATCCAATCTGTGTCTCACTAAACCATACTATTCTCATACAAGAAGAAGGGATTTAAGGTGTAATTTGAGGAGGGGCTGGGAAAAACTTTGCCTACCCCAAAATATAAAACCTGCCTCCTCCTTTATTTCATGCCAGAAATTCCTTTATTACCGCTTCTTTTGGATTATGGGATTAATGGATCCTATTAAAATGAATTGGTATTACTCTAGAAGATATATGAATGTGTGTGTGTGTCTGTCTGTCTGTCTTATGGTTACTATATGTTAGAGAGAGCAGAGAGGGAGAGAGAAAAAGAGAAAAAAAGGAAGAAAAGGAGAGAGAGAATGGGGAGAGAGGGACAGAGAATGAGAGAGAGAGAGAGAGAGAATTTATTAAGCTTTTAAGCTCCATTTCCAGAGAGAAACTGATGAACTCAGTGCAAAATGAAGTATAATTTTCTCACTCTTTTTTTTCTTGCTTTTTTTGAAATATGGCTAATATGAAAATATGTTTTGTGTGATTTTACATGTATAACTGATATCATATTGCTTGCTTTCTCAGTAGGTGGGGGAGGGGTGGAAGGTAGGGAGAGAACTCAAAATTTAAAAAGAAAAGAATGTTAGTAATGCATTTAAATTATTTTTAAAATTAAAAAAATTAAGCTATTGTTATGTTCCAGGCACTGTTCTAAGCCCTGAATATACAAATACAAGCAATCAAGACAATTTCTGACCTCTGGGAGCTTATGTTCTAATTTAGAGAGGCCGACATAGAATGGGAGGAGAGATTGCTGGTGAAGAGATAAATCTAGAGACGGAATTAAACTGGGAGTAAAATGAGCTTGGCTGGGGCCCTTCATGAAATGTCAGACCAGGTTAGGCACTCACCATTCAGAAAAGCAAGCCTCCTTGGGAGGAAACATTTTGAAAGGGCAAAGTAAGGAAGTACAAAATTCCAGAAAGTGAGTAGGGTTAGGAAAAAATGGGCAATACTCAGCCTACATCTTTAACTAGAATTACTTTCATTAATTTCAAATTGGTCCCATCACAAGGGAGTGCCAGGACATCTCTGTTTGGATAGGGATCTAGGAAAGTTCTGGAGCTAGCAAGCAAGAAAATTCAGAGTTCTAGAGAAATAAATGGGGGTGGGGGAAGGGTAGAGGGGACAGGAGGCGTTAGTCTCAAAGGACTTTGCCCGATTCACAATTATGCCTGAGTAGAGTTCTGGCTTTTCCAGGGAGGACCTGAAGTCTGAGATCTGAGGTACTCAGGGAACTGCTAACCTGCTGTTATTAACCAACCCTCCACTTTCCCTTAAGATGTTCCTTTTTCCTCCCCTATCAGTTTTCTCTATCCTCCAAGCCTAATTTTCCCTCCCCTTCACCCCCCCCCCTTCTTCCAGGGCTCCTCCACACAATAACCTTATTCCACTTTTCTTTTTTATTTTCAGATGAAAAGTGAGATTGGGGAACATCAAACTCAAGTCCTCCCTCCTGCATTGTCTTCCCTGACTCCCAGAATCCCCAGGTCTTTCTCCTTCCCCCCCCTCCCCCTTCCTCCCTCTCCCCTCTGCTCCTCTCACACCTACCTAGAATGGGGATTAGGCACTTATCACTTACATACTGCCCAGTATTGTTGGTTTTCTCCTCCAGTGTATTAGATTTATTTGTCTTGCTAACTGTACTTGCAAGATTCTTGAGAGCTGGGTCCACACCTCCAGCTTCCTGTGTTCTATATGCTGTCTGGCTCAAGGCCTGGCACATAGTAAGATATCAGTAAAAACTTAGGATCAAAAAACTCCCCAAAACTTAGATTCATAGTTTTAGAGCTGGAAGGACCCTTTGGGATCATCTAGTTCACCTCCTTCATTTTACAGTACAAGAAACTGAGGCCCAGAGGAAGGAATTAAGTAACCCACCTGTTGTCCTCTGACCCTAAACCTGGGCTCTTTCCATAGTACCACAACTGAAAATGAGTCTTCTCTCTTCCAAGCTCCTATAGTACTTTGAGGCTACCTTTCTATGTGTTGATGCTCAATTTTGTATCTGACGAAGTGAATAGAGTGCCGGGCCTAAAGTCAAGAAAGTTCAAATATGGCCTCGGACACTTATTTGCTGTAGACCCTGGGCAAGTCACTTAAATTTCCTCCTCTGTAAAATGGGGATAATAATAGCTCCTACCTCTCAGGGTTGCTGTGAGGATCAAATGAGATAATTGTAAAGAGCTTAGCATAGTGTCTGACACATAGTAAGTGTTCTATATTAGCTGTTGCTACCTAATAATAGCTATATTAGCTATTATTATTTTAAAATTATTGTTATGGCCCTTAGTACAGTGCTATATAAATATTAGCTATTTTAAAAATTATTGCTATGGCTCTTAGCACAGTGCCTGACACATAGTGAGTGCTATATAAATATTAGCCATTATTATTATGTACAGTGGGCATTGGCTCTGACTTCAGAGGGGTTGAAATCCCACCTGTCATCCTCGATACCTGTTAAACCCTGGATAAAACATTTAACCTCCTTGGGCCTCAGGTTTTTTAATCTGTAAAATGGGGTCAGTGTATCAGACTGTTAGAGCTCGAAAGTTCCTTTTATGTATGATTGGATGCTCTCAGAGGGCAAGGACTATATCTTATTTTTTCCTGTGTGTATCACAGGGCCTTACATGGGGTAGGCCTTCATAAATGTTGAATGTTCAATGAACTCTCCCTCTTTGTGACCTTTTCTCTCGGCCCCCCCTCCCCCTGCAGAGATCCTGGCAGGTGTGTGGGGGGGGCCCAGTTCCCTCCCCCAACTCTTGTGCTTCCATTAAGAGCCATACATAGAGCAGCCTCAGGTGCTAGTCCCAGCCCCCATTCAAGTGACTCCCCACTGGGGCCCTGGCGCCCCTCCAGGAGGCCTCCCTCACCCCAGGTCACAGGAGTGGGCTAGGCTCCCTCCTCTCCCCACAGATAGAAATCCTAGCCTCGGATTGGGGGCACAGAACATACATCTTAAACAAACATTTCTCTGAGCTGTTTATCTCCTGGGCCTTTAAACAAACTCTCTCAAAGGTTTCTGCTGATAGGAGAGATTTACTGAAAGCCATTCTGGTTAAAAGCCCCAGGGTTTATGCTGCAGGGGGAGTGGGGCCCTTTGGGCCTGGGTTTTTCTGTCTCCCAACCACATATTTATTCTCCTGGCTTTGATAGAGGAGTAACATAGACTAATCTTTCTGGAAAAGAAAATAACAAATTTGAGGGGGGTGATGGTGAGGGGAGTAGAGGGGAGGTGAGGGAAAGGGGGTTTGGTTCTTGTCAGTGATTCCAGACACACTTGGCAGGTCAGGAGTGTCCCCTTCCCTTGCTGGTCAGCCTGAATTGGTGTGGCCTCTGGGAAGGGTCGGACTCCTTTGTACTCTGGACTCCTGGTCAGAGAACAAATGGCCATCCCCTTGGGGCCCCTACCTCCCATACTCTGCCTTGCCATCATGTGTTTGCAAGTTGAAAGGAAGAGCCCACCCGCTCTGCCATTTTATCTTATTTTATTTTTTGGTATGAGGGAGTGGGAAGACTGAGATAGAAGTGGTCTGAGTCTATGTGATGTTAAACAAGTCACTTGCCCTCTCTAAGACTCAGGTTTTTGTTTTTTTCATTTGTAAAATGGGTAAATAATCTTTAACCCACATTCCCAGTCCTTAATCCTATGTCTAACTGAGTGGATAGTGTGTTAGATCTGGAATAAGGAAGACCAGTAGTCCAAGCTCACCTCAGATATTTACTAAGTGTATGAGCCTCAGTTCTTCATCTGTAAAATAGAAATAATAACATCTAATCTTAAAGGCAACTCTAAGGCAAAACTTTAAAAATTGCAAAGCAGGTGCTGATTTGTCCTTACACTAATGAAATCACAGTCCAATTTCCTTTCTCTTCCCTTCCCTTCCCTTTCCCCCCTCCCCCAAAAGGGCTGTTATAAGGGAAAGTCTTTGTAAAACTTAAAAGTCCTACATAAATGTGAACTCTTTATGATTCTTCTATGATCTTCTCCATGGCCTGTCCTCCTGAGGGGTGGAGCCTGCCACCTAGGGCAGGGTGAATCAGTAGAAGATGATCTTGGGTCAGGGACCCCCTCCCTTCTTCCTGAAAAATAGCCAGTAATATGTTTTCCCCCTATTCTTAAGCCCTCCAGTCTGCCAGACCCATATTTCCCTGGGGGTGGGGTTTGTGACAGGATATGTCAGAGGGAGATGGGATCCAGCTTGCTCAGGAGATCTTAGGCAGCTGGTATAAAGCAAGAAAGAGCTGAAGAAGGAGGCATCCTCTTGAAGGGGGGGTAAGGAGTGTCGCCCTATAATCCTGGTGTTGGGAGGGGGTATCACTCACTACCCACTCTTTCCAAGGAAGGATAGGGCTAGGAAAAGTATCTCTAAGCACTTTGTAAATATGTATCTCTGGAAATAAGAAGCAGGTATGATCTGGTTAGGGTCCTACAGCTATTTACATCTTAAAACATGGGGGAGAGTCTCAACTTCCCTATTCTTGTATCTCTAAATTAGATTTCTCCCCTATTTCAAGACTCCTGAGTATCTGGGTTCCAGGCCAGGATCAGAATGAATACCCAAGGCAACCAAGGCAAAGTCCTGGATGCCAAGCCTCAGGGCAGAATTTTCAGGGATTGCTAGCTCACTGCTCTTCTGTCTCCCTAGGAAAAGCTCAGTACAAACCTATGGTCTTAAGAAGTTTCAATAAGACAAATTTAAGTTTGATGTGGGGTGGGGGAAGAGAGGGATAAAACTTTTCTAACAATTACAGCTGCCCAAAAGTACAATGGGTTGGTTCAGGAAGCACACCATTCATACGTGGAGCCATTGGTTACAGCAAATGGAAAAATTCTGAATATTGTGGATAGGTTCACTTACCTTGGCAGTATACTTTTCAGGGATGTACACATAGATAATGAGGTTGACTCACAAATTACCAGAGCTAGCTCAGGGTTTGGGAGGCTCTGGAGGAAAGTGTGGGAGACAAGAGGTATTAGGCTGACTACCAGACGGAAGGTCTACAACCACTGTGCTGACCTCATTGTCATATGCCTGTGGAACCTGTCTTATACCAGCACCATGTCAGGAAACTGCTACTATTTGAATTGTTTTAAGAAGATTCTGAAGATCAGCTGGCAAGATAAGGTACTGGGCATTATGGAGGTCCTTTCCTGGGCTGAGCTGCCAAGCATTCAAACTCTACTACAGAGAGCACAGCTCCAATAGACTGGCCATGTTGCTCGAATGCCAAAAATACGTTTGCCTAAAAGACTATTTCATGAGGAACTCAAAGCAGGTGCTCGCTGGTGGTCAGAAGAAGAGAGGCAAGAACCCTCTCAAAGTCTCTCTGAAGAACTTTGGGGTCGATTGTGGGACATGGGAGACACTAGCACAGGACTGCCCAGCATATCGACTCCAGCAAATAAGGTGCTGTGCTCTGTGAGCAAAGAAGAAATGCAGTAACTCAAAAGAAATGTGAGGTGCACAGATTTAGAGACACATCGGCTCCATATGTTCATATGGACTGTTTGTGCCTGACCTGTGGTAGAGCCTTCAGAGCTCCTCTTGTTCTGATCAGCCACAGACACACAGCGCCTTGACTCCAACATAGTGATGGACACCAACAAAGGACACCAACCAACCAACCACCTACTGGATATTTCAAAGTGGATGTTCAGAGGGCATCTTAAACTCAACAAGTCTCAAAGATTACACCTTTTTTGGTTTTCCTCATTTCTGTCAAGGACATCACATACTACCAGTCACTGCCAGGTAATCCTGAATTCCTCACACTTTACTTATCCCACATAATCAATTAGTTCCCAAATCTTGTAGTTTCTATCTCCATCATGTCTCTCCTATACATCTCCTTATTTCCTTTCAAACAGCCAGCACCCTAGTTGGAGTGCTCAGCACCTCTCACTCTGACTACTATAATAACTTCCTAATTGGGACCCCTGTCTCAAGTCTCAATCCACTCTAATCCATCTTCCAAACAGCTAGTGAAGTAAATTTCCTCAAGTGAAGGTCTGACCATGTCACTTCCCTGCTCAGTAAACTACAACGGCTCCCTTTTACCTCTAGGAGCAAATAAATTCCTGTTTTGGGATTTAAAGCCTTTCACACCTTAACTTTCCTGCCTTATTATACTTTTACTTCTTTTTTAGATGCTCTTTGACTAGCTACACCAGCCTTCTAACTAATTGTCCTCAATCTCCCATCTCCATGCCTTCTAACTGACTTATGGCCTGTGAATACACTCCCTCCTCACCTCTGCCTCTAAGAATCCCTAGTTTCTTTCTAAGCTCAGCTTTTGTGTTGCCCTGGTAGTCTTTGCTGATCTCAAATGCAGGTACTCTCTCTGGCCCCAAATTATCTATTGTATAATAATTTTGTACATGTTCTACATACACAACTACAAATCTCCTTCCCTTCCTTCAACCCCCCCACACCCACATACACTCACAACTATCAGCTTCTTAAGTGGATGGACTTTCACTTTTTTTCTTTGTCCCCAAAGTGCCTGCCATAGAGACAAGTATATAATAAGCACTTAATAAGTGTCTGCTGGTTAAGTAATTGTTAGTGGTTTCCTACTTCTTGGAGGTTTTCAAGCCAAGGCTTCTTAACCAATCATCTAGTAAGTCAAAATGGGGATTTTTTTTGAGGCCTGAGTTGGATTAAATGCAGATGAGTGTTTTCTAACTCTCAAATTCTAGGATTTAAAAAATTTTCCCTTTCTGGTTCTGAGTTTCCTCACCTGTAAAATTAAGGGGTTGGGCTAGAGGAAGCCCCTTTTAAGATAGGACTTCTTAGGATACTAAAATGTCATATTTTTGCTTCCCTCTGAGGTTATCCCATGCTATCTGGATATCAATCAGTTTCCCCTACATGTCCAATGTAAATGGTCTGCTTTCATAGCGAGTAGGCCGTTCTTTTGTAGCCTTTGATTCAGGTTTCATTCTTCTCTCTTCCTTTTAAAATTTTCTTCTGTTCAGACCCCTTCCTTGACTTCCACCTCCCCAGACAAGGTGATTTTTGTTCTTAAACACAAAGATGACTTCCCTCTTTTCTGCCCTCCTCCCAACCTCTTTTCCCTTCCTCTTACAAAAAAAGTCAACAAGTATTTATTGAATACTTACTACTGCCGAGGGCTAGACTAGGTGTTGGGTTAGATAACAAGAAGTGTAATTCAATTTATTGCTTTGTTGAAGACTTTTATTGTTGTTGTTCAGTCATGTCTGACTTTTCTTGACCCCATTTGGAGTTTTTTTGGCAGAGATACTAGAGCGGTTTTCCATGTCCTTCTCCAGCTCATTTTACATATGAGAAAACTGAGGCAAACAGGGTGAAGTGACTTGCTCTCCTCTCAGGGCCACACAGCTAGGTATCTGAAGCCAGATTTGCACTCAGGAAGATGAGCCTTCCTGACTCCTGGCCCTGCACTCTGTGCACTATGGCGCCACCTAGCTGCCCCCATCAGACTTCCTACCGATAGGTCAGATAGATGGAGAAGTAGATGGAACATGTGACCTGGCGTCAAGAAGCCTTAAGTTCAAATCCAGCCTCAGCCACTCATTAGCTGTGTGACCTTTAGCAAGTCACTTAGCCTTGTTTGCCTCAGTTTCCTCATGTGTAAAATGAGTTGGAGAAAAACAAACCACTCCAGTATCTCTGCCCAGAAAACTCCCCAAAAGGAGTCACAAAGAGTGGAACACAACTTAAGAGCATTTCTTGTCAACTTTTACATGGCATAGAAACATGAATTATGATTTTCAACATTTTCAGCTGGGAAAAGAATCTGGGCAGCATAAGACAAATCTTCCTTCAAAAAGTACCTTTTGGGGGTGGCTAGGTGGCAAAGTTAATAGAGCACTGGCCCTGGAGTCAGGAGGACCTGAATTCAAATCTGGCCTTAGACACTTAACTCTTACTAGCCCTGTGACCTTGGGCAAGTCACTTAACCCCAACTGCCCTGCCTTCCCCCCCCCAAAAAAAAGCCCAAACTTGTACTTGCTATTTTAACTTAACTTGTACTTATATTTTACATATGTTGAATCTACTTCTGTGCACACATGGCATCTCCCCAGATAGAATGTAAGTTCCTTGAGGGTAGGCTATATTTTTGTTTTGGTTTGTTTTGGTTTTGTATCCACAGGTATCACCATAGTACCTGGAACCTTTGTTTTTTAACTAGACCTGTGACTTCATTGATATAAGGAACTTTTGGTGAAGAAATTTCCTCTGCAGTTTTGTCAAATTGCCTGGTTTGTTAAGAGGTCAAGTGACTTGCTAAGTCACCCAGTCAGGCTATGTCAAGGGCTGAACTCAGACCTTCCTGCCTCAAAGGTTGGAGGCATTATACATACATATATATATATGGTTGTTGATTGATTGGTGGAATTCAGTCAAACAATAAATCAATTAACAAGCATTTATTTTTCTTTTTTAAAAAATATAATTAATTTATTTTTAGTTTTCAACATTCACTTCCATAAGATTTTGAGCTTTAAATTTTCTCCCCTTCTCTTTCTTCCCCCCTCCCTAAGATGGCATGTGATCTGATATAGGTTCTACTTATACATTCATATTAAATATTTTCACATTAGTCATGATGTACAGAAAAATTAGAACTAATGGGAAGAAGCATGAGAAAGAAGAAACAGAACAAAACATCAGAAGAAAAGGAGAGCAGGCAGTCTGCTTCCATCTGCATTCAGACTCCAAAGTTCTTTCTCTGGATGTGGATAGCATTTCCCATCATGAGTCTTTTGGAGTTGTCTTGAATCCTTGCATTGCTGAGAAGAGCTAAGTCTATCAAAGTCACTCATGGAACAATGTGGTTGTTACTGTGTATAATGTTCTCCTGGTTCTGCTCATCTCACTCAGCATCAGTTAATTAACAAGCATTTCTAAAGAAACTGCTTTTATGCCATGCTCTGGGAAGGCAAAGACAAAGGAAATAAATCCCTGGAGAAAGTGTTGAGGGGGGGGGGGAGTGGGATTAGACTTTCTTTCCTATCAAATAGTATCACCTTACCAAATACACACATATAAACACACACACTTGCCGCTTCTGGGATCATGGGTTTAGTATTTGGAGGAATCCTTGAGATGATTTACTCTTTCATTCCAGATCCAGTTCCTCTTTTCACTTTTCAAGTGACCCTGACTTTCTGGAGGCCAGAAGCCTTTTTTTTTTTTCCCTTTTGGAGGGCAATTGGGGTTAAATAACTTGTCCAAGGTCACATGGCTAGATTTTTTTTGTATGGGTGTTAAGTGTCTAAGGCTGGAACCGAACTCAGGTCCTCCTGACTCTGGGGCCAGTGCTTTACTCACTGTGCCACCTAGTCTCCCCTAGAATCGTTGTTTCTTACAGGAAGAATCCTGGAAGGCTTCATGGAGGATGAGGCATCTGAACCAGGGTTTAAAGAATAGATAGAAATTAATGGGTGAAAATCATGGAGCCTCTCTGAGGCTCTTCTTTCAGGAGAAGCGGATGTTTAGGGGAAAGTCTTGAAAAAGATTCCACTTGCTTTCAGTTTGTGATTTGTTTGTAGAAGAGAAGGGCCCTAAGAAGCCTCAAGGGAGGGGAGGGGTAAAGAAAGGAAAGAGAAAACTGCCAGGTAAGGATTTCAGTTCTTTCCTCACCCCTCCCCCTCTAAAAATTAAACCCACAGGAAGCTGCTTTCCCTCTCCTTAATGTTTACATATAAACAGCCGCTAGCCCTCCTGGAAAAGCGGCCTCACTCCCTGACCATCCCTTTCCGCCCTCCCCCAGCCTCAGGGCCAAATACCTTTCCCCTTCACCCTGAAAGCTCTTTTCAGCACTGGGGCCCTAGGATGGATGGGGCCAACCTCCTTGTAGGCAGGTGAAGGGCTAGGAGCCATGAAGAGCTGGGGCCAGGGCAGGGAGAGGGGAGGTGGAGAGCTCGAAGTATAAACCACCACCCCGATACAATGTCTCTTGAATCTGTCTCCTCTCCCATTCCCACACCCTCTTTACCATCTTCGAGGACTATTGCAAAATTCTCTCATTAGGTCTTGGGATCAGAGTTAGAGCTAAAAGGGGCCTTAATGATAATATAACTAAACAGATAATATGCAACTCATTTTAGAGTTGGATTTAGAGTTGGGAAGGACCCTTGAGATGAGTTAGTCCAAACTTCTCATTTAACAGGTGAGGAAACTGAGGCTCACAGAGAAGGAATGGCTTGGTAAGAAATGGTTGAGCCAAAATTTGAACCCAGATCCTTTATCTCCACATGCAAAATTCTTTCCACTGGGCTATACTCATCTCCATTCTCTTCCCTTTCCTTCTTCCCCCACCCATCCTTTAAAGATTAAAGGTTAAAAAACACTGCCACATTTCTCTTCCTTATGCATAGGACTGATCATTTCAAACCTCTGCTCTAAAAAACATTCAGTGGCTCCCTTTTGCCAAATGAAGTTCCAGTGCCTTCCCTTGGCATTTAAGGCCTTCCAAAATCCAGTGGCCCTTGACTTTTCCAGTCTCCTCGTCTCATCTTCTCAAGCTCATCCCCTCCCCCTATTCTGTGCTTCTAGCCCACTGGACTGCGGGCTGTTTCCTGAAAGCAACCTGTGGTTCTGCTCCTCCTCATTGTTTCCTATTGTAGGATTGAAACGTCATCCATGATTTTCACTCGTTAATTTTTCTTTTTTCCTTTAAACCCTAGTTCAATGCATCATCTTCCCTGTAGTCTTTTGAGATTATTACCGTAAGTAATGATTTTCCCCCAAAGACCTGACAGACCTTTGATTTTTGTGACTCTTAAGCACTCTTCACCAGACCTGGCATATAGTAGGTGCTTAATGAATGCTTATCAACTGATTAATAGGCTATATTATAGTTCTCTATGTGGGTTTCTCAATCTCCCTATAAGATTTTTGCGGGAAGAAGCCTTGTATCTAAAAGTTGTGTTTTCCTTACTATCTAAAATAGTTCTCTGTACACAGTGGGTACTTAATAAATTCTTGTTTGATTTAATTGAGAGAAGAGTTAGGAACACAGTGTGGATAGTGTTTGCTGGAGCAAAGGCATGCAAAAGATTGTCTCCCACAACGCCTTCTCTAAAACTCACTTTTTTCTGCACAGGATTTCTTCTTCTTGATGGTCACCTCTCTTCCAGCTAACCTCTACTCCAGATTCTCAGTATATTTTAAGATTGCACACCCTAATGGAAAGAAAACTGGAGTTGAAATCAGAGTATCTACCTTAGACTCCTGATTCTACTATACTACCCAGGTGGATAATCTGCTTCACCTTTCTGGACCTCAGTTTCCCTTTAAGTGAAATAAGGGGTTGAAAGATACTTTCCTACTCTAAACCCAATGATTCTTTGATTCTTGTAATGTTTTTCTGTCTTCACTTTCCCTTAGGAAAATCTGGCCTCAAAATTTCCTTTCAGGCAAAGATACAAAATGCGGATAGCCACTTAAATTGTTACCTCTCCCAGTGGAGTTTGTATTTTAACCAAAAGCTATTCACTCAGTGGATACTTAAGTTTCCTCATATGTAAAATGGGGGAAATAATTGCATCTGTTTCATAGGATTGCTGTGAGGCTCAAATGAGAGAATGTATATAAAGAACTTTGCAAACCTTAAAACACTGTATATGAATTAGTATTTTAATTACTACTGTTACGTTCAGGGGCTATCCCTACCACTAAAAGGGTTACAATCTCATAAAGATCAAAGCTTTAACCTAGGTCAATTCAACTGTGAATGGGGGTCAGACCATAGACCTCAAAGCCTTAAGTGATAGCTCTTCACTTTCTCCTTCTTTGGAGTTCGGCCCAAATTGAAAACTCCCCACTCCTCCTCCGATTGGCTCATTACTTTATTGTCAGTCAGTTGGTCGATAAATAATTATTCAGCCAGGACTAGGTGTTAAGCATTGTGCTAAGCCCTGGGAATACAAAGAAAAAGTCAGTCCTAGTTCTTAAGGAATTCAGTCTTAATAACATGCAGACAACTATGTACAAACAAAATGTTGCTGTTCAGTCATTTTTTCAGTCGTTTCAGACTCTTCTTGACCCCATTTGGGGTTTTCTTGGCAAAGATACTGGAGTGGTCTGCCATTTTCTTTTCCACTGTATTTTACAGATGAGGAAACTGAAACAAACTATTAAGTGACTTGCTCAGGGTCACACAGCTAGTAAGTAAGTATCTGAGGCTGGATTTGAACTCCTCAAGATGAATATCCCTGATTCCAAGACCAGGGCTCTATCCAATGTGCCACCAAACTGCCCCAAACAAGATGTATACAGGATAGATTAGAAAATCTGTCATATCAAGTATCACAGGATATAGAACCTTCAAGCTCATAAATATTGATTATTATCTACTCCAACATTCTCATGTTACACATGAGGGAACTGAAAACCAGAGAGGGAAGTGACTTACTTGCCTAGTGTCACTCAGGTGATCACCAGAGCTAGTATTCCAGCAAAGGACCTCTGACTGAAGATCCCAGGCCCTTTGTACGATTGGCTACAACTGCCCTTTCAAGGCTTTGAAAAGAGGGCTGAGGGTGATTGAAAGGAATAAATGAGCCAAGCATTGAACTTCCTGAAGAGCCACAAAACATGAAGCTGCCTGGAGTAAGCTCTTAATAATACTTGTTGAATGAATGAACATAGATTGTCAGAAGTGGAGGAGACCTGCGAACACAGAACGGTCAGCCTTCGGAAAGGACCTTAGAACAAAGAATGTTGGAAAACACAAAGTGAGACTGTCAGGACTGGAAGAGACCTCGGAACTTAAAATGTTAGAACGCACTACTTACAATGCCAGAGCAGGAAGCAATCAGTCAATCAACCTATAAACACTTACTAATTGCCTACTATGTGCCAGGCAGTGAGAAAAAAATGGTATAGGGGATGAGTGGCAGAACATCCATCTTATCCTTAAATTTTTGCCTCCTCTGCTGAGCATAGGTGGAAGGGAAAGAATACTACCCCAGATCAATCTTCCTAAAAGAATTCTATCATCCAAAAGTTTTAATGGTTTCCCAAGGCCCAGAGAGTACATTCTAAATGCTTGCTAAGGAATTAAGACAGTCCATCTTCTGGCCTCAACTTCCCTTTATGTTTAAGCTTATACTACTCCCCTGGCATAATTGTTCTTCCCCAAACACAACTCTTAAAGCTAGGAAGAATCTTAGAGGTCATCTAGTCCAACTTATTTTTTACAAAGGAAGAAACAGGCCCTGAGTGACGTGAGAATCTCACAGTTTTCAAAGGCACTACAAAATGATTCCTCCCCTAGGTAGAATCTGTGCCTAGTACTCATATCTAGAAATGTTTGTTGAATGAATGAATGAATGGGTTTTTTTAGGGAGCTTTTGCTTTTAAGATGATTTTATTTTCCACTCAGGGATCTGCCCAACAGGCTTTTCTGCTTTCCATTGGCATGACTGTAGAAACCACTCAGAAGGAGAACCACCCTCCTTAGGACATCTATCTAGAAGCCTGAGATAGTGGGACACTTACCCTATCTTCCTTGGATGAAGGTATAGGGAGACAGTGATGGTTTGAGCTCTTGAACCCTCTGTCCAGTGGTCTGATCTCCTGAGACTGAGCCCAACAGCTCTAGGAAGATTTGGGATCATCTGACTGTTCTTACCCTCCCATTTGGAGGGAGACTTTGAGGAGAAAAGAGGAGGAGGAGAAGCCCTAATTCTTCACACTTCTTAGGTCTTCACAGATTTCCCACTTCACAGGCTTTCTAAGTGCCGGGACTCAGACCCTTCAAGGGCTTTTGAAACAATTAGGCTTGCAAGTGTCTAACAGCTCAGTCTAATTGCTTAAAAAGCCACTTCAGGGAACAACTGACCCAGAGTGCAGCCCTGAGGATGAGAGTGAAGGTGGGGGGTTGGGTGGGAAACGTGATTGCCAAAGCTTCATCCCACCACAATTTCCAGGGATTTCATTGATGGCCAAGGGCAGGAGAATGTGTAGTAGAGGACAATGCAAAGAAAAGACTAGGGGAAAACAGTAGGAATTGCTTGAATGAATGGTGACATATGAATGTGATGGGATATTATTATTGCCCATGAGAAATGACAAATATGAAGAATTTGGAGAAATGTAGAAAGATTTGTATGAACTGAAGCAGATCAAGCCAGTAGAATTAGGAGAACAATTTACACAATGACCACAATAATGTAAAGGAAAATAACAATGCTGGAAGATATCCAAACCCTGATCAATGCAGTACCCAATCAGGACATCAGAAGACTAATAGAACATATCTCCCTCATCATCCCAGAGAAGCAGTGAGCTATAGATAGAGTCATACTTTTTTAGACCAGATCAGTGCAATAATTGGTGTTCCCTGGCCATACTTCATTCCCTCTATCTTGGATATTTTCCCATCTGTTTTGCCTCTGCCCTCTTTCCACCTGAAGTTGCAAAACTAAGAACTCAAAACGAAACCTCAAGAAAGCCAGGTTTCCCTCCTTGGGTGAATTAATAGATCGCCACTCTGGGTTATCTTCATTTCCTATGGGAAAAGCCTATGCTTGTTCCTTCAATTTATTTTTCTTGTATTGCTATAACTAGAATTTCAGGTACAAGACTGAATAGTAATGGTGATCATTGGCATCCTTGCTTCTCCCCTGATCTTACTGGGAAGGCTTCTAAGTTATCTCCATTACAGATAATGCTTGCTCTTGGTTATAGATAAATATTATTTATTTTAATGAAAGCCTAATTTATTTCTGTGCCTTCCAGAGTTTCGTTTTTTTTTTAAACAGAAATGAGTATTATATTTTGTCCAAAATTTTCTACATCTATTTAAGCAATCATATGATTTTTGAAATTTGTTTTTATGTTGTTTTTATTCTTAAGATGGTCACTTCTAGTTTTCCTAATATTGAACTAGTCCTGCATTCCTGGTATAACTCCAGCATGGTTATAATGTGTGATCTTTGAGATATATCACTGTAATCTCCTTGTTAATATTTTATTTAAAATTTTTGCATCAGTATTCATTAGGAAAATTGGTCTATGGTTTTCTTTCTCTGTTCAGACTCTCTCTAGGCATCAAGGCCATATTTGTGTCATAAAAGTAATATGATAGGATCCTTTCTTTCTTTATTTTCAAATAGTTCATGTAGAATTATAACTGAGCTCTCTTGACAGATAAATGAGTATAAATTCACCTTACTATATCTAACTACTCCTCTTCTCAGTCTTCACCCCATGTTTCACATCCTTTCACCCTTAACAGCTTACAACCAGCATATCAGCAGGCTTGAATATTATGCTGAAGTACTGACCTCTTCCCTCTCCTCCAACCCCCCAGGCTTTCTGCCTTAGGGTCTGAGAATGATTGAAAAGAGCAAAACAATCCATTGCCCTTGACTCCAGTTACGATTCTTGTGCCTAATAATAGAATTTCCTGGGCAAAACAATCCTCATTTGATGTGGATTTGTGTCCCCTTCCCACCCCCAGAAAATTGTAATAATAGAATAATAGAATGCTTGGTCTGGAGTCCATAAGACCTGAATTCAGACTGGCCTTAGACAGGTGTTTGTATGACCTTGGGCAAGTCACTTAACCTCTCTCTGCCTAGGCTGCTTCTACTGTAAAAATGAGGATAATTATGGAATCTACCTCGAAGAACTGCTGTGAGAATCAAATAAGATAATATTTGTAAAAAGCATTTAGCACAGTGCTTGGCACATAGTAGATGCTATGCAAATGTTCATTTCCTTCCCCTTCCCTAGAGGGAAAAAAAATTATATATATGTATGTATATATATACATATATATGTGTATATACATACACATATATATGTATGTGTATATATACACATATATATGTATATATGTATGTGTATATATATACACACATATATGTATA
>NW_027187228.1:1060431-1099720 GCF_028583685.1 Petaurus breviceps papuanus
ATATATGTATATATGTATGTGTATATATATACACACATATATGTATATATATACACACACATATTTTTCATTCAATCACATGAATTTGTTGCAAGAAGAATGTTCTAATGGGGATGAATGGGGACTCATTGGAAAGTAACTAATGTAAAAAAGAGCATCAATAAAACCTTTAAAAAAATAAAATATAAGAAATTAACATATAGAAAGAAAAATGGAAGGAAAAAGAAAAAGAAAGAAAAAGGAAGGAGGGAACAGAGAAAGAAAACAGGTTGGAGACTGTAGGCATTTCCCTAGACCTTAATTTCCTCATCTATAAAATGAACCATTTGGACCAGAAAGTCCATAAGATTCCATCTAGATCCCAAACCTATGGCATTACAATGAACATTCACATTTGCATAAAAGTTTAACAGTTTTTAATCACTTTCACAAAGATTGTCTCACTGGATCCTATCAACCAACCTGTGAGGTAGACAGTAGTATTATCATTTCCATTTTATAGGTGAGGAAATTGAAGCTCTTAGAGGAGGATCAATTTCCTTAAAGTCACACCTTTACTTAATACTAAGATGGGACTCAGACTCTAGTCTTGGGAAACTATTGTTCAGGGAAAGAGATCTGGGGTTTTTTGGTGGACTGCAATGTGAATCAATAGTATGACAAGAAAGTCATCATCCTAGCAATTAAGATGGCACAGTGTCCAGAATGAGGAGGGTGAGAGTCCAGTTGTCCTCTGCCCTGATCACACTAAATTCAAAGGACTTTGAATGCTTTCTGGCTGATACATTTTAAGAAGGACTTTGATAGACAAGATGAAGTCCATAAGAAAGAAGGTGCTGAGGATGGGAAGGGGACACATATCCATGTCAAATGAGGAATGGTTTGCTTTGCCCAGGAAAGTGAACATTTGAGAGGTACATGTTTGCTATTTTTGAGTATTAGGAGGGCTGTCACATGGAAGAGGGATTAGACATGTTCCATTTGGCTCCAAAGGGCAAGAGAAGGATCAAAGAATGGAATTTACAAAGACACAGATTTTGATTTGATGTAAGAGAAAAGTCCCCAACAATTTGAACTACTTAAAGGTGAAACAAGTTGCTTCTGAAAGTAGAGGGTGTCCCAACACTGGAGATTTTATTATTATTATTTTATCAGAGGCTGGATAACTGCTTCCTTAGATATTTTGTAGAAGGGATAGCTACTCTGGTGTAAGTTAGATCACACAACTTTGGAGGTCCCTCTTAACCCTGATCCTCTATTTCTGCATTTTCTCCCCATCTAGACTATGTTATCAAAATGTAGGGACCACATCCCTTAGTTTATTTACTGTTTAGCAATGCACTGGGCATGAAGCAGACACTCAGCAAATACTTCACTAACTGAATTGATTTGAGCAGGGCTATTGGTAATACAAAAATCACTTATCCTTCACTTTGGAATAGGTCCTGATTCTTTGGGAATTTAGAGCATTCTTAACCAAATAATGAAGCTATGTTGTAAAGAAGAGCCAGGAAACTATCCAGCTTCCTGAGGTTTCCCATCTCATCCACCTGATTAAGTTTTCTCCATGCCTACTCCATGATAGTGACAGGTGGTGTTCCTACATATGCCTGCAAAGCACTAACCTAGGAAAAGCAGGCTTCTGTCCCTGGAAGTTTGGCTTTCCTTGGGCTACTGAAAATGATTTGGTTTCAAAAGACTTCCCTTTGCACAGGCTCTACAGGACCAGATTAAAATGGTGGCAATATCAACAAAGGACTTTTAAGTAAGCAGAGTGGGTGATAATGGCAACCAGATGCTCAAAGCAAAATCTGCAGCTGATCAGTTGCCACAGTAGGCAAAATGGAGGATTGACTGGAGATCCCCTTAGCAGGTGTGAGCACCCTCACAGTAAGCCAAACCTCATCAGCACAAAGGTCACTTATCACTGCTGTACCCCCACCTCATCGATTTCAAGAGCTGCAATGCCTTGGTCTTGGCATCTGGTTTACACTCTCCCCACTCCCCTGGTGGCAGTGAAGTGACAGCAGGTGTGAGCACTCATCCTTCTCTTTCCCCCACTCCCTGGCTCATGAAAAGACCTGGTGTAGGAACTATGATATGACACTTTTCAAAGGTTTCCAAGCCCTATCGTACAAGATGACACATGTTGGATCTAACAGGTCATCTATAACAGGTTCTATTCCAAGGGATAACGAACATGGGGCAAGATGGTAAAGAGAAGAATCTGAAAGGAAAGGAAATGATCATTTATAAAACATCTACTATGTGCCAGGCCCCCCTGTGCTAAGTGTTTTCCTTCCTTCCTTCCTTCCTTCCTTCCTTCCTTCCTTCCTTCCTTCCTTCCTTCCTTCCTTCCTTCCTTCCTTCCTCCTCCCTTTCCTTCCTCCTTCTTCCTCTTTCTTCCATTTTTTCTTTCTCACTCTCTTTTTTTAAGCAAATATTATCTCATTTTATGATTTCACTCATTAGATCATTGACTCACTGATCATTAGACTCATGTGAATTTGGAACAATTTTATTTTCAGAGGCAGCCCTTGGGGTAGTCTATAAAGAGCACAAGACAAGGAATCAGAAGACTTGGGTATGAATCCTGACCACACTACTTAATAAACTGTGGGACCTCAAGCAAGTTACTTTGCTGCTCAGAATTGTCTTGGATAATTGTTTCCTCATCTTAAAATAGGAATAGCTTTTTTCTCCCTATCTCACAAGGTTGCTGTGAGGACCAATGAAGTAATAATATAGGCTGTGAAAATTTATAAAAATAAAGTGATCTCCAAAGACAAAGGAAAAGGACTTATATATACAAAAATATTTATAGCAGCTATTTTTGTGGTGGCAAAGAATTGGAAATTGAGGGAATTTCCTATCAGTTAGGGAATGGCTGAACAAGTTGTATATGTTTGTGATAAAATACTAGTTGGGCTATAAGAAATGACTAGGGGGATAATTTCAGAAAAAACCTGGGAAGATTTATATGAATTTATGTAGAGTGAAGTGAGCAGAACCAGGACAACTTTGTATACAGGAATGGAAATATTGTACAGATGATCAACTGTGAAAGAGTTAGCTACGCAGATCAATACAATTATCCAAGACAATTCTGACAAGAGTCATGATGAAAAATGCTATTCACCTCTAGAGAAAGAACTGATAGAGTCTGAATGCAGATCTAAGTATACCTTTTAACTTTATTTTTCTTAATTTTTTTTAGTTTTGGGTTTTTTGCTTTTGGTTTTTTTTTTTTTTTGGTCTGTATTTTCTTTTGTAACATGGCTAATATGGAAATGTTTTACATGACTGAACATGTATATTCTATATAAAATTACTTGCCTTCTCAGCAAGGGGAGAAAAGAGGGTGAGATAATTTGGAACTCAAAATTAAAAAAAAAAAGCTAAAATTTGTTTTTATGTGTAATCAGAAGAAATAAAATATTAAAAAAATTTAAAGAAAATAAAGTGATTTCAGTCCTCAAAATTCTCATGCCACTATACTTGACCATTTGACCTCTCATACATTTATCTCATTATAGACTCTATTACAGATATTTTAATACACACACCATCCTCCTTGATTAGATCATAAGCCCTTTAAGGGTGGAGTCTCTCTCATTTTTTTTTCACCTTTATATTCCCAGTACTCTGCAACATACACTGCATATAAAGGTATTATTAACAAATGTTTGCTCAATTTAATTGTATTTTTGAACTGGATGTCTCCAATTCAACAAATCGAAAATAGATCTCATTAACTCCCCCATCCATTTCACCCCTCTTTTGAATTGTCCTATTTCTTTCAAGGGCAATACTATCCTTCCAGTCAACCTGGTTCAAAATCTCTGTGTCATTTTCAACACCTTACTCTCATTCACATAGAATATCCAATAAGTTGCCAAATCTTGTAGTTTTGATTCACTTTTATATTATTTTCAATTCAAAATTCTCTCCCTCCCACATTGAGAGAGTAAGAAAAACAAAACTCATGACAAATATGTATAGTTATGAAAAACAAATGTCCGCACTTTTAAAACAATCCAATCTTTTTTGGTAGTTTCTACGTTCATAACATCTTTCTCATCTATATCTCTTTCATTACGTTCATATCGCTAACATCTGAATTAAGTCCAGCTTCTCAACTGGACTATTTTAATAGCTGTCTGAATTGGGCTCCCTGTCTAAAGTCTTTCCTCACTCCAATCAATTCTCCACTCGATTGCCAAAGTGATTGCCCTAAATCATAGATAGGTCTTGACCACATCACTTCCCCTACTCAATAAACTCCAATAGCTCCCTATTAACTCTAGGGTAAAATACAAATGTTTAAACAGAGACATTTAAAGCTTTTTGGTACTTAAAGTTTTTTACATTCTGACCCATTCCAATCTTTCCCGTGTTCTTACACATTACTCCTTTCCACAAATTCTAAGATCTCCAGCCGTACCTGCTGTTCCTTGAATACGATCCATTTCCCCTCTCCATGCCTTTGCACTAGTTTGTGCCCTATGCCTAGAATGCTCTTTTCTCTCGAACCCACCCACCTCTTAAGGACTCCTGACTTGGAATGACTCTGTAGGAGAGAGCCAGGCTAATGACTTTGCATAGTTCTGCCTCACTTAAATCCAATTCACCTGCAAGTCAAGATATGACCCTCCTGACATCTTTGGTCTTCTTTAAGAACAAAGGAAGAACCACAGTAATAGCAACAATACCACCACTACCACCAAACTTCCTCAGAAGGCCTTCCCCCCCCCCCCCCCCCCCATCTTCCAATTGTTAGTGTCTTCCCTTCCAAGGTTATCTTCCATCTCTTTTTTCATTTATCTTGTATATAACTGTTTATATACATGTTAATTCCTCCTCTCCATTAGAATATAAGCTCCCTGAGGGCAGGGATTATTATTATTTTTTTTTGTATCCCAAGCCTGGCATAAAGTAAGCAATTAATGAATTCTTGTTGATTGATTGATACATTGTAATGACACTATTCTTTCATCCTTTGCCTACAGAGGGATATTCTGAAGAAAATTGGTAGCAGAGTGATTTAGATTGCTGTCCTAGAAGGGGGTTAGGAGGGGGCAATTACATTTCTCTCCTATCGAGCCTGAATGACACCCCAGAGTAGAATTGTGACATACCATCCTTAAGGGCACTCCTCCTTCTTCCCACCTCCCCCAGCCCAGTCTATTCCTTTACAGAGAAAGACATCTGGTAGATTCGTTCATAGTTAGACAGTGAGCATGTTAGTTAAACTCTTCAGACTGAGGGTTTGTGTTTCCAAAAAGGAAATGGGAGAAAAAAAGGCAATGCTTAACCCCCACCCCAAAGAGGGGAATGGATATTAGCAATTAGAATGGGAAGAGATCTTAAAACTTAGAATACTAACACATATAGAATCTCGAATACAAAATGTTAGAACTTTGGACATAGAATAGCAGAGTTAGAAGTGACCTAAAAGAACTCCTTCAACCTTTTTATTTTACAGATGGAAAAACAGGCACAGAGAAGGGGAAGAGACGGCTCTAAGATCACACAGTTAGGGACAGAGACAATACAGTTCCTTTTTAATGGTGAAATGTTCGATAAGGGAAATATTTTGGGGCCAGGACATGTTTCTACCCATGTCTACTTAAGGTCTACCATGGGTCTTCTTTTTAATAGTCAATTCAATTCAATAAATATTTCCCTTCCAGGGATAATCAGGGATGACCATCAATGAGGGTTGAAATAACTGAGGAGTTGCCCCTACAGATTCCTGCTTCCTTCAACCTTCAAAATTCATAAAATTAGTGCACATTTTTATTGTTCTTTATGGTTTCCAAAACCCTCACTAGTATCACTGTGACCATTTGACAGATGAAGTCCCCAAGAGGTTAAGTGATTTTCCCAGGGTTACACAGATGACTTGCAGTTGCAAAATAGGCAAGAACCCATGGAATCCAATTGAATGTAAGCTCTTTGAGGGCTGCTTTCTTTTTTGCTTTTCTCTCCTTCCCTTTCCTCCCCTCCACCCCCACCACAATTCATAGTATATAGTAGCCAATTAATGAATGGTTATTAAATCCAGCTTAAATGATTTTTAAGTCCTCTGCTTTTTTCACTTCACTTTTTTCAGTCATAATAATTTGGGGGAAAGGGGGTTGAATTTGGGAGGGAGGAGTTCTCTATCTATAGGCTGCATGCATCTTCTGCATTCCTGGGCCAGTTATTTTCTCCCCTGGCATCAGGGGAAGGTTAGGTACTCCCAGAATGGGATGAACCCGAATCTTTGTCCCCCTTCCACTCCTATTCCCTATTTGCTGAGCCCCCAACCCTTCTACCCACCAGAAATCTTCAACTCTGGTAGAAAACTCTAACCAGTGCAACTCTGGCTAATGAAAATGGTGATAAATCTCTGCCCATTGAACTTGTTTTGCAGTACAAACATTGCCAAACAAGGGCCCATCAGGGTCCCTCCTCCCCACACTGCCCCTGCCTTGCATAGCTTTAAATGGAAACGGTTGCTTTTAACATCTATTTACTGCTTGGAAACAACGAGATGATTAAGACCAGGGGATTCCTGGTCAGGGAATGAGGGGAGGCCAAGCCAGGTGAAGATCCTCCAGTACCACATGCCTGAGCTGGGCTCCCCTCCATTCACTAGCCCCTGACTTCTGAAAACAGATCCCAAATAACTCTCTGAAGTTTAGTATTTTGGGGGGAAGAGAAGTGGGATATTGAGAATAAGCAGAAACCACTCTAAGAGATTAAATGATGAGACCCCAAACTTCCCTTATCAGTCTGATCCTACTCTGTCTCTCACTTCTCCTTAATACTAACCTCTACATTCTACAAGGAGTCTCTTTCACATAAATAAAACGTCTGCCTTCCTCACCTAGTACCTTTTCCTCATCTGCAATGTCCTCCTTCCGTTCCACTTATAAGAATGCCATACTTCCTTCAAAGGCCAACTCAAATGCCACCTTTTCCATGCAGCCTTCCTTGGTGACCCTACCCCACTGAGCTATCCTTCTTTAGTCCAATTCTCAACCACTTTTCTAGAGTCAGCTAGGTGTTAAGTGTATGGTATGCTGGATCTGGAGTCCAGAAGACCTAAATTTAAAGCTGCCTTAGATGTTTATCAGCTATTGTAGACTCTGGTCTAGACATGTTTGTCTCCCCATTTGTAAAGTGAAGCCTTAAGAGGGTCTACCTCCCAGGACTGTTGTGAGGATAAACTGAAATAATATTTGTAAACCACTTTGCAAACTTTAAAGTGACATATAAATACTAGCTATTAATATTATTATCACATTATGCTATACAGTCTCTTCTTATTTCATTAAGTGTTTTATTCTTAACCAATCAACTGCAGTTTCTTGAGAATGTTACTGTCTTGGACTAGTCATCTTCATTATTATCCATGAATATTGTTCTACCCACAAAACAACCCTGTAGATAGTGGAGTCTGGAGAGGAGAAGAGATTTGTTCGATGTCATACAACATGTAAGCCAGAAAGATTCAAAACCCAGGTATTTTTTTTTTCATTTCTTTCTTTTTTCTGTTTTCTTTTAAAAAAATTTTAACAGCATTTTATTTTTTCTCCAATTACATATCAAGACTATTTTTAGCATTCATTTTTACAAGATTTAGAGTTCCAAATTTTTCTGCTTTCCTTCCTTCCACTCTACCTAAAATGGTAGGCAATTCGATATAGGTTATACGTGTGCTATCATGTAAATGCATGTTTCCATATTAGTCACAGCTGTGAAAGAAGAAACAAAAGGGAAAAAACACCACCAAAAAGAATGAAGTGAAAAAAGTATGCTTCAATCTGCATTCAGTCCAACATTTCTTTATCTGTATGTGGATAGCATTTCCCACCATGAATCCTTTCTACTTGTCTTGGATCATTGTGTTGCTGAAAAGAGATGTCATTCATAGCTGAGATGATCAGACGATGTTGCTGATACTGTGTACAATATTTTCCTGGTTCTGTTTTTTTCACTTTGCATCAGTTTGTATAAGTCTTGCCAGGTTTTTTTTGAAATCTGCCTGCTCATCATTTCTTATTGCACAATAGCATTCTATTATAGTCATATACCATAGCTTGTTTAGTCATTCTTCAATTGATGGATATCCTTTTAATTCTCAGTATTTTGCCACCAGGAAAAGGGCTGCTATAAATATTTTTGCAAATAGAGGTCCTTTTCCCTTTATTATGATCTTTTTGGGATACAGACCTAGAAGTAGTAATGCTGGATCAAAGGGTATGCACAGTTTGGTTGCCCTTCAGGAATAGCTCCAAACTGTTCTCCAGAATGGCTGGATCAGTTCCCAACTCCACCAACAGTGCAATCTTCCCACATCCTCTCCAACATTTACAATTTTCCTTTTTTTGTCATAATTGCCAATCTGATAGGTATGAGGTGGTACTTACTTGTTTTAATTGCATTCCTCTAATCAAAAGTTATTTAGAGCACTTCTTCATATGCCTATATGCTTTGATTGCTTGATATGCTTCATAAGCCATATGCTTTTATTTCTTCATCTAAAAACTTTCATTTCATATCCTTTGATCACTTATCAGTTGGGGAATGGCTTGTATTCTTATAAATTTGACTTAGTTCTCTATATACTTGAGAAACGAGGCCTTTATCAGAGACACTTGCTATAAAGATTGTTTCTCAGCTTTCTGCTTTCCTTCTAATCTTGGTTGCATTGGTTTTGTTTCTGTAAAAGCTTTTTAATTCAATATAATCAAAATTATCTATTTTATATTCTGTAATGCCCTCTATCTCTTGTTTGGTCATGAACTCTTTCCTTCTCCATAGATCTGACAGGTAGACTATTCCTTGCTTTTCTAATTTGCTTATGATGTCACCCTTGATGTCTAAATCATGTACCCATTTTGCTTCTATCTACTGCATCCCCTGATCTGCCCTCTCTTCTGTCAGTCTCCCCCCCACCCCCTGCCATGCCCCTTTACTTAATTTCATCCCCTCCTATTTCTCTGTTGGGTAAGATAGATTTCTATATACAACTGATTTTGTATATTATTCCCTCTTTGAGCCAATACCAATGAGAATGAGACTCAAGTGATTCCCATCGCCCACTCTCCCGTCTTTCTCTCCACTGTAGTAGGTTTTTCCATACCTCTTGAGTGAAATAATTTATTCTGTTGTACCTCTTCCTTCGTTCTGTACCCAGTATACTTCTCTTTCTCATCCCTACATTTTTTTTATATCATTCCCTCAAATTCACCTTATACTTGTACCCTCTGTTTATGTATATTTCTTCTAGCTTTACTATTAGTGGTATAGTTTTTAAGAATTAGAAGTATCCTCTTCCTATGTAGGGATGTAAACAATTGAGTTCTATTGAATCCTTAATGTTTTCTTTTTCCTTTCCCCCTTTTTATGTTTCTCTTGGGTCTTGATATGAGAGATCAGATTTTTTGCTCAATTCTGTTTTTTTCTGTATGAAAGCTTGAAATCCTTCTATTTCATTAAATGACCATTTTTTTCTCTTGAAGTATTATGTTTAATTTTGCCAGGTAGGTGATTCTTGGTTGTAGTCCTGGCTCCTTTGCCTTCCAGAATATCATGTTGCATGACCTCTGATCCTTTGCTGTTGCAGCTGCTAAGTCCTGTGTAATCCTGATTGTGGCTCCTCCATGTTTGAATTGTTTCTTTCTGGCCATTTGTAGTACTTTTTCCTTGACCTGATAGTTCTGAAATTTGGGTATAATGTTCCTTAGAGTTTTTATTTTGCTATCTCTTTGCTGAGGTCATCCATCCATGGATTCTTTCAATGCCTATTTTGCCCTCTGGTTCCAATATATCAGGGCAGTTTTCCTTTATAATTTCTTGAATGATGCTGTCCAGGTCCTCCTTTAGATTATGGCTTTTAGGTAGACCAGTGATTCTGACATTGTCTCTCCTGGATCTAATTTCCAGGTCATTTATTTTTCCAGTGAGGTATTTTTCACTTTCTTCTTATTTTTATATTTTTATACTTTTGAATTTGTTTGGCTGATTCTTGATGTCTCTTACAGTCATTAGCTTCTACTTGCCCAATTCTAACTTTTAAGGAGTTGTTTTTCTCAATTAGCATTTATACTTCCTTTTCCATTAAACCAATTATACTTTTTAAGGAGTTCTTTTCTTTAGTGGATTTTTATATCTCCTTTTCCATTTATCCAGTTCTACTTTTTAAGCAAGTGTTTTCTTTTTCCAAAGTGTTTATCCTTTTTTCATAATTCTCTTGCATCACTCTTCCTTCTTTTCCCAATTTTTCTTCTGCCTTTCTTATATGATTTTCAAGCTCCTTTTTGAGCTCTTCCATGAGTTCTATCTGGACTTGAAACCACTTCCTATTTTTCTTTGGGGTTTTGTCCATAGGTGTTTTGACACTGTTGTCCTCTTCTGAGTTTGTGTCTTGGTCTTCTGTGTCACAATAATAACTTCCTATGATCAGATTCTTTTGTTGTGGGTTTCTCATTTTTTTTGTCTTTTTCCTTTTGTTCAAATTTGAGCTCTGTTCCTTGGGATAGAAGGGACACTATCCCAGGCTTCTTGTGCCAACAACAGCAGGCCCTGGCTTATTATCTGGTGTTGAATTGATGTGCCCTGGGGTCTATGGGGGACCCTAGTGTCTGGTGCTGTTCATAGGAGTGGAGGAGGGTGGCAAATCCAAGCCTTCTGACTCAAAATTCAGTCCTCTTTCCACTTTACCTTGCCCATTTTTTTAGCACTTAATAGGTCTATTTTCTGAGGTTCACAAAATACTTACCAAGAGTAACTAACACAGGTATTACTATCATCCTTGATTTACAGTTTTATAAAACTCAGCCTCAAAGATATTATGTTATGATAAAGATACTATATTATGGCTAAGTGTTAGGGTCAGAATTTGAACTCAGGTTCCCTGACTCCTATATGCAGGCACATACTATATCACTATGTGAATCACACACAACAGATGCTCACTACATATTTGTTGATAGACTAAGGGGTAGGCACCGTGGTTTAATGGAAAGAATAACTGACCTGGAGTTAGAATCCCTGAATTTGAGTGTAGGACCTTGGGTGAGTTACTTCCATTCGGGGACCCTTAGTTTCTCTATTTGACAAAGGGAGAATATAATAACTACCTCACTTATTTCTCTGAGCTTTTGTGAGGATTCAGATAATAACTTTAAAAGTACTTCAGAAAGTTAAAAGTGCTGTGTAAATGTTAGGTAGTGCTGGAGGCGCAGACAGATTATTCTTTCTCCAAATAGCACCCTAGCCTTGATGCCAAGAACTAGGTGCCAATTGGCATGGTATTCAGATGCACTTATTTTCATGTGGCTTACTCATTGTCAAATCTCAGATCACTACCCCCTTTCATCATTACTTTTCTCTTTCTTGGACAACCTACTTGCATCAAGATTTATTAAGCTCCTGCTATGTCCAAGGCACTGCTGGAGGAACTAAGGAAATGGAAACAGTCCCTGCCCTCCAGCAGTTTACTTTCTACTTCAGACTCTGTTCTAAATAAAGAAGGCTGTCAAGGCATGGTAGGTGGTGAAGTGGATAGAACACCAGACCTGGAGTAAGGAAGACTCATCTTCCTGAGTACACATCTGACCTTAGACACTTACTAGCTCTGTGACCCTCAGTATGTCACTTAACCCTGTTTACCTGCTTCTTCATGCATAAAATGAGCTGGAGAAGGAAATGACAAACCACTCCAGTATCTTTGCCAAGAAAACCCCAAATGGGGTCACAAAGAATCAGACAAGACTGAAATGACTCAGGACAAGCAAATATTCAAAAGTTCTTGGAACCTCAGAGATGGAAGGGACCGCAAAGGATATTTGATCTAAACTGTACTTGAACAAGAACATATCAACCTCAACAAGCAGCTTCTGGCTTCTACTTCAATACTTCCTTAGATGGGGAACTCACTCCTTAGGAAGGTAGCTTACCCCATTTTTGGAAAACTCTAATCCTTAAGGACTTTTTCATATATTAAGGGAGTTGGAATTTTCAGAAAAGAGAGCCTGCCTTTAAAACTCCATCTCTGCTCATAAAGACAAAATAAAAAAAAAAAATCAGGGTTTATCTTTGAGTTTTGGGATGCTCCAGAACCCTAGGATGCTCCAGAACTTGAAGAGACTCTCAAGAGAGTATTTGGATCAAGTCCCTACCATAAAACTGAGGTCCAGAAAGTTTAAATGCAGGACCACAGAAGGAATAGGTTAGGGGCTAGTTAGTTAAGGGAGTGGCACACCTTGCTAATAAAACCAAGGTCACAGGTTCCAACCAGGGAGGGTAAGTTAGATAGATGTCAATCAACTAACATTTATTAAGTGCCTACTTTGTGCCAGACACTGAAAAGCACTGGGGACCCTAAGAAAGGCTGAAACAGCACCTGTTTTCAAAGAACTCAAAGTTTAATGGTGTGAATTTAGGCTTGCTTAGTTCTAGAGTCTCTGACCAAATTTCCCAAAGCCTGCCTTGAAAGCAAAGAAGACAAATGATAAAACAACCTAACGGAAACGACAAAAATAACCCACATTTCTTTAGTACTTTATGGTTTTATGAAGCACTCCTGATGACATCTAAGGTGAGTTATGAAAGTATCATTATTCCCATTTAATAGACGGGGAAACTAAGGGTCAGTTCAAAATCACACAATCATCATCACGGTCAATACTAGAAGTTAGTTATTTCTGATACGACCGATTTGTTCACGGACACACATTTAGTAAGCCATCAGAGCCAGGATTTATGCCTAGGTCTTTCGAATCCAAAAGCAAGCCATCCCTACTTCTGTAGAAACATGAAAGCACACCTTTACCCCAGTGCGTTATGGTCTGGGAGTCAGAAGATCTAACTTCAAGTCTTGTCCCTCACATTTACTAGCTGTGTGACTACAAGCAAACCATTTAAACTCTCTAACCTTTACTTTTTCATTTCTAAGATTGGACTTTAAGACCTGTACTACTTAAAAGAAAGTGCTTTGTAAACTCTATTTATCTACACAATAGGGGCAAAATATGCATATTACCTGTAACCTCACAGGATTGCTGTGAAGAAACTCTTTACTAGGTGAACCTCAACTCAATAGAGAAATGTGGGCTATTATTACCCAACTGATAATGGGTCACCTTTGTATAGAAAGGAAAACACATTCTTATTAAGGGAGAAAAGCCAATTCTCTTTTTTCCCCTGAGGACTGAACAGGAGAAAATAAAGTTTAAGCCTAGGAAGGACTTCATGAATATTCAGAGAGGAAGGGAGTTATCGAAGGTCTTTTCCAACAAGTATCTACAGGTAGCTTATTACAAGCTCAACACTCTGCTAGGCACTAATGGGGAAGCAAAGAAGCCTCACTACACAGATAAAAGTTAAACTTAAGAGCTTGAAGGGATTGAAGAGGGCATCTATTCTAATTTCCCTTATTTTATAAATGACAAAAATGAGACCAGGGGAGATAAAATTATCTGCTCAATGTATAATCTAAGAATGACACACAAAACAATCTATAATCAAGTAGTAAATTTTACAACAGTGCAAACTGTAAGTTCAAGGAAGAATAGGTCATGTGCACTTGGAGGAAAGAGTTGGGTTAATAAAAAAAAAAAAAGAGCACCTACCTACACAGGGGACGGGAGACTTGGGTTTTAGTCTTGTCCATGCTACCAAATAGCCATGTGACTGGAGCAAGACGATGCCCTTTTCTGGGCCTCAGTGTCCTCTTCTGTAAAATTTGATGGGACTAGATAAGCCCCTTAAAGCTATAAACATTATAGGGTTTTATGCTCTGAGGGAATCCTCCTGAGAGTTCTGCTCAGCTAAGGAGTCTGGGATTTCAGACTAATTCAGACTCTTCATTAATGAAGAGGAAGGAGAAGGGGGAAGAGGAGAAGGAGGAGGAGAAGGAGGGTTGTAAGGTTGTAAGAAAAATCAACAGAAGGGGATAAAACAGCTGGTCCTGGTGAAGAGGAAAGAAATCCATATTTAGGCAACGAGATCGTATAAATGTGTCTCTGTTTGAGTCTGTATATCTCTTTGTCTAAATGTGTATCTGATTTTCCCCCCCCAGATATCTGTGCCTCTGGGCTGATCTTTCCATTCCCTTTTTATTTTCCCTTCCACTTGTCTTTTTTTCTCTTGTTTTCTCACTCCCTCCATCTTTCCTGTCCCGTCCTTTCTTCTCCTATCCTCTTCTCCCTTGTCCCGTGCTTCCTCTATCCTGTTCTCTTCTGTCCTCTCCCCTCCCCTTCTATTCTCCCCTTCCCTTCTCCTCCCTTTTCTCCCCTCTTCTTTTCCCTCCCTTCCTTCCCCTTCCCTTCCTTTCCTCTGTTCCCTCTTCTCCTCTCCCCACTTTGCCCTTTCCTGTCCTATTTTGTTCTACTTTCCCCTCTAATTCTCTAGAATATTCTCCTTTCCTCCGATTTTCTCTTCCTGTCCTTTTCCCTCCTCTCCCCCCCACCCATACGTTCCTATCCTGCTCTTTTTTTCTCCTCCTCCTGGTAGCTCCTCTCACTTTCTTCCTCCCCATCCCTCTCCTCTCCCTTTTTACTACCCGCCCCCAACCTCCCCTCCTTTTCCCTCCCTTTCTCCCTAACCCTCTTCTCCCTGCTGCTGCTGCGCCTGTTCCCCGCTGCTGACTTTCTGACTTCTTAACTTGTCAGCAAATCCCAAAGTTAAAAATGCACACGCACCCAGGCCGGCAGCCAGCAGGGCTGTCTGGCCGCGGCTCCAGATGTGGGGGCCACCGCGCAGCCCGCCAGCCCCGCTCTCTCCCTGCACCGACGTGCAGACTAAACAATTGTGACTTGGCTGTGAGCGGCAGCGCAATTCCAGATGCTGCTTCCCTTGTGCGGCCCTTTAATTGGGCTGGCAGGCGCGAGGGCTCTTTCAGCGCGAGCAAAGCTCTCCCCGGGGACCCCGGGCTCTGGCCCCGCGCCCGCCCGCCCGGCCGGCTACCTTTAGCGGGGAGAGAGAAAGAGAAATAGCAAGACAGAAAAGAGAGGGGGAGGGGGGGAGAGGGAGAGGGGGAAGGAGAGAGCGAGAGCGAGAGAGAGAGAGAGAGAGAGAGAGAGAGAGAGAGAGAGAGAGAGAGAGAGAGAGAGAGAGAGAGAAGTGGGGCGGGGGGCACTGAGGAAGGATTCTCGGGCGCGTGCTTCCCAGGTGTTTACTGCCCTGATCGCTGCTGTTTTCCCAGAATTTTTTTTCTCTTCCCCCTTTTTATACACCGACATTCTCACCTTCTCTAATTCCCTCCAGGCCTACCCCTGATTCCGGGGCCCGGGGGCCTGATCCAGGATCGAGTCCCAGACTCAAAATATCCGAGGTGGGTGAGACCCCAGGCCAACCCCCTCGATTTACAGGTGAAGACACTGAGACCCAAAGATGGGGTCTCACAGCTCGCCCAGGGTCTCACAGCAGAGAGCTGGGACCCAGGTCCTCCGATTTCCAGATTATAATAAGTTTTGCTGGAAAAGTGGTGTGGGAACTGCAAGAGGGGAGACGGGGGATGGGGGGGGTGAGGTGTAAGAAAAGACCCTCTCGATCTCCTCTAAAAAAGGAGTTCCAAGAAGCCAAGTTTTCTCGGTGGCAAGAGCCAGAACTTTGAGATTCCGTAGTAGCGCTGGGGACAGAGGTGATGGAAAGCTTTTATGGGGATGTCCTAGCCTGAGGCAGGGGGATGGACTAGATGACCCAACTCTCCCGGTCCCAGTCAGTCCAGAGAAGGGCTTTCATTGCCCCCTAGATTGCCCCCCAGCCTTCCCCTCCCTTTCACTCACACGACCTTGGGGGCAGGAAGAGGTGAATTTCACCGGACCCCCCAGAGACAATAGGCCCCCACCTAGGCCTGCCTGAGCCAGGGACAGGAGAAGCAGGCGGGGACCACACGGGGAAGGCCCCCTTCCCCCGCGCCTCTGGCCTCTGCACAGACGCCCCTCCCCCTCCCCCTCCAAAGCTGTCGAGCCCCGGCCCCCTGAGGGTGAGAGAGGAGGGCAGCGCGCTGGCCCGGCGGCTCGAGGAGGCCCCACTCTGACAATCTTTCCTTTGTTTGTTTTCCTAAATCTGGGAGGCCCGAATTCCTGCCGGATTCCGTATGTTTCACTCAGGAAGGAGGCGCCCCCCCCGCCCCCCTCCCCCAATCCTCTTTTCATGTCAAGCAGCGGCTGCTGGGGAATGGCAGGTTCTTCTGGGAGTCCGATCGGGCCCCAGCCCCTCACCTCGGGGGAGGGCAGGGGGAGGAGGGCCAGCTCAAAGCAGAACAGAGAGTCCCAGGCCTCTGGGACGGCCCTCCCCGGACCAGAGCCAGCCTGGGGGACAGGGAAAGGGGGGAGGACGAAGGAGAGGGGAGGGAGAGAAGGGGGAGCGGGCTGAAAAAAACAAAATCGGGGGAAAACCCCCCGGCAAGTTTTAAGACATAAAAGCCAGACCAACCCCCAGTCTCACGCCTCAGCTCGACACCCCCTACACTCTTCTACCTCCCTCCTTCCTTTTTTTTTTCCGCCTTCCAAACTTTAGCCTCATTAATTTCCAAAAAAAATTTCCCCCAATAAAAGGCAAACATGGAAAGAAAAACAAACTATTAGAAAATAGAGGAGGGAGGAAATGTTATTTAAAAGGTTACCAGACCGCATCATTTTCCAATGATATTATATACTCCCTGCAGTATCCAAAATATATATGGGCTCTGGGCCAAGAATGTTAAAAAAAAAAAACTTAAAAAAAATCCAGGCTTAGACACAACATCTGGACTGGGGAGTGAACAAACCCCCCATTTATCACACTTAATCCTGCAATGAAGCAATCAACAGTTTACTTCTGTTTTGCTAATTTAGCTGCTTTCAAGCTCCTGGCCTAGTCCAGACTGGGAATTAAGTGTCGTTTGTGAAGAGTCTGCCCTTCTAGCATTCCCTTCTTCAATTTCTTTTTCTCCTGGTTTTGCTCATAGTGTGTGTGTGTGTGTGTGTGTGTGTGTGTGTGTGTGACAGTCAGACTGGGGGAGAATGAAAGATGAATGGAAAAGAGGAGGGAAGGAAGGAAAGAAAGAAGGAAGGAAGAAGAGAGGAGGAAAGGAGAAAGGAAAGAAAAGAGGAGAAAGGGAGGAAAGGAAGAAAAAAGTTAAAGAAGAAATAATATCTATGAAGTCCACCTTTTTTTTTCTCCTACATTCTGTGAAAAATGCAGAATCTGACCTTGCCCTAACATTCTTTTTCTCCACCCCTCAGTATTCCATGGAACCCATCTCCCTGAGCCCTCACTGAGTCCTCCTACACCCTTAGACCCAACAGAGATTATGCCACCAGCCCACATGCTGGCTTTGACCCAAGGTCTGCAGACATCCAAAGTAGAGCCACCTCACAACAGGCAAAGCCTCTACCTAGGCTGTAGCCCTGGGAACTGACTTCTCTGAATGTTTATTAGTGGTTGCCAACCTCGTGCCTGGTACTGTCTGAAGGTACATAGACACCTCAGGCAAACACGTGGTGGCTCACACACACACACACACACACACACACACACAAGCTGGGATCTTGGGCCAGAGGTGCCTGTGGATCATAGGCAGATGACAAAAATGAAGAATGAGGACTCCCAATGGGAGAGCATCCTGTGGGAAGGCCATGGCGAAGGCCTGGGAGCCTGGCAGAGAGTGTCAGGGAGACAATGGGATCCTCTGAGAGAGGAGAAGGAGAGGGAACAAATCAGGGAGAGTGTATCATTTGAGGATTACTCAATAAATCCCTGGGACCCTTGCCCAGTGGGGCCTGTGCCAGAACTGAGGTTGGCCTGGGGAAGTAGAGACTTCCCTTCCCTGTAGCAATCTTCCCATCCCTTCTCCTCCCCTTCCTCCCCTTCCCATGGGGCCTCTCTCTCTATCTTTGTCTCCCCCCCCACACACACTATCTATGTTTTTCCCTCTGTCTCCAATTGTTTTTCTCAGTCTCTGTTTCTCTGTCTTAGTCTCTCCATCCCTTTGTCTGTTTCTACTTTCCACAGTCCAATAGTCTGTCTGAATTCTCTCTGAACAAGTATGGCTCCTTGTTCCTGAGGTCTGAGGGTGAGGAGGAAGAGAGAGGTGGGAAGGGGTATTACAAAGAAAAAGAAGCCTATGAAGCAAGGAGAACTGACCTAGGCACCTGCAACCAGGGAGATATTGATTACTTGGTCGGAGACAGCTTAAAAACCTCTGAGTTCTTTATAGTTTGTAATGTCTGCAGCAAAAAGCACACTAGATTTGAAGTAGGAAAAACTGGGCTCCACTCCCAGCCAGGATTTACTGCCTATAGGACTTTGGATAAATCATTTCCCTTTTCTGCCTCATTTTTCAAATTGTAAAAGAAGGGATTGGTCTTGGTTCTCTAAGGTTCCTTTCATTGAATCGAATGAGCCTGTCTTAGGGAGAAAAAAGTCATGGTGTCCCGTTGAAAAATACCCCTAAAAATTTCAATACATTTAACAGTAGAAAACTGGCTTATTGTTATTTTATTTACAAGTTGGTTTTCAACAATTTGTGTTTTTAAGATTTAAAGGTCACCAAAAGTGTTTAATGGGGATAAAAGAAATAGACCTTTTCTATCCACTATTTTTCTCCTAGTGAACTGCAGGAACTAGTGGATGCTTAGGAGGGTAGGTCCCCACAAATCCTTCTGAGGTCTGTCATCCCTTGCCTTAAATCACACACTTCCCTGGTCTTGGTAAGGGAGCTTGGCATCAAGAGTAGGGGCAGGATGGAAGAGAAAGTTGTTGTTCTGGTACCTAGGTTCCTGTTTTGGTGACGGTCCCCTCACTCACACTTTGGCCCTCGACAAATTGACCTTTTTGTTACCCCTCACACCTACAAGCTTCCATCGATCATCTCTAGGCCTTAATTTAGGGTGTCCTCATTGCTTGGAATATCTTCCATTCTGCTCCTCTGCCTCCTTGAACTCCTAACTTCCTTCAAAGTTAGATACAAGGTCCACTTCCTCTGTGAGACTTTCCTAGCTACCAGTGACTCCTCTCTCTCAAATTATTTTGGATTTAATTTACTTTGTATACATTTAATTGATATGTTAATTAGGCATACTTAATTGGATGTATGCTCCCAAAGAGCATAATAATCCTCAAAGTCAAGGGCTATTTCATATTTTGTCTTTGAATTCTCAGGACCTACCTGGAACATAGCAGGTGATTAATGAATGTTATTAATTGATAGATTTATAGAAGGGAAAAATTTTAAGATATTCAAGCTAAGAGATTTTATTAACTTAAAGAAAAGTTTTATTTATGCCTTTTGTTTTTACATCACTTTCATTTCCAGATATAAACATTCCCCTACTCATTGAGCCTTTCCTTGTAACAAAGATACAAAGACCAACTGTCACATCAACCATACCTGGCAGCATATATAATATTCCATACTTATATTCCCCACTTCTCCAACAACAGGAGATGGATCATTTTTTACAATGTCTTTTCAGGGACCAAGATTGATCAATATAATTATGATTCAAGTTCATTTTATTGCTCTTATTTTATCCAATTGTCCTTTTCATCTTGTTGCTATCAATTGTGTATATCGTTCTTCCTAGTTTTGCTTACTTCATTCTGTATGAGTTCATAGAAATCTTCCAATGTTTCTCTTAATTCTTCATCCCCATTCTTCGTCTCAAGTGTTTAGTCTCTTTCTGTCTCTGAGATTCTTCCTTGATGCCTTTAAATGTGTCTGTTTTTTTCTTCCTTGAAAAAGTACTTTGATCCTTACTATTCCAGATAATTATTGTCACATAAACAAATATGTATGTGACAATAATTACATACAAGATATGTATATATAAAACTATGAAATTCTCTATGTGTGTATTTATTTATCTTTATTTTTTTTTCATTTTCAGTGCTCAGTATTTGAGCCCTATTTCCCCACGTATCCAGGGACATCTTGACCTCTTGAAGCTACTCCCAATATCTCAAGGAAGCTAGTTTCCTGGCACCCTGAAATCCTAGCCCTGAAGGTTTCCTGTGACCTAAATATCCATTTAGGTAGACCTCTCCCCAACATAGTAAACTGGTTACACGTGTCTAGGAGCCCATGCTGCTCAGTCCCATGTCTCTGTCTAGGATGCCTTGTGAAAGTCCTGAGCCTTACTATCAGTACAACTTACTGGGCATTTCCATTTCCCCGATGTTTAGTCATCTTTCTCTGTGTCTCTGCCCTCTTTTCCCAACTAGATCCACCCCCCAATCCCTCCAAAGCTGTGGATCATTGGGAGAGAAAGACTAAGGGGGAGTGGGAATGGGGATGATGTTGGATGTCTCCCTAACCAGACTCTTTGTGGGAGAATCTCATACATTTCTCTATCATCCCACAGCATCAAATCTAATGTAAGCCATATAGAAGGTGTTCTATAAGTACTGAGTAAGTATTGGTTGAAGGTATCTTTACCCTACTCAGTAGTGAGTCACATCAGTGCCAGGTAAGATGGAGGCATTTTCATGATCCCCTCATTTATCTACCTTTTGGTTTTGTCTTTGCACTCCCAGTGACTAGCATAGTACCTGGTGCTTAGGGAAAGGTGTAGTACCTGGACCTGCAATCTCACTGGTACCAGGAGCTCTCAGTAACTAAACTTCCCTTACCAATGCAAGACCATAATTTCTCTGCAAATTATAGTCTTAGAGTGTTGACTTAACTAGAGCAAGGAGAGGTTGTCACTTTCCCAGGGTCACATAGCCAGTATGTGCCAGAGATGAGGCTCAAACCCAGGTCTTCTGAACTCTTAAGTCTAGCTTTCTGTCAATTAAACCACGTTGCCTCTGTGTGGCATATAGTAGGTGTTTATTAATTTCTTATTGATTGAGATATTTTTGTTTTGTCTCAGGGTCACTTTTATGAAAAAAAAAACCCTCTCTCTTTTCTCCTCACTTCTTTTTACCCCTCTTCCTTCTATTTCTTTTCCTTTTCCCCTCTACCTATTCCACTTTTCCTCTCCTCTTTTTTGTTTCCCTATCCTCCCCTTTTCTCTTCTTTATTTTTTTTGGAGGGGGGAAGGCAAGGCAATTGGAGTTAAGTGACTTGCCCAAGGTCACACAGCTTGTTAAGTATCAAGTGTCTGAGGCCAGATTTGAACTCAGGTCCTCCTGACTCCAGGGCCCGTGCTCTATTCCCTGTGTCACCTAGCTGCCCCTCTACTCCCTTTTTCTTCTCTCCCCTTCCCTCCTCTATCCATTTTTTCTCCTCTCTCTTTTCCCACTTTTAAAGACAATTATAGTCCATACCCATCTTACAAGGAAGAGAACCCTGAATTCCCTGCTATTGACAGCTTGTCCCTCTCATTCCACTCCTCACTCCATCTGCTTTCTTCCAGTATAACTATGGGTCCTTAGGTCCTTCTACCCCATTTGTCCCAGACGCCTCTCCCAGGAGGTTTTAGTGTTGGGATAATGTCAATCCGTTCAGATGCAGAGATCTACTAATATGGGTCTTCAGTCCCCAGGGACAGGCTGGCTCAACATTCCCACGAAACCTTCTTCTCCTCCTCCCCTTTTTCCCTCTCCCTCCCTCCCTTCAGTATACCAGGCTGAGGGAAAGGGATGGGGACTAGAGAGGAGCCATTGTGTGACTGGATCTTCTCCTAATTCTGTGGTTGATTACTGCCTCCTTCCCTGCCCCCTTCTCCCTCCCTCCCCAACATTCCGCCAGCACAGATTCTTTTCCTCCTGATCCCGTTTCAGGATTTAGGGAAGCCCTTTCTCAGCACCCCTTTAAGCCAGTGGTTCCTGTCTCCAGGGGACCCAGATGCAGAGGGTACCAGATATGTGTCTGGTTGGTCTATATGTGTACATGTGTGTGTCTGTGCCTATGTGTGTGTTTACCTCCAGGATGACAGTGAAATGGAGCAGAGAAAGGGGGAAAGTCCCCATGGAGGAGACATTGTCACCAAGCCAATGGCTCCTGCGTAGGCAGAAAGCTTGGCAGGAGGAGTGCGTGGGCCCTAGTCAGAATGGCACCCGGGATAGGGCCAGGTCCTGAAGGCAGGTAAACAGGATACTCTGTGCTGAGGTGTGTGTGTGAAGGTGGGGGGATTTTAGAGGGGGTCCTGGGGGAGGGGTACAATAGCCCATTGTGCTTTCTGAAATCATCTTCCTCTCTATCTTTAGGGGCTGGGCTTCCCAGTGTTTAGGCAGACTCTTCCATTCTCTTTTTCCATCCTGCATGGTTCAGGGACACTGGAAATACTGCCCAGTGAACTAATTTGGGTTCTCTTGTCCTTACCTAGGCCATCATGGATGAGACAGAGATGGGGACATGCCCTGGTCCTTCTCCAGTGGCAGGCTGATGGACTGTTTCATGGACTGCTAAGTTCTTTTGAACTGGGAAATTCTAACAACTTGGAGGCAAGGAAGTATTAATTAGGATTGGTACTGCCATTTGTCTTAAGGATATCAAAGAAGTCCTAAATATTTTCTAACTAATAATACTGACTGATGCATTCAATTCTACACTGAGAACTGTCTTCTTTTACTTTAAGGCTCTCATAACCACCATACCAGAGACCAAACAAACAAGCAAAGGCTTTAAGGCTTAATCAATGACTTTCTACTCCATATAAAGTTGACCATCTTTTCTGAAAGCCTTATTTTGAGTCAATAACACATGGAGATAAAGTTTCCTAGGCCTAGGTGTGGGCAGCTAGATGGTACAGTGGGTAGAGTGCCAAGCCTAGAGTCAGGAAGACTCATCTTCCTGAGTTCAAGTCTGGCCTCAGATACTTACTAGCTGTTTGATCTTGGGCAAGTCACATAACCCTGTTTGCCTCCATTTTCTCATTTGTAAAATTAGCTAAAGAAGGAAATGGCACACTGTTCTAGTATCTTTACCAAGAAAATTCAAAATGGGGTCACAAAGATTTGGATATGACTTACATGATTGAACAATAGGCCTAGTTGTGTCTACCCTAGGTACACAAGTAGCTCCTGGAAGAATCACAGCATCATAGCATAGTTCAACATAGCTAGTATTTGAAGTAGGATTTGAACCAAGGTCTTTATTACCCCCAAATAGAGTTCCCTATCCATTATATAAAGCTGCTTTGCCAAAGCTTTGGTGACATTAGAAAACTGCCCTCAGAGAGGACCTTAACTATATCAAGATCATTAGTTAAAAGATCTTGATTCAAGGAGGGTGTGTTCAGATTTGGAATGCAGCAAGTGTATGAAAAATGGATCATGGTGCCCCCATGGAAGACACTGGGGATGTAGCAAGTGAAGAATACCAGTGTAAGCCTTCTGAGTTGTCTAGAATAGAGACTTGTCCCAATATACTGGGCCTATATTGTAGTCATATTATTGAGACAAACCAACCAACCTACTCCAGAGAGTAAGCAAGACCTTCATGCCCCTGAAATGGGGTTGACAGTGACGGTGGTTCCATAATGGTGATATTAATAGCAGTCACAATGGTAAGGGTGCTGAGCATGAGGAGACAATTTGGTGGTCAAGAGGGGTGGAGTCAGAGTCCTAAAGATTTCAGTTCAGAACTTACCTCTGCCACTGGCTAGCTGTATAACCTTGGACAAGTACTTAACCTCTCTGAGTGTCAGTTTCCTCATTTGTACAGTGCTAATTGGAGAAGAAAATGGCAAACCACTCCAGTATCTTTGACAAGAAAATCCTTAATAGGGTCGTGAAGAGTCAGACATGACTGAAAAAAATGACTGAACAACAACTGAACAGTGTTCATAACGTCTATAGTATCTTCCTCACAGGGTTATTTTAAAGTTCAAATGAGATCACATAGGTCTATCCATCCATCCATCTATCTATCTATCTATCTATCTATCTATCTATCTATCTATCTATCTATCTATCATCTATCTATCTATCATCTATCTATCTATCTATGTCTATCTTTCCATCCATTCATATAAATATCCCTCTGTAGTTCCATCCATCCATCTCTTTCTTTTCATCGATTCATCCATCTATCTTTCATCTATCTATCTTTCCATCCATTTCTAGAGAAGAAAGGTGGGAAAAGATACCTATTTATGCAGGAGACTTTTTATTGTGATTGTTCTTCGTATTGGAAGACAAATGCTGGACGTTCCCCAGACTAGAACATGCCAATTGTTCATCAGGTAACCATATACTATCTGGAACTCTTGATACACATCAGAATGGAAACCTCTCATGAGGTAAATGGAAATTGCTCTTTTGGGAAATTTATATCCCAGTTTGACTACTTTTTACCTGAGTGATGTTGGGTATATCACTTCACTTCTATGGGAGTCAATTTTCTCGTAGATAAAATGAAGGGTTTGGATTAGAAGATCTCTAAGGTATTTTCTAGCTTCATATCTATGAGCCTAAGAATGCTTTATTGGTCCTTTCAATCAGCTATCTATTTACTAAGTACCTTTTATGTGCAAGCACTGTGCTAAGCTCAGGGGATGTAAAGAAAAACAAACAAACAAACAAACAGTCCCTGTGAGTTTACAATCTGATGAGGGAGAAACAACATGCAAGTAACTCTCTACAAAAAAAGATATATATGGGAAAAATTGCAGATCATCACAGAAGGAAGGCATAAGTTTTAAGAACTGGGAAAGGCTCCTTGCAGAAGATGAGACTTTAGCTGAGACTTGAAGGAAGCCAGATAAGCCAGGGATGAAATGAGGCGAGAGAAAATTCCAGACATGAGGGACAACCTGTGAAAATGCTGAGTCTGGTGATGGAGTGTCTTGTGTGAGGCACACAGAAAGAAGGCCAATGTCACTGGATCAAGAAGTATGTGCAGGGGAGTAGAGTTTGAGAAGACTGGAAAGATAAGAGGGGGGTCAGGTTATGAAGGGTTTTAAAGACTGAACAGAGAATTTTATATTTGATCCTGGAGGCAATAGAGAGCTACTGGGATCTATTGAATGTGGGCTAGTAGGGGGAATGTGTGATGTGGTCTCAGAACTATGCTCTAGGAAGACCAGTTTGATAGCTGAATGGAGGGTAGATCAGAGTAGAGAGAGAATGGAGGCAAGGAGACCAAAGAGAAGGCTGATTTCTAGGTATGAGGTGAGGAAGCCCTGCACTAGGATGGTTAAATGTCAGAAGAGAGAAGGGGGAATATATGAGAGAGGTGACATAGGTAGAAACAATAAGATTTGACAGCTGTTTGGATATGGGTTGGAGCCCTGTGCTGAACAGTTACAGAGAACCTGGTTTCAGGAAATACTGAGTCTGAGGAAGGGTTGGGTGGTTCCTATTCCCTAGTTACTCCCAATCTGCTAAGGGAGGTACAGTTGCTTCCTTGGGGGACAACCCAGTCTGGAAGAGAACACAGACCAAGGTACTACCTTGTGGTGATGCAGAGAAGTATAAATTTATACAAAGGATAGAGTCTGAATGGGTCGATTATAGGACTTTTTCAACAATCCTGAATTTGAGGGTTGAATCACGTATGAAGAATTGGCTTTAGTCCCTGATTCTTCTTGGGGCTGGGGAAAGAGTTTAAGGGGGAATCATGTAACCATCTTTGAATCTATAGTGACAAGAGTGCTAGTCTTAGTCACAAGAAATGAGTTCAAATCCTGTCTTTTTTCCCCCATTCCTGTCCAATTCTTCATGACTCCATTTGGGGTTTTCTTGGCAAAGATACTGGAATGGTTTTCCACTTCCTTCTCTAGCTCATTTTGCAGATGAGGAAGCTGAGGCAAACAGGGTTATGTTACTTGCCTAGGGTCACACAGCTAGTAAGTGCCTGAGGCCAGATTTGAGCTCAGTAAGATGAGTCTTTCTGGTTCCAGGCCCAATGTTCTATCCACTGTACCACCTAGATGCTTTTACTTCTCATATAACCTTTGACAAGTCTTTGGGCTTCAGTTTCCTCTTCTATAAAATGAAGGGGTTGAACCAGATGACCTCTAAATTCTCTTTTCAGCTCTAAATCAGTAAACATTCATTATTCAACTACTGGGTGCTGGGGATAAAAAGACAAAACTGGAAATAATTCCTGCCCTCAAGGTGTTTACATTCCTCTGGGGAGGAAAATGAGTAGGTACATGAATGCCAGAGGAAGAGAGCCATAGAAGGCAGTACCTTGTGCTAAGCCCTGAATGAAGATAAAGATTCTGTGGGACAGAAGTATGGCAAGAGTTTATTCTAGCTATGTGAAGGCACCAAGGTGGAAATAGAATGAAGGACTCAGACAATGTCCATTTCTTCTGAAGGAAGAAGATGGGGGCTTAGCATACAGCAGAAGGGATTCAGGTTAGTCATCAGGCAGGATTTATTGACTAAAAAGGCAGAAGAACAGTGGGATAGATTACCAAAGCAGGCTGTGATGTCTTCTCTGGAGAGACCAGACTGCTCTCTGGAATAATTTCAGTGCCTTTCTGACTAAAGGCAGATGGATGGCCTGCTCCAGCAGTTTTCAAATTGTGGTCAGAGAACTTCCAGAGGGTGCTCAAGATCTAATATGGTAAATATCAATAGATATAACCCACATAAACAAAAGCTTGATGAAGGTCCTTAGTAACTTTTAAGAGTAAAAAGTGCTTGTGAGACCAAAAAGTTTTAGGAACTGATGGCCTGGGTATACTTCTTGAGATTCTTTCTATTTGGAACATGGGGAAAGTTTAGAGTTAAGAGGACCTGCCTGTTGATTAGCACAGTATTTGACTGAACCCAGTAAACTCTTCACAGATATTTTTCATTTATTCATTCATCTATCCATCCGTTCATTGACTAAGTTTCCTATTTGAGGCACTTTTAGATAGACTATAAAAAAGGACACAGTTCAAGCCCTGCTTTCATGATACTTACTCTCAATCAACATTTATTTAGTGCTAACTAGGTTCCAAGTTCTATGCTAAGCCCTGGGGGTAAAATAAGAGGCAAGAGACAGGTCCTACCCTTGAGGAATTTACTAATGACTAACCTGGAGTGAAAACAAGCTAGGGCAGGGCAAATACATGAGTCTCTACCTACCATAAGGGGCAACTAAGCATCTAAGTATATAGAGCACTGGGCTTGAAAGCAGAAAGACTCATCTTACTGAGTTTAAATCTGACCTCAGACACTTACTAGCTGTGTGACCCTGGGCAAGTCACTTAAATCTTTGTTTGCCTCAATTTCCTCATCTGTTAAATGAACGATCTGCTGGGGAATCAGGGAAAGCTTCATGGAAGAAGTGGAAAATGGGCTTTGAAGGAAGGGAAGGATTTCAATAGATGTATTGGGTTGAGGTGGTCCATTGTAGATATGGGGTATAAGTGGGAGCAAGAAAATGGTAATGAAAATGGGCAAGATGAGGAAGGGAAATGTGGATAACAGTTCAACTTAATAAAAAAAATAGACAATACAAAGGACTATATAACATACAGACAGATAAATAGGTTGGAGCCAGATTGAGGAGGGCTTTGAATGCTAAAGTTAGGTGTTAAGTTAACTCATCCATGTGTGTGTGTAGTGGCATTTGGGACTTTTAACTCTATATGCCCAGGAAGTCCTTGGTGCCAGCATAGTGTAAACCCAATCAATATAAGTGGGCAGATGTCCAGGAAATAGGCACTGTGGAGTGGGGGTGGGGGTGGGGATTGGTTTTCTTAAGTACTTACTTCTCCAGGTCCTCCTTTACTGAGAGGCAGCTGGTACTGTATACCTCACGTGGACATGACCACAAGAGGTGCTGGGCAGAGCCACCTACATAGAGAGCAGACTGTGTGCCACTACAGATATACTATAGACAAATTGGTATGGCCTAGGGCATAGAATCAGGGAGGGGCCCAGCAAGAAAGGATAATACCTGAGGGGCTGGGAGACAGAGTGACTGGAAGTTAGGGTCAGGGGAAATGGGAAAGAATAGGGGTTGAGGGTGGCAGAGAGGGCCCAGAAAGGCCTGACCAGTAGTGAGGAGGGGGACTGTGGGAGTTGGTGGGGTCAGGGCAGTGCCTCTTCCTCTGAAATGGCTTGAAAGTCAGCCCCTTCAGGTTGTTTTCAAGCCAGATTTTGGGGGGTGTTTAATATTAATAGTAATGACTGTGGCGGGAAGATAATAGGCTTCAGACAGATTAGAAGGGGGTAAGCTCTTATCTGTGACTGCTGAAGACATATGTCTTTCACCTGCTCCTTTAATATCCCCCCCCTTTCATTCCACCGCCCACCCCCCTCCTACCATCCTAGAACAAAAGGGGCATTATGGGCTGGGGTGTTTTCAGGCTGCAGCCGGGAGACCTCCCCATCCCCCTCAACCCCCTCCCTCCCCCCCCACCCCCCAACGTGCAGGGTTTGAATGAGGCTTTTTCCTCCCGAAGGAGATTAGCTCCGTTTGACAAGGCAGTGAACTTTGGGAGGGGTGAGTGGGGGTCTCCTCGGGGAGCTTCCAAAGTGCAGTCTGACTAATGCTGCCTGAGAGAGACCCCGGGAGACAGAGAGACAGAAAAAGAGAGAGGGAGAGGGAGAGATAGGGAATAACAGAAGGTGGTAGTGAGATGGAGAGAAAAACAGGCAAATGTGCACAGAGGGGAGAGAGAAAACGGAGCCATACCGCAAAACAGAAACAGAGACAGCCCAAGGAAAAGCTGCGGAGAGAGACACAGAGATGTGCAGACAGAGATGCAGGGTAGAGACAAAGAGAGCAATGAGCAAAGACAGAGACAGAGAGACTGACAGAAACAGAAAAAGACATAGAAAAAAAATTGGAGCTGAGACACATAAGATGAAGACATAAAGATGGACCGAAAACAAGCAAAGAGAAGAAAAGCGAGAGAGGTTGAAAGGGAAAGAGAAAAAAGGAAGAAGGAAAATTTGAATGAGGAAGGAAAGAAGTAGCTAGGGGGAAAGAAAGGGAGACAAGAGACTAAAGAGAGGCCAGAAGGGCACTTCCTAGGTTCTGACCTTCCCTGGGGAGAGAGAGCGTTTGAGCTCAGCTTCTCAGCCTACAAATTGGCATTTGTCTGGAGACTGCCAGCCAGCTGGGGGGGTTTCAAGGGGGCAGAGTGGCACAAAGAGCTGAGCAGAGTCAGGAGGGACAGCAGGCAGGTCGAATCCTCTGATCTGGGGCTCCCCAAGGGCAGGGACTGCCATGCTTTCTTTGTATCCCCAATGTAGCAGAATGCCTGGCGCACAGTAGGCGCTTCATAAAGAACTCGGACAGGAGAAAGAGAATAGAGACAGAGATAGGCTGAGGTAAACAGACCGACAGGGAATAAAACAGACAAGAGGTGGAAGAGTCTGAGGTAAAAAGGAGGCAGAAATAGAGGGAAGAAGAGGGACAAAGGAGGGAGCGAGAGACAGAGACGGAGAGAGAGACAGAAACAGAGACAGAGAGAGAACAAAACCCATGTAGGGAATCATTCCACTGAACTTTGAATGAAATAGGTTAAGAAATGTTGTACTATGGGTGTGGCTTACTAAAGAAGTACCTCCCTGGTACTAGCACCTTTAGTGTGAGGGCTTGCCAACCCCTTTTCAGGGATGTTCATCTATCTTTGGTGTCCACCTGTCACCCAATTCTCACCTGTTCCTCCAAGAAGCTGTAGTGTGCGTGGTGGGCCACACGCCAATAAAACTGTCTCAGCAGATGAGCTGACCAGGGTGAGGGTAACCCATGAGTCTCAAATCTGTCAGTGAATTAAAGGGATGTCTACCCCAAGCATGTGAAGACTTTGGATGGAAGAGGGAGGTGATAACAGTTTGTTCCAATGGCCACAAAGGTGGCTGAAGCAGGAGCTGTGGAGTGCTTAGATTTGGTCAGATACTGAAGTGAATGCCAAGGTCCTCCACTCCAGGCCGTTGCTGGTCATCCTGATTTTTTTCTGCCACTGGACTCTGGTGACTCTAAAAGAGAGAGTGAAGCTGACAACTTTGTACAACTCTATCTCACTTAAATCCAATTCACTTACATGCCAGGACATTACCTATCACCCACTATTTTACTCCAACGTTGTGATATCATCGGTCATCTTTGAAAATGAAGGATGAACAATAACAACCTTCCTGGGACAAAGTAGGAAAGGGGAATTTTTTTGCTGGTGAGTTTGGTCTGCTGAAGCCTACTGAAGCTGGACTGGATAGTGGGAAACATTATCAGCGTCTATTGTAGGTTCCCAAAGTGGGTGATACTGCCCCCTGGGGGGGCACTGGAATGATCTGGGGGGGGAGCAGTAGTAGACTCAGGTGCAATTGGTGGGTATTAAGTAAAAATAAAAGGGTAGTGGAAGCATAAAGAAAGAAGAGAAGAAAATTTTGAAAAACCATTTGCATCTGTTGCATCTGTTATGCAACAAAGTTAAAGTCATAGTGATTATATTATTTTCCAAATAAACACACCAAATACAAGTTATAACTGATCTGTGGTCAAGTCTGCCTTCTAGTCTTAACAAGCAAGTGGCAACAGGCTAGTATATTGTGCATTGTTGAGAAGTCCAGCATGCATCAGCAGGAATATGTGCATGTGATGACTTGTTTACAACATGATACTATATGGTTACATTTTGCAATATTGTATCATCAAAACTTCAATGCATGAAAAAATTCACAAATTTATAATAAATTATTAAATTTAAGATGTATTTTAAAAATGTTTTTGAAATGATACAAATTAAAAGAAAAACTGCTAAAGGGTTAAAGAAAGTAGATTTCTAGAGGGGTCCTGAATAATTTTTTTAAAAAAGGAAGCAGTAGGCCAAGCAAGTTTGGAAACCTCTGGTCTGTACCATTATCAATGTTATCATTATTAGTTTCCTTTCCATCTGTAGCAACTTCAACAACAGCAAGAGCAGCAGCACAAGTACCATCACCATCATCTCTCCATCATCATCATCATCACTTTCACCATCTTCCCCACTGTCATCATCCCCAACATCACCACCATTCCCAATGCCAACCCCATTACTACATGCACCATCATAAGATTCGTATGATGTTTTAAGATTTATGATGTGCTTTATTTACATTCTCTCTTTTGAAGCTCACAACAACTCTGGGAGGGAGGTACTGCAGATTCCCATTTTAGAGGAGGAAACAGGGACTCAATGAGGTTGAACGACTTGTACATAGTCACACAACTAGCATGTTTCAGAGGCAGAATTTGAACTCAGCTCTTCTAGGCTCCAAATAGAGTTTACCACAATGACTACATACCCAACACCATCATTATCATCATCATTATTACTATTACCATAATCCCTGGCATCATCACTGTGAAGACTATTCCTAACATCATCACCATCATCATTATATTACCACCACTTGCAACATCATTACTTTTGCTGTTACTGTTACCACAGGTTAACAGATTTAGAGTTGGAAAGGGTATCAGGAGGGGTGCGATAGAGCCAACTTGAACTGGCTCTTACGGGAGAGTCAATTATTAAATTTACAATTATTAAATCAAATTAAATTTCCAAAAATTAAATTTCCAGTAAATGTGAGCATTCACACCTCATAAATCAGCAAACTATGAATCAGGGCTTGATTTATTACTTTGTTGTTTGTCTTACAAACTTAAGGAAATAAAGGAGAAAATGTTGATAATACAAATTAAACTTAAAAGTGTGCCAAGGTGACTATTCCCCTCTCCCCCAACATCTGATGGTTAAAAAGTCATCTTGTTCAATATTCCCTTCCCACAGGCGAACCCTGGGTTTTATAAATGAGGAAATTTGGTTCAGAGAGGATGACTTGATCAAGGTGACACAGTTAATAAGCAGAAGATTTGGTGTTCAAACTCAAGCCCTTGGACTTAAAATCCAATGTCCTTTCCACTGCACCAGCCTGACAAAGGTGTCTCATTGCCCAACTCAATTCCATAACCATCACTTTAATCATGATCACCATCACCACACCACCAGAATACCTTTAACATGGTATTGTTCTGATAGCATTTTAGGGTTTACATAGCACTTTAAAGACTTACATACATTATTTAATTTGGGTTTCCCAACAATCCCATGAGATATTAGAGATTATTGTCCCTGTTTTACAGATGAGTAAACAGAGCCTCAGTTCTTAACCTCCTTTCTACCTTTCAATTTCTCTCATGCCTTGAGTTAACCAGTAGGGTCAGAATAATAAGTTAGCAATAAGGAATTTGAACAGAATAGGGGACTAACATGGATGACTATGCTCTTTCTTCCTAGAAATCTCTAAGAGAGCAAGAAATAGGCAGACTGACAAACAGAGAGGTAGAGGCAGAGAGAAACAGAGACAAATAGAAAGACAGAGAGAGACACAGAAAAGACAGAAAGATATAGAGGCAAGGAGATAGGGATAGGCAGAGACAGAGATACAGACAAAAACAGTAAGGGGCAGAGAGAGGTTATGACATTCACAATTAGCTTGGAGTTAAATCAGACAAGGCTTTGAAATCTGCTGATAAAGTCTCATCTATTGACTGGTCTTTTAGGAATTGATACTCACACACTACTACCTCTATTGCACAAATATAGACCATAGGAATGGTAGAATACAAATGATAAACCGATCCATGCGTCTGCCCACATACACCAAGTATGAGACACAGGTTCTATCATTTCACATCATGCATGTCCTCCATAATGTCTTTTACTCCAATTTTCAGAAGTAAAGTCGTCATTGGTAATATGCAACTGTCTGCTTATACTCAATATTTGTCTTTCTATTGCCATTTTGGTCAATGAGTCTTCAGAGATTGTAGTGTTCCAGGATGCAAATCCATAAAGCTTAGCCAGAACACCATTGGTGTTAGATGGACTTTTGTGACTGGGATCAGTTTGGTATTATTGACAGTACTGTGCAGAATTACAAATGCAATCCAACTCACTCTCTGCCTATTCATTCTGGACACAGCTCATTATCTATCTACAGTGTCTCTCCAAGCTGTTATATTTGACAGACTAACTCAGCAGTTTATCTGTGACATGTTTTGATATGCACTGCTATTCTTCATCCACTTAGTTTTCCTTGTGTGGATAATTAAGATGACCTCTTTGCATAGTCATGAATTTCAGTGAGGATCTTCATCCACTTAGTTTTCTCTGTGTGAATGGCTATGGTAAAATCTTTTGAGTGGACATGGACCTCACTGAGGAGGCCTTAAAGTAAGCAACATGTTATCTGCAAACAAGAAAATCTGGGGAACCTCTCCAGTGTCAGGGAATTCCTTTTGTTTTTCAGATTTGCTCGGGGCATCCCATTTGACACTGGTTGAATACTTTTGGTGAGCAAATGTTTTTCCGTTTTATGCCTTGTTTTCTCAGCAAAAAATTAAACAAAATTGGAGTCATGGTCTCATTTGTCATGAAATCTTGTATGATCTTGCTATATGCATAAGAAATATCTTGTTTGAGGAGAGTCTTTAAAGAGGCATTTTACCCTGTTTTCCAGCCAAATTGTCTATTTTTATCTCATATACAGTCATCTATCTCTTCTGTCAGGGGTGAGGAACCTGCGGTGCATGTCCTATCTTCATGTCTTTACATAGGCTGCCCCTTAGTTTTTTCTTAAAAGATATTGAAAGTGGGGTGACTAGGTGGTGCAGTGAATAGAGCACCAGCCCTAGAGTCAGGAGGACCTGAGTTCAAATATGACCTCAGACACTTAACACAAAAAACTAGCCGTGTGACCTTGGGCAAGTCACTTAACCCCAATTGCCCTATCTTTCCCTCTCCAAAAAGCAAAAAACAACAAACAAACAAAAGATATTGAAACTGTTTTCCATATTTAATTGGATTAGGAGGGTAAAGTTTGGACAGCTGAGATAAGAGTCTGGTGGCCTAGGTACAAAAAGTCAAAGCATAAGGGAATGGTCAGTTGTTCACTCAGTCTTCTGCCCATCAGTCCAACATGGTCAATACAGAGACAAAGAAGCTACATACAAAATAATTAATGCTATACCTGTGCTAAATATCCATTCTCTGCTATGGCTAAGTAAATATATATTTAAAAAATTAACTGTTGCGTGGACCATGGGTATTTAATTTTGTTCCAATCTCATACCTGAACTATAATCCTGAGACAGGGGTGACCTATTAGACTCCTCTTCTTTCTTTCTTTTTAAAAATTTTTTTATTTAGTATTTTATTTTTCCCAATTGCATATAAAATCAATTTTCAACATTCTTTAAAAAAAATTTGAGTTCCAAGAGAGTAGAGCCAGAGCAGTGACTTGCTTGAGATCTCCCACAAACTCCTCTAAATACCTGTAAAAAATGATTCAAGACAAATTCTAGAGCTATAGAATCCACAAAATGAGAGCTCAACACAACCTGGAAGACTGATAGGAAGGGTCTATCGCACTAGGCTAGGAGCAGAACACATTACAGTGTGGGCCATGTTGGCATAGACAGGGTCAGAGCAGGCCTCACACAACTGAATCACTGGCAACTGTGGTGGTTTTCAGGATTCTCAACCCACAAACACTAAGACAGCATAGAAGGTCAGTGGGAAAATTCTGTGAGACCCAGGTGAAAGAGAAGCAGACAAAACACTCTTCGGGGCGATGGAGGTAGCAGTAGCTGCTTCTGGAATTCTGGGCCATAGATGGTGTGGGGATCAAGCAGCTGATATAGAACCCCTGAAGCCTGGGGACAGTATACCCACTCCCATCCCCACCCTCACTGGAAGCAGAGTCCTACCTTGATAAAGAGCTATAAAGTCAAGTATTTGGCTAGGAAGATGAGCATACATCATAAAAAATGTCAGAATATAGAATCTTTTTTTTTTTTTAAGCAATTGGGGTTAAGTAACTTGCTCAAGGTTACACGGCCAGTTATTTCTGGGTGTTGTGCTAAGTATCTGAGCCCGGATTTGATCCCCAGGTCATCCCAACACTGGGGTCGGTGCTCTTACTTGCTGAGCCACCTGGCTGCCCCTAAGCAATTGGGGTTAAGTAACTTGCTCAAGGTTACATGGCCAGGTGTTTCTGGGTGGGTGCTAAGTGTCTGAGCCTGGATTCGATCCCCAAGTCATCCCGACACTGGAGCCAGTGATCTTACTCACTGTGCTACCTGGCTGCCCCAGAGTATAGAATCTTACTGTGGTGACAAAGAAGATCAAAACATACAACCAGAAGAAGACAACAAAGTCAAAACCCCTGCATCAAAAACCTCCAAGGAAAATATGAATTAGACTCAGGCCATGGAAAGGCTCAAAAAGGATTTTGAAAACCAAGTAAGAGAAGTAGAGGAAAAATTGGGAAGAGAGATAAGTGATACAAGAAAATAATGAAAAATGAGTCAACAGCTTGAAGACCCCCAAATACTAAAGAAAATAACACCTTAAAAATGGACTAAATCAAATGGGAAAAGAGGTCCAAAAAGCCAATGAGGAGAAGAATGCCTTACAAAGCAAAATGGGACAAATGGAAAAGGAGGTTCAAAAGCTCACTGAAGAAAGTAATCCCTTCAAAATTAGAATGGAGCAAATGGAAGCTAATGACTTTATGAGAAATCAAGAAATTATAAAACAGAACCAAAAAAAAAAAAAGAAAATATAGAAGACAATGTGAAATATCTCATTGGAAAAATCACTGGCAGGGTGGCTAGGTGGTGCAGTGAGTAGAGTGCGGGTCCTGGAGCCAGGAGGACCTGAGTTCGGATCCAGCCTCAGACATTCAACACACACACACACACACACACACACACACACACACACACACAAACTAGCTGTGTGGCCTTGAGCAAGTTACTTAACCCCAATTGCCCTCCAAAAAGAAAAAAAAAAGGAAACATCACTGGCCTGGAGAATAGATCCAGGAGAGAGAATTTAAAAATTATTGGACTACCTGAAAGCCATGATTAAAAAAAAAGAGCCTAGGCATCATCTTTCAAGAAATTATCGAGGAAAACTGTCCTGATATTTTAGAACCAGAAGGTAAAATAGAAATTTAAAGAATCCACCTATCACCTCCTGAAAGCGATTCCAAAAGGAAAATTCATAGGAATATTGCAAACAAATTCCAGAGTTCCCAGGTCAAGGAGAAAATTTTTCAAGCAGCCAGAAAGAAATTATTTGAGTATTGTGGAAATACAATCAGTATAACACAAGATCTAGTAACTTCTATATTAAGCTTGGATCAAAGGGCTTAGAATATGAGATTCTAGAGGTCAGAGGAACTAGGATTAAAACAAAGAATCACTTACCCAGCAAAACTGAGCATACTACTTCAGGGGAAAAAATGCATATTCAATGAAATAGAGGACTTTCAAGCATTCTTGATGTAAAGATCAGAGCTGAATAGAAAATTTTACTTTCAAACACAAGAATTAAGAGAAGCATGAAAAGGTAAACAGGAAAGAGAAATCATAAGGGACTTATTAAAGTTGAACTGTTTGTATTCCTACATGGAAAGATGACATATGTAACTCATGAGACCTTTCTCAGATTTAGGTTAGTTGGAGGAAATATGCATACATGTATATATGTATGTATGTGTGTATGTATGTATGTAGATAGATAGAGGGGATAGATAGATTGAATATGAGGGGATGATATCTAAAAAATAAAATTAAGGGGTGAGGGAGGAATATATTGGGAGGAGAAAGGGAGAGATAGAATGAGGTAAATTATCTCACATAAAAGAGGCAAGAAAAAGGTTTCACAATGGAGGGGAAGACAGGAGAGGTGAGAGGGAATGAGTGAACCTTACTCTCACTGGATTTGACTTAAGGGGGGAATAACATATTCACTCAACTGGGTATCTTACCCTATAGGAAAGTAAGAGGGAAGGGGATAAGAGGAAGGGGGATGATAGAAGGGAGGGCAGACTGGGGAAGGGATTAGTCAGAAGGAAACATTTTTGAAAAGAGATAGGATCAAAGGAGAAAATAGAATAAGTGGGGGTTATAATAGGATGAAGGGAAATACAGTTAGTCTTTCACAACATGACTGTAATGGAAATGTTTTGCATAACTACACATGTATAACCTGTATTGCATTGCTTGTCTTTTCAATGAGGGTGGGTGGGGAGGCAAGAAGGGAGAGAATTTGGAATTCAAGAGTTTTAAAAACAAATGTTAAATATTGTTTTTACATGCAACTGGGAAATAAGATATACAGGCAATGGAGGTTAGAAATCTATCTTGCTCTACAAGAAAGTTAGGAGGAAGGGGATAAGGAGGGCCGGGCATGATAGAAGGGAGAGCAGACTGGAGGAAGGGGTAATCAGAATGCATGCTGTTTTGGGCCAGGGGGAAGGGAGAGATGGGGAGGAAATGTGGAACTCAAAATCTTGTGGAAATAAATGAGTGTTAAAAATGAAAAATAAATTAATTATTTAATAGAATTGCAAAAACATGAGTTCCAAATTCTCTCCCTCTCTCCCCAGTCCTTTCATTGAGAAAGAAAGCAATTTGATATAGGTTATACATGTGTACTGCCAAACTCTTAGAAAAGACATCTCTATTTTTTGCTTCTACTTCCTCTCCTTTCAAAATGTCACTTCCTTGAGGAAGTCTTTCTAGATTAACCCTTCAAAGATCCTTATAACTTCTAAATAGTTAAATACTTCACAAGACTCTTTGTATAATTGTTCCTATTAGCAATGTAGTCCTCAAACTTCCACCTGGCCTTAGTAGTCTGTCTTAATGAACTTCTGTGGCCAAACAGATTGATTATATGGTGGTCAAGCCTCTGGGGTGAGCCTCTCACCTACTTAGCCTAGTCACTCTTTGGAGGACTGATTGTCTATCATGTTATCTGCTGTCATAACCTTGGAGAACCTAGGCTATCTTCAACACAGAGATGAGACAACAGGGAGGACTATGGTAGACTCAGATGAACTCTCCCCCATTTCAACTCCTCATTCAGTCTTTATCCTCTTTGAATCTCTAGATTCACATTGACTTGTGGTCATTTGTTTCTGTTTTGTTGTGTTCTATTCATTCAACCATCATTTATCAAGAGGACATTTGATATAGTAGAAAGAACACCAAACTTGGAGCCAGAGGAACCGGAGTTCAAATCCTGGCTATGTCATTTATTACTTGCGTGCTCTAATCCTATCTGAGCCTCAGTTTCTGCATCTAAAAGTGGAGGGTTTGCACTAGATGGCTTCTAAATTTTCATTTATAAATTTACAATCCTATTCAGTGAGACATTTTAAAAATTGCAATAGATAAGAGAAATTAGATCTAGTCCCTGCTTTCAAAGAGTTTCTATAGAACCAGAGCTCTCTCAGGTTCCAAAAGAGGAGACTAGGATCTGGGGAATGTATGGTGGGAGGGTTTTTTTTTTAAAGGAATTTAGATCAGCTTCCTCTGTGTCTGTGTCTGTATGTGCATTTGTGTGTCTATACATATGTGTCCTGTCTTCCCTGTCAGACATAGAATAAAGAAGTGATTTGATGGAGACATAAATTTTTTTTTAGAAAGTATTCACTGAACAATTTAAGACTTACCATCCCAGAACATTATAGCAAGAAAGGACTTTAGAACACTGAATGTCAGGACAAAAATAATAGAATCTCAGAGCAAGGAGGGCCCTCAGAACAAAGACTATTAAAACACATAACATAGACTTTCAGAGCTGGAAGAGACCTTAAGAAATCATCTTGTTTAAATTCCTTGTTTTACAGATGGGAGGCCATCTGTCACGAACTTCTCCCCTATCCTATACCTCAAAACCCTTCAACATTATTCTCCCCCCTCCCCCTTCCTTTGCTTCAATCTTTGACAAAGAGGTGGTCCTTATCCTTGCTCAAACCAACATGTCCACTTTTGACCTTGAGGTCATTACTTCTTGTCAATCCTGCAGGCTTGTCCACTTGTATCATCTCTCAATCTCTAATCTTCAACCTTTCCTTATCAACTGGCTCTTTCCATGATGCTTAAAAATGACCAGATCTCCCTAATATTTAGGAAATGTTAACTTGACCCCACTATTCCCTCAAGTTATGCTATGAATCTCCTCTCTTTCTCAGTCAAACTCTTAGCAAAAGTCATCTCTATTTTTTTGCTTCTACTTCCTCTCCTTTCACTCTCTTCTCACATTCCCCTGCAATCTGGTTTCTAACCCCATTGCTTAACTGAATCTTCTCTCCAAGACCTTTAAATTAAAGAGTATTTTCTCATTCCTCATCCTTCTCCTAACCTCTCTGTAGCATTTGACACTATTGATCACCTCCTCCTGAATACTCTTTCCCTGACTCTCCTGCTATCTTGTCTGACAACTTCTCAGCTACCTTTGCTGTATCATCATTCATATCCTACCTCCTAATCATAGGCATCCTACCAAATTTTGTCTTAGGTTCCCTCCTCTCCCCTCCCCTCCCCTCCCTTCCTCCCCCCTCCCCCTCCCCCCCCCCCTCCCCCCCCCCCCCCCCCCCCCCCCCCCCCCCCCCC
>NW_027187228.1:1114720-1154663 GCF_028583685.1 Petaurus breviceps papuanus
CTCCTGTCACTTTCTCCCCTTCATCCCCTTCATCCTCCCCCTCCCCTTCCCAGCAGCCCACACCTCTCTGGCTTCAGGAATTCTTCTCCTTCTCCATCTGCTCCCCATTGATGGTGGCGAGAGCTTTAAATCGCCGCTCATTAGTCACCAGGCTATTTCCCCCCCCATCCTCCTCCCACCACTCTGTCTCGCTTCAATCATGCTGGGGCAACGGGGGTCCCAACCTCCCACCAGGCCCCTGTTTCCAAAGGGAATCATTTAGTAATAACCTTGTAAGACAGCAATCTGGCCCTATAGACCTGCTCCAAGTGGAGGACTGTGGGCATCTCCTGGTTATATCCCAGGGCAACAAGGCACCGTCCCCCTCCCATCCTAATCCCTGGCCTAGGAGGGCACTGGGTCACTGGCCCTTAGTCCTCTACCATCAGCCATTGAGATTGGGCTGCTAACACCCCTTCATAATATTATCCCTGGTCGAGTCCATAAAAGTCCCCTCTAGCGTTACGGCATTTGAGAGACTATTAAGTTTTAAGGCCCCAGACCTCCGTGAAGGAGGCGCGTCATTGGTGTTTTGCGGGCTCTAGGTTTATGGGGCAGTCAGAAGCAAGATTGATTGGGACCTAGGGAAGGAGGGGGTGCAGTGTGGGCAGCAGGGGCAAAGGCCTTAAGAAACTAGCTGTGGGAGGGCTGGCATAAGGCAAAGAAGAGAGAGTAGAGAGTTAGCCTGAGGGTATGTATGGTTTGGAGAAATGGCAACCACACTCATTTCCCCCAACCTTCTGAGTTTGTGGCTTAGTGAAACCATAGGGTTCCTGGATGTAGAGCTGGAATGGACCTCAGACCTTACTTTACAGTTAAGAGTTCCAAAGAGGTTAGATGATTTTGCCCAAGGTCTTATAGATAGCAGGGGCTGGTATAAGAGCTGGTATTTGAACTCAAGCCCTTTGGGAGTGAGTGGTGATAAAAATGGAACAGGTTGGTGACAGTTGCAGCATCTCCCAATCGGGAATACCCTCATGTGCCTTATAATCTCCTGGGCTCTCCTGGACCATCTCCAACAATTATGCACACTGTACCCACTGGGACTTTGCCATTTATTTTCTTTTAGAATTTATTGAGGGAGAGGCTTTGTAGACACAGTTGGGTCCCTGTCTCTTGCTACACTGTAAGATGCTACTCAATTTCATGAATGTAACTTTCTTCTCTTCTCCCTTGTCTTTCTTCCTAGTGTCACTTATGATACTAATACAAGCTCAGTCTAGACAGTTCTGAGAACCATGGAAGTTCATTGGGAGTGCTAGCTCAGCATAGAAGACAAACCAGTAGTTAGGAGACCTAGGCTGTGGCTCTAACTTTGCTAACAATTAACTGTGTGATCTTGGAAAAGTCACATAACTTCAGGTCTTGGGTTTTATTTTTATTTTTTTTCACCTGTAAAACAAGGTCCTTCCCAGTCTTCAATATTCTAGGATTTTATGACCTTTTTTGGCCAGAGGTATGAGAATATAAGGATTTTCTATAGGGCTGCAGTTATAGTGACACTGAATAGACAGAATCTGGTTTTGATTAGCCCAGGAGATTATTTTTATTCAGAGAACAGCACTCTTAACAGCAGAGCCTGTGATAGGCAGGAAAATCTGAGAAGTTCCTCACCTAGACTAGGGACAGTGATAGGGTCTGGGTTGGAGATATTCTGAGTCATCTAGATCAGAGACAGTGGGGTCATAGACCAAAAAAATCAATCAAAATATGTGCTGAATATATGTTCTTATTTTTAATTTTGTTTTTTTTTAAATTATGAACGTTATGAACAGCAACAAACATGAACATTTCAATATGCAAAGAACAAAAAAGAATATTATATATGAGACTGTGGATTTTTATTTGTTCAGTTTTTTAAAAGGTATATACTAATTTTTAACACAACAACTTCCCTGCTTGTCTCAATCCCCTTCCGAATTACCTAGGATGCCCCTTCTGGGACCACAGCAATGTGACTGACAAAAAAAGATGTATAAAACACAGTGCCTGTCCTCAAGGAACTTATAGTCTAGCCATGGAAACAATAAAACTTGCTTATACTCATCTAGCTCTCTAAGGCTTACAAAGAGCTCTCTTCATAATCACTGAGGGAGAGTGGGAGATAGTGCAAACCAAAACACCCTCTTTGTAGAGAGGTTAAAAGACCTGCCCCATGGCTGAATAATAATAAGAACAGGAATCATAATTTGAAGCCAAGCCTTCTGAACTCAGGACCAATTCTATAGATACATGTGACATAGTAAGGACCTACACAAGGTAGGATATTAAGTGCTAATTAAGAGTCAATTAGCACTTAATATCCTACCTTGTGTAGGTCCCTACTAAACTGTTTGTACTCCAGTCTGAGCTAGAGGAGCTCAGAAGTGAAAAGTGATAAATTAATAAAGGCTGGTGCCCCTTTCAGGAAAAGTTTCACAGAAGAGGTAATATTGTATCTGGACTCTCAAGGATGGGTATTGTAATTCAGCCATAACCAACTATTCCTGATCCTATTTGGGGGTTTCTTGGCAAAGATACTAGAATGATTTGCCATTTCCTTCTCCAGATCAATTTATGGATGAGAAAACTGAGGCAAATGACTTGTAAGTGACTTGCCCAGGGTCACACAGCTAGGAAGTATCTGAGGCCAGATTTGAACTCAGGGATATGAATCTTCCTGACTCTGAGCTCCACACTCTATCCACTGCACCACCTAACTGTTCCTCAAGGATGGGTAGGATCTCTATATTCAGAAGTTAGGTGATGCTGTTGTTGTTTAGTCAATGCCAACCCTTCATGACCCTATGGACCATAGCATGCCAGGACCTTTTATCCTCCACTATCTTTTGAAGTCTGTCCAAGTTCACGTTTGTTGTTTCCATGACACTATCCATCTCATCCTCTGCTATCTCCTTTTCCTTTTGCTTTCAATCTTACCCAACATTAGGGTCTTTTCCAATGAGTCCTGTCTTAGTCATTAATTGAGCGGGTGGGAAGAGTATTATTTTTAGGGGACCTGGGCTCAAGTCCCTCCTCTGATATTTACATTTGGCAAGTCCATTGATTTTTCTCAGCCTCATCTTCCTCATTTGTAAAAAAGGGAGTTGGACTAGATGATTTTTGAGGACAAGTCCAGTTTTAAAATATATGGTCCCAGGACAAATGAGGGAAGGAAAAAGAATCATAGAACCTTGGAGTTGGAAGGCACCTCAAAGGTCATCTAAGAAGGGATTCTCTATAGAGTCCCAACAAATTGTCATCCACTCTCTGTGTTCAAGACCTTTAGAGACATGGAATCTACTACCTTCCCCCACAGCTTGTTCCACTTTTGGTTCATCCTAAGTCACCTCCATTGTACTACTATTTGTACCTCTTATTTATGAGAATAAACATTGTTCTTTGCACATAGTAGACAATTGATATTTATTGAACTGAATAAAAATGAATTATGGACAGTGAGGAGATAACAGCTTAACTGAAAGTAAGGGATGAAGAGCAATGGGAAATAAGAACTCTGTTGCTCCTGCCAACATTGGTCATTTTCTTTTTCTGTTATGTTAGTTAAGGTGTGAAGTGGTACAGTTTTTTCTAATTTGCATTTCTCTAATCAAGAGTGATTTAGAGCATTTTTATATGACTATAGATATCTTTCATTTCATCTGAAAACTTCCTGTTCATATATTTTGACCATTTATCATTTGGGGAATGACTCATATTCTTATATATTTGACTCAGTTCTCTATATATTTGAGAAATGAGGCCTTTATCAGAGAAATACTGTAAAAATTTTTCCCTCAGTTTTCAACTTTTCTTCTAATCTTGACTATATTGGTTTTATTCATTCCAAACCTTTTTAATTTAATGAAATCATAATTATTCCTTTTATATGTTATAATGCTCCCTGTCTCTTCTTTGGTTATACATTTTCCCCTTCTCCATAAGCCAACATTTTCTATGCTTCTCCAATTTGCTTAGTATATCTCCTTTTATGTGTAAATCTATAACCATTTTGTCCTATGTTTTGGTATACAGGGTGAGATGTTAGTCTATACCTAATTTCTGGGCTCCTAGGACTAAATCTCTCTGACTGCATAGTCAGTTCCCATTCTCTGCTACCAGAGGTCACTCTATGAAGCTACTTCTTGTTCCTCTCTCTATCTCTCTGCTCCCCTCTAGATATGGTATCTCCTAGTTGGATAGTATGTCATAGCTGATGGGAAGAGTAAAGAAAATCCCCTCTTCCCTCTACTGTCCTCTTGTAGAGACACTCCGCTAGCTCATCCTGGCTTTGGCTTGATCATCAAGGTTGACAAGTTTGTCTTTGAAGGACCATCAGAGGTATGGCCAGTCTCTGGCTAGCTGATAGAAAGCTGCTCCTAGAATTCCATCAGAGTGTTTCTTCCATTTCTTTTTTTTTTTTTAAAGCAATTTGGGTTAAGTAACCTGCTCAAGGTTACACGACCAGTTATTTCTGGGTGTGGTGCTAAGTATCTGAGCCTGGACTTGATCCAGGCCATTCCGACACTGGAGCCGGTGCCCCTACTAGCTGAGCCACCTGGCCGCCCCTAAGCAATTGGGGTTAAGTAACTTGCTCAAGGTTACACGGCCAGGTGTTTCTGGGTGGGTGCTAAGTGTCTGAGCCCGGGATTCAGTCTTCTCAACACTGGAGCCGGTGCTCTTACTCGCTGTGCTACCTGGCCGCCCCTCTTCCATTTCTTAAAGGGATAACAGGACATGAACACATTTTTGTTGTTGTTGAATTGTTTCAGTTATGTCCAACTCTTTGTGACCCCATTTGGGGTTTTCTTGGCAAAGATACTGGAGGGGTTTGCCATTTCCTTTTCCAGCTCACTTTACAGATGAAGAGCTGAGGCAAACAGGGTTAAGTGACTTACCCAGGGTCATACAGCGGGGAAGTTTCTGAGGCCAGATTTGAACTTGGATCTTCCTAACTCCAGGACAGGGACTGTATCCACTGTGCCAGATAAATTTTTTTTTTTTACTTAGTTTAACATATTCACACCAAGTCTCCTCTGTTATCTGCCTCTTATTTTCTCTGGTTACATCCCCTAAGTTGGGTGTGGGAAGGTAGGGGAAAGACTCTCTACTTCTACATAGATATTCTATATATACTTATACATGTACATGTGAAGCAGCTAGGTGACACGATGGAGAGAGCATCAGACTTTGAGTGAGGAAGATCTAAGTTCAAATCTGGGCATTAGACACTTACTAGCTGTGTGACCAAATTACTTAACTTCTGTTTACTGTTCCTCATCTGTAAAATGGGAGCCCACTGGAGAAAGAAATGACAAACCATTCCAATATCTTTGGCAAGAAAATCCCATGGACAAAAGTCCATGGGGTCACATAAAATAGGACATGACTGAATAACCAAACCACAGCAAAAAATGCACATGCGGTTTCCCAAGAAGATGTAAGGTGTGGGATGAGCTGATCTAAGACACTGGTTCTCAAACTTGGACTCCTTTGGTAGTCTGATGAAACCTATGAACCTCTAAGATTACAAAGGAAACCAATTATATTAAAGTAGTTGCATATATATGTATATATTTACAGAGCTATACTTTTTAAAGTTCATCGACCCCAATAAAGTTATAACAATAGATTGTAAGCTCCTTGAAGGTAAAGATTGTTTCACTTTTGTCTTTGCATCCCCCGAATTTAGCACAATGTGTCCTATAAAGTAGATACTTGACAATGTCTGACAATTGATTGCTCTGTACAGCATACTAAGCAAGGGGCTGAGAAAGAATGGCTGCATTCCCGTCTGACTTGCCTTGCAAGTCGCTGCTCCCTCCCCAGCTTCAGCCCATAGGCATCATTCAAGACTATCCCAGAAACCCCAGTTCAGAGGGTACTCTGCTCCCTTCACCCGAGTTAAGACTGTCATGTGATTCTATTGCTCCCGTCTAACACCTTCTTGACTCCTGACCCTGCTCCACTCCCAGTGAAAGAGACACTTTAAGAAGGTCTTTGTGTCTAAGTGTGTCCTTTGACAGCCAGATTCCAAGTAGCTTTCAGGGTTCTTCTGTAATAACTGAGAAGTGCTGTCTGTGTGTGAGGTGTTGAACTCAGCGTGGTGGCTTAGTTATCATCTCGCCTTACCCCTACCCAACAATGTACTGGAGCCAGCCTGAAGCAGAGATCTGAAAGTTCACTTTCTAGTGTGAGCCTTTATACTTACTAGCTGTGTGACTTTGAATAAGTCATTTGATCTGTTTGCCTCAGTTTCCTAAACTGTAAAATTGAGATAATAAAAGTGCCTAACTCGAAGGGTTGTTGTGAGGATAAAATGAGATTATATTTATTTTTTTAAAAGCACTTAGCAAATTGCCTAGCACATAGTAGATGCTATATAAATGTTTATTCCATTCCCATTCTCTCTATTCCATACTGTGAAAAGAAGGGGGGAGGAAAAGGCATTTTCTCAACACTCTTCCAGGGTCTAGCTTGGTCACTATAATGACATGGTATTTTTTCATTTTGGTTTCTCTCATTCTCATTGTTGTCCTGACATATATTATTTTTCTGGTTCTGCTTCCTTCACTCTGTATCAGTTCATAGTCTTCCCATGTTTCACGGAATTCTTCATGCTCATGGTTTTTTTGTGGCAACATTTCCCCCCCAAATTTAGCATTGTTAGGCCTATTACTATGTCTCAGCTCTCCCTCTTAACCCTCTCCCTTATCTTCTCTCCTTCATATCCCAACAGATGAGTCAGGGCAGGAAATACTAGAGGAATGCTCATATCTATGTGCTTTGTATCATGTGCAAAGGCTTCTTATCACCACTTTATAAGTAGTACCTTTATGTGTTAAAAGTAATTGGAGGGAGAGGCTAGGTGGTTCAGTGAATAGAGCACTGGCCCTGGAGTCAGGAGGACCTGAGTTCAAATTTGACTTCAGACACTTAACACTTATTAGCCATGTGACCTTGGGCAAGTCACTTAACCCCAATTTCCCAGTCTCCCCCCCTTCAAAAAGACAGAAAAAAAGTAATTGGTGGCTTATAGTCCACCAGGGAAGGAGAAATACATAATAGGGGGAAAAATCATTTATGCCGAGGCTCAATACTCACCACCTCAGAGAAGTCTTCCTGTGATTATTCTCAATACTTCACAGCTTAAAGGATCTATGGCTTCCTTGTGTCTCACTCTCTCTACCACTCACCATAGTTCCAGAACCCTCTGGGCTCATCCATCTTCAATCCAAACTACCCTCTGATGCCATACTAATCTTCCTAAAGCACAGGTTTTGATTATATTATTTCCTGATCAAAAACTACCAGTTTTTCCCTATCGCTCATTAGACTGATTCAAACTCCTTAGACTGATGTTCAATCCTCTATAAGTCTGGACTGAAACCTACTTTTTCCAGACTTTTCTTCCACTACTACTTTATCCCATACCCTTCACTTCAGTCAGACCAATTTCTCACCATCTTCTCAAGTATATTATCTCTGAACTTTTGTATCATCCTTTCTGCCTAGAATCACCTTCTCTCTTTTCCAAATCCAACACATTTACAGAATCTGAGAACCTCTGAGTTGGAAGGGACCTCACTCAGGAGTCCAACTCATATCTTAATACCTTAGAATGTGTTTCCTCCTTATTTCTGGTTCTTAAAATTCTGACTCAGACTTCCTTCAAAGTCTAGTTCATGTGTTACCTCCTACCTGTTACAATTCCTGATTTCCCAGTTGCTGGTGTTACCACTAATTACTTTGTATATATTTTGTGTTATCTTATATGTGCATATATTATTTATCTTATATGTGCATATATTGACTTTGTATCCCTAGTGTACATTACTTCCAACATAGTAGTCATTTGATGTGTTTATTGATTGAATGGGAATCCTTCCTACAACATACCAAAAAATGGTCATTCAGCCTTTGTTTAAAACACCCACTAATCAGGCTAGAACTTTAGCCTTTGCTAAAGAGCTCTAGTATGGGCAAATCCATTGCCTGTATAGGCAGCTCATTCCAATTTTGGATAGCTTTAATTAGAAAGAAGTTTTCCTTTGCATTAAACCAATATTTGTCTGCTTGCAACTCCTATCCACCCTTCCTGGTTCTGCCCTTCTTAGCCAATTAGGATAAATCTAATTACTTTCCCTTGGACAGCTCTTCACGTACTTGAGCTATCATGTCCCTCCTAAGTCTTCTTTTTTTTTCCAGGCTAAACATCCCTAGTTCTTCACCCAGCCTACATATGGCATGAACTGTGAGCTCTTCTCAGTCCTAGTGACTTGCTAAAAATCCCACAGCTGGTTGATGGCAGAAACAGATCTAAGGTCCAGGTCTCCTGATTCTCAGTCCAATGATCTTCTAACTACACTGGGCTGCAACAAAAACAAAGCAAAACAAAAAACAACTCTCTTGGTTTGGCTTGGGATTGGCTATGGATCTGGGCCTTCCTGAATGGGGAGATGAAAATCCTAATCCAAGATTCCGGGATGTAGGTGTGGCTTCTAGCATAGAGCCAAAGATGGCTCTTTTCTTTTCCAGACTAAACATTTTTCATTCCTCTTGCTATTCCTTTTGGAGTAAAGGAGTGCATCAAAGAGATGAATGACCTGAACAACACTAATGTGGGCTACTTATTTTCCATAGGCTCTGATCTAAGAGACTGGTTCCAGGTCCTGCCTGGGTTAAGGGAAGTCTTCCACAAGAAGGACAGGCAGTGTCCTTTTCCTTCCTCTTCTTCCCCCTTCAAAAAAAGGCCATTTCTTTGTCTGGGGAGGAAGTGGGGCTGTGGGAGAAAAGTGATAGATCTCTGTTTATTTTTCTATACGGAGATCAAATAGGCTCTTTTATCATGTCCATTTTTTTTTTCTAATTTGCCTCCTTAAAGATTTTGGGGAATTTTCTTAGGTAGTGTATAGAATGATGGGACTGGAATTAGGAAGACCTGAGTTAAATTTAGCTTCAGATACCTACTAGCTCTGTGATCTCAGGCAAGTCATTTAATCTCCATCTACCCCAATTCCCTCAACTGTAAAATGAGACTAATAATCGTACCTATTTCCAGGGTTATTGTGAGGATCAAATGAGATTTAAAATTTTTAAAATATTTTATTTTTTTCCAATTACATGTAAAAACAATTTTTAGCATTCATTTTGAAAAATTTTGAGTCCCAAATTCTCTCCTTCCCTCTTTCCCCTTTTTCCTCATTAAGAAGGCAGGTAATTTGATAAATGTTATACATATAAGTCATCCAAAACATATTTCCATATTAGTCATGTTGTGAAAGAAAACACAGACCCAAAAAACATGGAAAAAAGTAAAGTAAAAACAGTATGCTTTGATCTGCATTCAGATTCCATCAGTTCTTTCTCGGGAGGTAGATAGCATTTTTCATCAGAAGCCCTTTGGAATGGTCTTGGATTTTTGTATTGCTGAGAATAGCTAAGTCATTCACAGTTGATCATCTTACAATATTGCTGTTACTTTGTATGATGTTCTCCTGGTTCTGCTCATTCCCCTCTGCATCAGTTCATATAAGTCTTTCCAGGTTTGTCTGAAACCATCCTGCTCATCGTTTCTTATAGCACAATACTATTCCATCACAATCATATACCACAACTTGTTCAGCCAGGAATGACTCATATTCTTATAAATTTGACTCAGTTCTTTATATGTTTGAGAAATGAGGGCTTTATCAGAGAAACTTGCTGTAAATCCCCCCCCCCCCCAACACACACACTTTCCTGCTTTCTTTCTTATCTTGGCTCCATTGGCTTTGTTCATGCAACCCCCCTTTTAATTTAACGAAATAAAAATTATCCATTATACTCTTATAAAGTGTGTTCTCTCTCTCATTTAGTTTTAATTTCTTCCCTTAACCATAGACCTGACAGGTAAACTATTCCATGCTCCCCTAATTTGCTTATGGCATCATCTTTTTTATCTAAATCGTGTACCTGTTTTGGTCTTATCTTGATATATAGTGTGAGATGTTGGTCTATACCAAGTTGTTGGTTTTTTTTTTTTAACCAAACTGCTTTGCAGTTTTCCCAGAAGTTTTTGTCAAATAGTGAGTTCTTGTCCCCCAAATTGGAATCTTTGTGTTTATCAAATACTAGATTACTATGGTGTATTGTGTACCTAATCTATTCCACAGATCCACCACTCTATTTCTTAGCCAGTACCAGATTGTTTTGATGATTACTGCTTTGTAATACAGTTGGAGATCTGGTATTACTAGGTTACCTTCTTTCACATTCCCCCCCACCCCCCATTAATTCCTTTGATATTCTTGACCTGTTGTTCTTCCAGATGAATATTGTTATTATTTTTTCTAGCCCTAAAAATGATTTTTGGTAGTTTGATCAATATGTCACCAAGTAAATAAATTGATTTAGATAGAATTGTCATTTTTATTATATTGGCTTGATCTACCCATGAGCAATTAATATTTTCCCAATTGTTTAGATCTGACTTTATTTGTGTTAAAAGTGTTTTGTAATTGTGTTCATACAGTTCCTGGATTTGTCTTGGCAGGTAGACTCCCAAATATTTTATATTGTTGACAGCTGTTTTAAATGGAATTTCTCTTCCTACCTTTTGCTGCTTGACTTTGTTGGTAATGTATAGAGATGCTGATGATTTATATGAGTTTATTTTATATCCTGCAACTCTGCTAAAGTTTTTAACTTGTTAATTATTTTGACTAGTTTTTTTAGTTGATTCTCTAGGATTCTCCATGTATACCATACCATCATATCATTATAAAGAGTTATGGTCTTGTTTCCTCATTTCCTATTCTAATTCCTTCCTTTTCCTTTTCTTCTCTTATTGCTATAGCTAGTATTTCTAGCACAATATTAAATAATAGTGGTGATAATGGTCCTTGCTTCACCCCTGGTCTTATTGAAAGGCTTCTAACTTGTCCCTGTTAAAGGTAATGCTTGCTGATGGTTTTATATAGATACTATTTTATAATCTTAAGGAAAGCTCTACTTACTCCTATGTTTCCTAGTGTTTTTAATAGGAATGAATACTGTATTTTGTCAAAAGCTTTTTCTATACCTATTGGAATAATCACATTATTTTTGATGGTTTTGTTATCAATGTGGTCAATTATGCTGATAGTTCCCCTAATATTGAACCAGTACCGAATTCCCAGTATAAATCCCACCAGTCATAATATATGAACTTTGTGATGTATTTTTGTAATCTTGTTGCCAATATTTTATTTAAAAATTTTGCATCAATATTTATTAGGGAAATTGGTCTATACAATTTTCTTTCTGTTTTTTCCTCTTCCAGGTTTAGGTATCAGCATCATATTTGTGTCATAAAAGGAATTTGACAGAACTCCTTCTTTGCCTATTTTTCCAAATAGTTTATATAGCATTGGAATTAATCGTTCTTTAAATATTTGGTAGAATTCATTTGTAACCTCATCTGGTTCCTGGGGTTTTTTCTTAGGAAGCTAAATGATGGTTTGTTTGATTTCTTCGTTTAAGATGAGGTTGTTTAAGCATTCTATTTCCCCTTCTGTTAATTTGGGTAATTTATATTTTTGTAAATGTTCATCCATCTCACTTAGATTGTTCACTTATTGGCATATGATTGAGCAAAATAGATCCTAGTAACTGTTTTAATTTCATCTTCATTGGTGGCAAATTCACCCATTTCATTTTGGTACTGACATTTGATTTTCTTTTCTTTTAAAAATAAAATTAACCAATGGTTTATTTTATTGTCCCCCCCCCCCACATGAAATCAGCTCTTAGTTTTATTTATAGTTCGATGGTTTTCTTACTCTTACTTTCAGTTTTATTAATCTTTCTTGATTTTCAGGATTTCCAATTTGGTGTTTAATTTGCTCTTTTTCTAGTTTTTTTTTCCTAGTTCCGTGCCCAATTTATTGATCTGCTCTTTCTCTTATTGATATGAGTGTCTAGAGATATAAATTTCCCCCAAAGTACTATTTTGGCTGCATTCCACAAATTTTGGTATATTGTTTCATTGTTGTCATTAACTCTAGTGAAATTATTGATTATTTCTATGATTTGTTCTTTGACTCTCATTCTTTAGGATTCAATTATTTAATTACTAATTAATTTTTGATCTATATTTCCATGGCCCTTTATTGAATATAATTTTTATTGCATTATGATCTGAAAAGAACGCACTTAATAATTTTTCTGTACTTGGTTATAAGGTTTTTATGCCCTAACATATGGTCAGTTTTTGTGTAGGTGCCACATACTGCTGAGAAAAAGATATATTCCTCAATTTTCTAAAATTCTACTCATCTCCTTCTCATTTTTTTTTTTGGTTAGATTTATCTAGTTCTGAGAAGGGAAAGTTGAAGCCCCCACTAATATCGTTTTTACCATTTATTTCCTCCCATAACTCATTTAACTTTTCCTTTAAGAATCTGGATGCTATACCAGTTGGTGCATATATGTTTAGTATTGATATTACTTTATTGTTAATTGTGCTTCTTAGCAAGCTGTTATTTCCTTGTTTATCTCTTTTAATTAGATTCATTTTTGTTTTTGCTTTGTCTGAGGTCATGATTTTTTACTAGTATCTTGCTTTTTTTTTTTTACTTCAGCTTGAGCATAATAGATTCTGTTATAGCCCCTTATTTTTACTCTGTGTGTCTCTCTTTGCTTCAAGTGTGTTTTTTGTATACAATATATTGTAGGATTCAGGTTTTTAATCCACTTTGCAAACTTTCATTTTATGATAGAGTTTATCCCATTCACGTTCACAGTTATGATTACTAACTGTATACTTCCCTCCATCCTATCTCCCCATTCCTCTCTATTCACCCTTTCCCTCCTTAAAAGTGTTTTCCTTCTGACCACTGCCTCCCCTAATACTACCTACCTTCTGTCAGCCCCACCTCCTTTTCTTATTTGATTTTTCTCCTACTTCTCTGTTGGGTAAAATAGATTTCTGCATCCAATTGGGTGTGTATATTATTCCCTCTTTTAGCCAATTCTGATGAGAGAAAGGTTCAAATGTTGCCTGCCTTACTCCCAAATTCCCCTCCACTGTAATTGTTCTTTCATGTAAGATAATTTACCCCATTCTATATCTCTTTTACATAAGATGATTTACCCCATTCTACATCTTTTTTTTTGCCTTCTCCCAGTGCATCTCTCTTTCTCACCCCTTAATTTTGTTGTGTTTTTTTTATATCATCCCAACATAGTAAACTTGCACCTATACCCTCTGCCTATGTATATTCCTTCTCATTGCCCTGATAATGATAAAATCCTTATGAGTTATAAGTATCATCTTCCCATGTAGGAATGTACACAGTTCAACTGTATTGAATCCTTTGTGGTTTCTCTTTCCTATTTACCTTTTAATGCTTCTTTTGAGTCTTGTATTTGAAAGTCAAATTTTTTGTTCAGCTTTGGTCAGAAATGCTTGAAAGTACTATATTTAATTAAATATCCATTTCCCTCCAATGGATTATACTCCGCTTTTCTGGGTAGATGATTCTTTGTTACACTCCTAGTTCCTTTGCTCTCTGGAATATCATATTCCAAGCCTTCTGATCCTTTAATGTAGTAGCTGCCAAATCTTTTGTTATCCTGACTGTAGCTCCACAATAGCTGACTTGTTACTTTCTGGGTGCTGCAATATTTTCTCCTTGACCTGGGAGCTCTGGAATTTAGCTATAATATTCCTGAAAGTTTTCTTTTTAGGATTTCTTTAAGGAGGTGATTGGTGGATTCTTTTCATCTCTATTTTACCCTCTGATTCTAGGATATCAAGGCATTTTTCCTTAATAATTTTTTGAAATATAATGTCTAGATTCTGCTTATGACTATAGCTTTCAGGTAGTGTAGTAATTTTTAAATGAGCTATCCTGGATCTATTTTCTAGGTCAGTTGTTTTTCCAATGATATTTTTCACATTTTCTTCTATTTTAAAATTCTTTTTATTTTGTTATATTTCTTTTTGATATGTCATTTAGTCATGAACTTCCAGTTGCCCAATTCTAATTTTTAAGTAATTATTTTCTTTAGTGAGCTTTTGTACTTCCTTTTCCATTTGACCAATTCTGCTTTTTAAGTAGTTGTTTTCTTTGGCAAATTTTTGTTCATATTTTTCCATTTTTCTGCTTCCTTTACCAAGCTGTTGACTCTTTTTCCAAGATTTTCTTGCATCACTCTCATTTCTTTCCCGAATTTTCCCTCTACTCTTATTTTATTAATCAAATCCTTTTTGATCTCTTCTAGTAAATATTTTTTGGACCTGAGACCAGTTCACATTTCTCTTTGAGATTTTGCAGGTTGATGTTTTGACATTATTATTTTCTGAGTTAGTGTTTTGATCTTCCATGTCACCATAGTAATTTTCTATGGTCAAGTTCTTTTTTTGCTGTTGTTGCTTGCTAACTTTTCCAATCTATTTCTTGACCTCCAACTTTATGTTAAAGTTGGGCTCTGCTCCTGAGGTGGAGGGAGCACTATCCTAAGTTTCAGGGTTTTTTTGTGCTGCCATTCTCAGAGCTAGTTGTTGGGGGGGGGGGGTCTGTAAGTTTTCAGTTCTTCCAAGGTGGTATGATCTCTTGGTCTGTGAGTGACCTCAATCACTCTTTCCCACTCTGGAACTGTGACCACAGTTCCTGCGCCACTGTGGCTGCAAACTCCCATGTTCTAGTGTTCTTCCTTTCCCTGGGATTACAACTCAGGCTTGCATCTTCAATCACATGGGCAATATGAAAGAGTCCTGCCCTTGGTGCCAGCAAAAAATTCCCTGTAATCTCCTTCTGACCAATTGTCTGACCCCCTTATACTCTGTGGTCTGAGAGTTCTGGAAGTTTCCACGGCTAATTCAGTTACTCCCAAGTCCTGATACTGACTGGCTGGCTGGGGTGCAGGCACACTAGACTATACTCCACTCTCACTCTAGTGAGACAGACCTTTACTGTCAACTTTCAAAGTTGTCTTGGACAGGAAAATGGTTTCACTCCACCCTTTTGTTGGTTCTGATGCTCCAGAATTCATTTTGAGGCTTTATTTTAAAGTGATCTGGAGGGGAATTTGAGAGAATTCAGGAAAGTCCCTGCATTTACTCAGCCATCTTGGCTCTGCTTCCCATGAGATAATATTTGTAAAGAGCTTAGCACAGTGCCTGGCACATAGGAAATGCTTCATAAATATTCTTTTCATTTTTTCTTGGCTGAATGAGATGATGTTCTTTCCATTGAAATGGTTCATATTTTCAAGTATATTCTGATTGGTATGACTTCTATTTCTGTTTACTATTTCTTTAGATAAACAGATTTACTTGCTTTTCACTATTTGTGATGATCTTTTGTGTAACTAGCCTTTGGTGGGAAGGGTTCACATCAGTTGGGGTAAGCTTGGGAGTACCTTCCCCCTTTAAGGGATAGTGGCCAGGGAAGTTACAAGTTTTGCACTTTAAAACTGTCTCTAGATTGGCTATCTTTATGGGGAAGATAGATATATGGCTAGTCCAGTACCAGCCCCCTCCCAACTTTTCTCAGAAGTGGATGGAGTGGTCAGTTTCATGGTTTCTTCTCCTATGCTCCTCAAGGTGGGAAAGACTTCAGAGCTATGTATCTGCCTCCTTTTGATCCTAGTGTCAATATATTTAGACATCCTACCTGGCTATACATAACATACATGGCCAGTGTATACCTTATACATGAAGATATACGCTGGGGAGAAAGACAACAAAGCAACTCTCAGGGGTTCTGCAGAGAATGAAGCAATTTCTTTCAGAATTGGCAGACTTGGGCTCTATTCTTGGCTCCAGGTATGGCACCTGGAGCAAGGGAAACTTATGCTAACTAGCCATGTGACCTTAGGCAAATCCCTTCTCTCTATGCCTTACTTTACTAAGTTCCAGGAGGCTCATAGCCAGATTGGATGCAGGGTGTGAGGTAATGAGGTAATGTATATAAAGTGAATTATAATATAATCCTTGTAATCCAGCATCAGACATTTGCCTCAGGTAGAAACTGGTTCACTTGATGTTTTTAAAAACCTAACCCCTTAGTCCTGTTCGGATTTAAATTTAACTTTTTGTAAACAGTTATACTTCTGGTAATTGAGGCAGATGTCAGCATCCTTTCAAAATCAGGATTCTTCTTGTATAGAGGGTGGGGAGAGAGAGAGGTAGTTCAAAAGAGCCAAGGCTGGTGTGAAGTCCCCACCTCTAAACATTTTTTCTTCTACATTGGTTACATATATTTTGGGATTAACAAAACCTTCTTTGCTAGGTAACTATTCTGAGCATGCTTCAGCCTTACACCTTAGTGTGAACTGCTTTTAATTGCATATTCAGATTGTTTTCAAGGGAATAGATGACACTTAAAAATAGTTGGGTTTTGAGTAAAATGTCTTATTTGAACTTCCACAGGCATTATTAGTCCCATTTTACAGGTGAGAAAATGAGGTTAAAGCAAGTTATATAACTACTTGCCCAAGGTAAGGCTCAAAGTGTTCTCCCCCTGCCCACCCCAACACTCAAGTGTTCATGACAAGCCTTGAAGTCAAGCCTTCCTCACCAGGTTCAGTACTATATCTGTTGCACCATGCCTCCAATGAATATTTGAAAGGAATTTGGATCTAATCTTTGGCCAGGGTTGGGTGCAAAAATGAGGGTGGAGGTGGGGGGAGTTTAGGGAGCTAGAAGGCATTGTTAAGTCAATCAAAGAGTATTTGTTAAGGGCCTATTATGTTCCAGGCACTGAGAGAAACGCTAGGGATACAAAGAAAGGCACTAGACAGTCCCTTACCTCAAGGAACTTAGGGACTAATGGAAACAATGTGCGACCACCTAGGGCGGACTGGAGACAGCAAAGCTCCCTGATGGGAAGCAGACTTTAAGCACCACCTGGCAATTCAGAAAGCTAGGCGGCAGTGGATAGAGTGTGGGAGTCAGAGACTCACCTTCCTGAGTTCAAATCTGCTCTCCGACACTTCCTAGCTGCGGGAACCTAGGCAAGTCACTTCACCCTGTTTGCCTCAGTTTCCTCATCTGTCAAATGATCTGGAGAAGGAAACGGAAAACCACTTCAGTATCTTTGTCAAAAAACCGCGGCCAGGTGGCTCAGCGAGTAAGAGCACCGGCTCCAGTGTTGAGAAGACATGGAGATCGAATCCCGGGCTCGGACACTTAGCACCCACCCAGAAACACCTGGCCGTGTAACCTTGAGCAAGTTACTTAACCCTAATTGCTTAGGGGCGGCCGGGTGGCTCAGCGAGTAAGAGCACCGACTCCAGTGTTGGGACGACCTGGAGATCGAATCCCGGGCTCAGACACTCAGCACCACACCCAGAAATAACTGGCCGTGTAACCTTAAGCAAGTTACTTAGCCCTGATTGCTTAAAAAAAAAAAAAAAACCCAAACAGGATCACCCAGAGTCAGGAACAACAGAGGAAAAGATTTAACTGCAACAAAAATTCAGAAAGGAGGGTGGAGCAATGGGCTATTAAAACAGATCTTCCCTGTATTACCATTTTGCCTAGAATCAGGGCTGGTTGCAACTTCTAACCTCTAAAAAAATTCCACTTTTTGCAGCGTTTGGTTCTTTTGGTAGCTGTGCAATCACATCATCAATTGCCTGGATTAGGGGTTTAGTGAATTATTGCACGTAATTGCAGGTTTTGTGCCACATTTTGGTTTCTAAGAAATAGCCTAGTTGTGTCCTGAGAGATAAGGAAAAGAGATAGGATGCAAACCACAGAATTGAGGGGCTTCAGGCAACTAGAATGAAGAAATTGGGGGGATGTACATCTAGTGACACAGGGACTGATGAAGTGGGTGCAGCTTCTACAGGCATAAAAGGAGTCTTTTTTTTAATCAAATGCTTGATTGATTTAAATCTAGCCAGTTTGAACTTCCCCTTTCAAATCACAAAAGGCCCCAGTGTCAGCTGGAGGGATCAGCCTGTGGAGGGAAGAAAGGGGTACTACCTGTTGGTCCTTCATTGTGGGTATGTGTGGAGGAGATTTGGGGGAAGAGAAAAGAAGTGAATAGGGAGCTTCTGGTTACATGTTGTAGTGGAAGTAATCTGATAGTCAGAAGTCCTAGATGTGAGTCCTGGCTCTGACCCTGAGGAATCTTCCAAGCCTCAGGTTCCTTATTTCTAAAATATAAATATATCACCAATTTAGCAATGAATCTGAAGAGAGCTGGAAAGGAGTTCAGAGGCCACCTGATCCAATTTGAATCCCAGCAAGAATCCCCAGCATCCTGTATGACAAGTGGTCATACAGCTCCAAGTCTGACTTCCAGTGAGGGGGAACTAATTCTCTCTCATTTATCTGCTTCCTTCCTTCCTTCCTTCCTTCCTTCCTTCCTTCCTTCCTTCCTTCCTTCCTTCCTGATGAGAATTGAGGGAGGGAAAGTAGGGCATGCTCACAACCTGGGCCTAAGCTCTAAGGTAGTCCGGCTGAAAATCTTGGAGAAAGATAAGGCCTAGAGAAAGAGTAGAGGGGGCGATTTAGGGTCCCGGGAAGAGAGGTGATCCGCTTTAAAAAGGAAGGATCATTTATGTGGTGTGTATGTGTGTGTGTGCGTGTGTGTGTTGGAGGGATGTGGAGATAGTTATCTTGCAGATAACTAAAGTCTGAGTAAGGGAGGGAAATCTCACTCTCATTTCTAAGTGCAAGAAGAAAAAAAAGCGAGGGAGAAACGCTGAATTACAGAGTCGTAACTCCTTCCCAGGGACCCAGATGCTCCACTGGGTCCACTTGAGCCTCCGACCCTTATGGTTTATGTGGCCGCGACACACCCGCAGGACCCCATCTCATAACTCACACAGCATCGGCTTATTTATCTCCAGCGCCCAGGCTGGCGGAAGATCGCCTCTAGCACACCGAAAGCCAGGGAATGGGGCGGGGGATTCGGGAGAGTGGAAAGGTTGGGGGGTGGGGTGGGGTGGGGTGGGGAGGAGGGCATCAGACGTAGCCCTTAGTTATGTCATCAGATCTTCCAGAGATCTAGAGATCACAGAGCTGACTTGAGGGGTTCAGAGACACCTAGATGCCCCCATTGCACAGTATAGTCCAGGCCATCGTCCTTGCCGCCCCCCGGCGTCCAGCAGACTGACCGACCGGGACTGCAATACAATCCCGCAAACCACAAGTAAGCGAGCCGCCCCTGCCCCCAGCCGCAGCAGGAGGGTCTGTTCTGAGAGGCGAGAGCAGCGCCAAGGGACCAGGGAGGCTATTTTAAGGCTGTTTCCATGCCCTTTATTCCCTCCACAGCACCCCCTTACCCGGCCCCCATCCAACAAACAGACAGACAGAAAAACAAACAAGGCCCAAGGCCCACTCTGTTCTCACGCAGAAGCCACAGGGCCCCTCCCTCTGAATTCCTCTTGAGTCTGAGCCACTTGGGCATCGGAAGTGAGCCGTTTGGCCAATTGTGTAAAACGGGATTAGCCTGATTTGCTTATTTCGGGTTTTACAAGAGTTACTGAGTAGAGCTTTGGCTTAGGTAGGGGCAGGCGGGGAGCTGATGGACTATCCGGTTTAAGGAGGCTAGATTTGTAGCGTTACTTGGAGGCATTTACCATCAGTTGAATGAAGTGAAAAAATTGGAGCCACTGGGCCAGAAGTTTTAAGTGGATTCTGTAGGATTCCTCTGTATATGTCATATACCCTTACTAGATTGTAAACTCTATGAGGACAGTGACCCTATCTTATTTAGATTTTAAAATTTCCCCCAGTTTTCATACAGTGTTTTGTATAGCATAGGGGTTTAATCATTGTTTCTTTCACTGATTGATTGTGTGGGACACTGGACAGTAAAGGATAGGGTTGTTAAAAGCACCAGATTTGGAGACAGTAAACCTTTTTTTTTGGAGGGCGGAAGCAACCTTTACTATTTACTAACTGTGTGACTTTGGCTCACTTACCTCTCTGAGCCTCAGTTATCTCATTTGAAAAATGAGGGGATTGGAGTAGATAACTCAGATCTCTTCCAGTTCTGAACCCTATGACTCTGTTACCTGAAATATAACTTTTTTTTGGTCTTCCGTTTAGATTTGTGGCTTTCTCAAAGCACTTTAGCTCAGTTCTCTGAAAAGAAAATTGAATCCTTAAAATTGAATACAGAGCTAAGGGGAATCTGACTTAACATTGGAGGAAAGAGGAGGCAAGGGAGAATGGAATAGAGAAGAAAATAGTTTACTCTAGCAAAATCTTAGTCCCATATAAGGTCACTATGGAATCTTAGAGTTTCAAGGCTTGTTGTTAAATCTAGAACCCCACGTCTCTACAACTTCCCTGAAGAGTGGTTGTGAAAGCCTTGATAGGCACTTACAGAGTAAGGGGACAGCTCTAATTATTAAATTGATCTGTAGCTTTCCCTTTTATGGTACTGAAAACTCCTTCCTTGTAACTTATCCTCATTGCTTCTAATTCTCATGTAAGTCACTCTGAGGGCAGGGATTGTTTTTGGTTTTGTGTCCTCCAGTGCCTGGATTGTTGGTTGATTGATGGGAGTCAAAGAGAACGAGTCTTTCCTTTCTTCCAGTCAAATATTCCAAAGATAATGAATATTATCCATCCTCATCTCAGTCATCTCATCTCTAGGTTAAACATTTACTCCCCAGGTTCAGTTACCTTTCATTGCACAGAACACATTAGAGACCTCTTCCCCATCCAGGTCCTTCTCATCCATCTAGTCAGTATCTCTTCTAAAGTACTCAGAATTGAAAACAGTATTCCAAATGACTGCCTGAATTTAAAAAAGTACATCAGTACTATGGACTATCTTATTAGGTAATGTTTCTGACCTACAATTCTTGTATCAGAATCTATCACCAAGTTATTTGCTAGGTGCCTTCTGTGTTCTCAGCCAGTTGCTGGCTGGTTGGGGATGTCAGAGAACTTCAATTCATCTAAAGTTTGTTGGGAGCCAACTATGTTCCATGTTCCAGTAGGGGATGAAATGGTGAATACAAAGACCAGGAAGACAGGTACCTTGCCCATAAGGAATTTACAACCTGATTGACAAGCCTAAATGCATTTCATAAAAAGATTAGCAAACAATATTGCTTGTTTTGGGAGCCATTTTATATGAACTGGGGTCCCCAGTCAGGGAGAAGGGGCTGTCACTGCTTAGGGGCTGCTTACATTTGACATAGAGAGGAGGCTATTCCAGCCTCCAACATTTGCTTTTGCCCAGACTATTTAAATCAGAAGGGCCTCAGAGACCAATCTCTACCACATTCTCTCTTCTCTTTTTACTCCCTGCCCTTCTGGTATGCTCCATCATATTGATGGATAATGAGCTTTTCATGCCCTGTGTGGCATAGTTTTGCAACCCTTTTTTCTACAATTAGGAATTCCCCATCCCTCTAGTTCACCAGTTTGGTTGTTTTGCTTTGTTTTTTGCCTTTGGTCACTGACCCTGAAGAGATTTAGATAGACCCCAAGCAGTCTCAGGCTGTGCCTCTGAATCCAGGTACAAATCAAAGGGAAGTAGCAGAGCATTCTCATGATCTTCTTTCCCCCAGGTTGGTGCTTTTACAATCCAAAAAAGATTAAGTACCTACTATGTGCTGGGCACTGAAGTTAAAAAATGAGCCCAAAAGCCTCTGCCCTCAGAGAGTTTATATTCTCCTGGGGCTGGGCAGAGAGACAGCATATTCATGGATAAATTCTTTGTTTTTTTTTTTTTTTGTTAGACCTGTGACTTCCTCAAAGTTGGAGGGGCTCGCCTCCAGGAGTGTAGAGTCTAAGAGTTTAGCAGGTGTTAGTCTTAAGAAGCTATTTGGGAATACCTAGAGATGATATTATTTGCTCTCTGAAACCCAGGTAGTACATACCAAAGGCACAACTTGGAGACCTTTTTGCTTTGAGATCATCAGCCCACTATTCACTAGGCCACACTGCTTCTTACAAGAGGTAAGGTAACTTGAGGAAGGAGACTAGTTGAGGAGATCAGGAAGAGCTTCATGAAGACATGAGCTGAGCCTAGAAGGAAGAGAGAACTATGAGGGGTGATGAGAAGGGTGAGGCTGCACCTGGACCATTTCTCATCTGGGTTCCCTCTTACCCTTCCCTGGCTTTAGTTTTCTGTCATTCTCACACTTCTCCCCTCTCCACTTTTTCTTTTTTTTTCTTTTTGCTTTTTGGAGGGCAACTGGGATTAAGTGACTTGCCCAAAGTCACGCAGCTAGTAAGTGTGTCAAGTGTCTGAGGCCAAATTTGAACTCAGGTCCTCCTGACTCCAGGGCTGGTGCTCTATTCACTCTCTCTCCACTTTTTCAAAGGATCTTTTTTTTTCCACTTTGATGCTTTTAGAATATTGCTCTTGTGAGGTCTTCAACCCGGGATCCTAGAGGAGAAAGGCTGGGACTGAAAACCTAATTAATCAGTCAATCAATAAAAGCAGAGTTTGGCTTTAATCACATATACATATATGCATAAATACACATGCATCAAGGGTTTCCAGGTACTGTGGTGTCTATATGGAGAATCTGTCCTTGGTATCTGGTGGGTGAAGTGATCTCAATTCCCTCCCTCCAAGGAAAAGGGGTACAGGTGGTGACAGATTGGGATCTGGGCCATTAGCAATTGGAAAGCCACTAGGAGAAGGTGGAGGGATTTGTCTCTGCTTCATCATTAAACCCTTATTTTCTGCTCTGCTCTGCTGACATTCTAACCTTGGATCACCACTTCGTCTCAAATGACAATAGCCTCATATCAGAGAGGGGGCATTTGCATTTGGGAAAGTTTCCAGGGCCCTTAATGGTAGTGGGTATATAAGGGTTGGAGGAAGATCTGTAACTCTGGGTCTGTGGCTCTAAACACCAGCCTTTTAGACCCTTCGTACAGCCATCCCTGCCAATTTTCTCTCTTCTCACCAGTTGCCCAGAATGGGCAACTCTGGAGAGGGGGGACTAAAGTCTGGAGCTAAAAATATGATCCAAAAGGTTGAGGTTGAGGTCAGAGGCCAGCCAAGCCACTGAGAGACCAGTAAGTCCAGACCAGAGATTGAGGGGTTCAGGGACCCTAGATCTAAGGCCCTGTCAGGACTCACCTCCCTTTCACCACTTGCCCCCACCTCCAATTCTCCCACTTCACTACAAAAGCTTCTAGGAGATAGGTGGGTTCCTCCAAAGCCCCACCTCCTCCCAAATCCTCATGTTCCATCCAGTTCCTCTTGCCTTGCTCTCTTTCATCTCCATCAGCTTTTCTCTTCTCTCATTTCACAATATCTATCCCCTTCCCTTTTTCAGTCGCTTTCCTTTCCTAAGTTCTGCCGATCCTGGTTTCCTGACTGTATTTGATTCAGCTCAGCCTGTGTATTGCTGCAGATTAAATGAGTCTGGTACTAGTAACCTGGGCCTTGAACTTTGTGCTGCACCTGTGCTGACCCTGGCTCATAGCTTTCTCTCTGAGGTTCTAGGTCTTGAAGTCAGGCTGGCTGGTAGGAGCCACCGACATTCCTCAATTGTTCTCTAGGACAGGGGCTATCGGGCTGAGGGCTCCTCTGGCAGGGACATCAAGGGGAGGAGCAGGAACTGCTTTGGGAGTCTTCTGGTACCCAGAAGGTACTGCCTGCTGGTCGGAGCTTAGAATCTTTATCATGCCCTGCACTCTGACTCCAATAACTATTTGTTAAATTGAATTTACTGCTCTGTGCTGGGGTGAGGAGTGGTCCAAGAAGACCACTCAGAAAAAGAAAATGAGGTTCCCTTTCAGAAGTCATAGGGCACTTTGTTTTGTGAGTTCTTTAATGCATCATCATGGAATATAGCTGTGCTCTTGGCTTATTCCCCTATTAAAATTTAACCTCCTTGAGGGAAGAAGTTGGGTATCTTACCCAAGCTTTCTGTGTCTCTTTCTGTGCTCTACAGTGTTCTGTAAGCATACATGTTTCCTTGTCATATTGTGATCTGGAAGGGGGCTTAGAAACCACCTTGCCCACTCCCCCCTCTTCATTGAACAGAGAGGTTAAGTGATTTGCCCAAAGTCACATGGTCGTAAATGGCCAGAGTGAGATTTGGGCTCAGGTTGTCTGGGTCTAAATTCAGTGCTTTCTCCACAGTAACAGGAGGCAGCTAGGTGGTTCAGTGAACAGAGCACTGGGCCCAGAGTCATGAAGCTGCTGTTCAATCGTTTCAATTGTGTCCAACTTTTCATGACTCCATTTGGGGTTTTCTCGGCAAAGATACTGGGGTGGTTGATCATTTCCTTCTCCAGCAGAGTCAGGAAGACCTGAGAATCCAGCCTCAGAAACTTACTAGCTGTGTGTCCCTGGGTAAGCCACTTAACTTTTATTTGCCTTAATGCACTGGAGAAGGAAATAGCAAACCACTCCAGTGGTTTAGGGTAGCTAGGTGGCACAGTGGATAGAGAACTGGGCTAAGAATTAGGAAGACTCATCTATCTTCCTGAGTTCAAATCTGGTCTCAGATACATGGTAGCTATGTGATGCTGGGTAAGCCACTTCACCCTGTTTGCCTCAGTTGCCTCATCTGTAAAGTGATCTGGAGAAGGAAATGACAAACTACTTCAGTATCTTTGCCAAGAAAACCTCATGGATAGTATTATCTGTGGGGGTCACAAAAAGTCAGACGAGACTGAACAGCGACACTGCTTTGTGGGAGTGGGGGGTATAGTAAGGAAGAATTCCTTTTACCTCTTTCTACCTCCCCCCTCACTGCATTTTTCTGTCTACTTTTATCCTCATCCCTTTCTTAACTTTGCTCTGGTTACCTATCCCGCTCATCTTTGCCCATCCCAGTTCTCCCCCACTCTCTTTGTCTTTTCCTTGTCCATGTCCCTGGCTGTCTCCAGGCCTCTCCCCTGCTCCCTTGTCTCCTGTTCTTTTTCTATCCATCTCTTATTGGAGGTGTTTATTTAATTGTTTTCCTTGATGCTCTGTGGCAGGCGATCCCGCCATTAAACCCTGCCATCCACATTCTGACTGTGTAATTTAAAGCCATAGTTAAATTATGACTTCTCTGAACCTGTTGTGGCACTGACGCATAAGCCTAATTAAATGATCACATCCATTCTGAAGGCAGCTCTCTTCTCCCCTCCAACGTTAATTACAACATAAGAGGCTTTAATGGCCCGCCTCACCTCCAGCTCCTGGAAAGAAAGGTCAGGCGATTAATTTTCGTCATTAATCTTTTCCCAATGTGGACACTGGGCTGTCACAGGAGCCTATTAAACCCCCTTTGTCCCCCCTTCCAGCCTCCCTGGCCCCCTCACCCCCTCCTCCCCGAGTGACTGGAGAGAACGAAAATATTTAAGAATCACTTTGTCTCTCTGCCTTTTTTTTTCCTTCCTGAGACAGTTTCTCCTTGGGGGTCTACAAGGGAGGTGGGGGAGGTAGCAGCAGGGCATCTGGGTAAGTGTACTGAGGCTTTAAACTGGGGCTCCTGAAATGGAGGGGACTAGCGGGGAGGTTCTGTCTGATGTTGGTGTAGGGGTAGAAGGGACAGTTTAAGGGAGGCATTTGGCAGCCTGGGTAAGCATTCCAACCTTTTTGGGTATCCTGAGATAGGAAATGGGCACTATCACTGTCTTTCTAGTTGGATCCCAATCTTGTAAGGGAAGAAAAGGAAATTTGCCAAAACCCAAGAACTCCAGGGCCAGACAAGGCCAGACCCTCTCCCCTGATATTCAGAATCTACTCTGAACCTCTCCCAGCATTCTTTACCCTTCGATATTCTGCTTCCTCTTTAACCAACCAACAAACCAAAGACTGATTAATCCTACCCCCTTTCTAAGAGCAGAAGGAAGGAAATATGGTATATGTGTGACCTTGGTCAAATTACCTTTTAATTATTATTATTATAATTATGAATGTAACTCACATTAAGAGAGTGCCTTAATGTTTACAAAAATAAAACAAACCCATCTTCCTCGAAGATTATTATTTACCTGTGAAGAATGTCAGACTCAGAGAGATTAAATGATTTGACCAAATCCACACAGCTAGGAGGTAATGGAGTGCGCACTTGAACCCAGGCCTTTCTTGCTTCAGTGATTTTTCTACTACTGCTTTATAGGGCTTCAGTTATACCCATTTGTGAAATGAGCATCATAATACTTTCACTACTTACCTCAAGGGACCCATGTTAGGAGAATGAGTTATAAAGGAACTATATATATACACCAAGATTCTGTTAAGCTCTATATCTATATTTATATATTATCTCTATATACATATATAATACATACTATATATAGTATTTATGTGTGTATATGTATATATATATTCATATGTACTATAAATCACTCTGGAATACATAAAGCACCGTATACTGTAAAATGCTATATACATGGTGAAGCACAGTATGCATGTGATTCTTCATCATCATCATTTTTATTAACAAAGAAAAAACGGAGCAGTTTGGTTCTCTGCAGTGACATCCCCTGGAGGAAGCCATAGAATCATTCCAGCTGAGAAAGGTGTAGGCTCCCAGGGTTGCTGGTGTTAAGCGAGACAGTGCCCAGAGGAAGGAGAGGGCTGGGGAGAGGGTAACAGAGTGGGGCAGGGTGTGGCCAGTAGGAAAGAACGGCCTGGGGAGGGGGTGTGAGGGAAAGAACAGGCTGTCCCAACTTTCCCAATTCTAGCACTATGCCAGGAAGGGAAAGGGAAAGGAGGGGCCTACGAGGCTCTCTGCAGGCAGCTTTATTCCGAGCCCAGAATTTATTTGACTTAAAACTCTAATCCAGAAGAAAGCCCCTAGGAAATGGAAGGAGAGTAAGGCTTGTTCTAGGGCGAGGCTTGGAAGTGGTAGGCTGCCTGGCTGAGCCCCCATGCAGAAGGAAGGCAGGAAGAAGTTTTGATGGTGTGGGGCATGCCAAGGGCGTATAAGTAGGGTTATCAAGATGCCCAGCCTGCCCTTCCCAACTCTGACCATGGGCCCTAGCTCCTTAGCCCTCTGTACTTGGGAGGAAATATCTCTGAATATATTGGAGGGTGAGGGGTTTGAGTTACTCAGTGCCTCTGTAAGGTGGTGACCATTAAGTGTCCAGAGGAGAGGGAAGTTAAGATACATCCTCTCACTTACAGTCAGCCCTACCCACTTACTTGCTCACACTTTCTCCTTTACTCATACACACAAGCCTACTTTGATTCATAGATATGCTCTTCCTCATAGACACACATTTGTACACTCACATGGAAATCTATTTCTGTACATTTGTGTCCATAGGGACACACCTTTGTGTACACTCATACATGTAGAAAACCTCCAGTTGTGTTCACATTCTCCTGATATGAATCAGCTTGTAGGAACTTTGGGAAACTGATCTGTTATCTCTGTTGGACAGCTGTACTTGAGGCTTCGATACCTAGAACCCCCCAAAACACAGAACCAAAAGGATTTCTGGAGCTTTTAGCACCCAAGGTAAAAAAAAAAAAAATCGAATGGTTAGAAGGGATCTGAGAGAGCCTCTGAGAGCCAGGAGGTGAGGGAGAGAGAAGGGGTAAGGCAAAGTAAGCATACCTGTACCTATACCTTCCCTGGGGGGCAGGGTTGGGTATCGAAAGCATGGACGGGATGGGAGCAAGACTCTATAGAGTGCCAGTCTCTTTTCTAGGCTTCCTAAGTATAAAAATGGAACTTGGGGAAGGGAGTAAGGGAAGCTCTATCTTCAGCTTGGAGCTCTCAGAGTTAGGTGCTTAAGTCTTTACACGGTTTCTTGCTACTTGGAAAGAGAAGTCTTCTAGGAAAGCTGGAGAACATCTGGCAAGGACCCAGGAGGTTTGGTTCAGACAGGGAGGAGAATTTATTTTCAGGAAAGACCGCCCTCAGGGGTCCCCCTCCCCTCCAAAGTAGGGGCAGATCCACATCTGTCCCAATGACGATGTCCCTAGCCTTCCTTTAACCAGGAGAAAACCCTCTAGGTGCAGAGCAAGCCCCCCTCCCCTGACACCCCCTCTCCCCCACTGATGCCACCCCAAGGACGTTGGGGACATCACGTCCACAGAGCCCTGCACAGCCGGATAATAATAATTAATAACCATTAGGAACAATAAGGAGAATACCAGTGCCCGGCTGGCCCAATGTGCAGGCTCGGCTCTTTTTTTTTTTTTACTTTAATGAAAACAATGATTTGACTTTGAAGAAAGTGACTTTTTTTTTTAAGTGAAAGCTAGATCTGGTCTCTCTACTCCCCCCATTCCAACCGCCTGCTGCCCCCCTTTCCTTTCCTGGGCTCCCCCTCCCATCTTGCCCCCCTCCCTGGTTTTTTTTCCCTCTCTCTTTTTTCTTTTTCTTTTAATACTCTGCGTTCTATCATGCAAATCCCCTTTCAAATTATGAGAGTATTAGAGCCATCAACGGTAATGTCACCGCCACAAAATGAGAGCAGAGACTTAAGCACCTAACGAACAATGAAATGTGCGAGCCTTGGGACAGGACAATTAAGAACTGGGCTTAGCCAGCCAGGGAAATTTATTGCTATCAAATCCATATTTCTATTTTCCCCCTGAACAGTAACCTATTTGAATATGATTAAAGGGTTTCATTACGGCGGAGAGAAAGGCCCGTGTCCCACCGTTCCCTGTGAGCTCACAAACACACGCCTGGCTCTGGGGCACCCTGAGGGTGGGAGAAGGAGGGAGCTACATGAGACAGAAGTGGGGAAGGGGTAGGCAGCAGTGGGGACGTAGAGGTTGTGAGGTCCCAGAGAGTCTAGGAACTGGACAGCTGGGGGCAGGGGTGCTGAGACAGAAGTGGGGAAGGGGTAGGCAGCAGTGGGGACGTGGAGGTTGTGAGGTCCCAGAGAGTCTAGGAACTGGGCAGCTGGGGGCAGGGGTGCCTCTCCTGAAACGGGTGGTTGGCCCGGAATGGGACCTAAGAGGTAAAGCAATATATAGTGGGAGAAAAGTAAAGGATTTGGAGTCTGAAGACCAGAGTTTGAATCTATGTATATCCTTCGTGACCTTCAGGAAGTCACTTCAACTCCATAGGCCTCAGTTTCCTTATTTGCAGAATAAGGGACTTAAATGAGATGACTTCCAATGTCCCTTTCAGCTTGAAATCCTATGGTCCTTTACCCCTGGGTGCCAAAATGCTGCTTTGAGGTTCAGTGGTTCTTCAGACATCTGGGTGCATGTGACCTGACTAATCAATCAATCAATCAATCAATCAATCTATTGATTAATAACCTAGACTGGTGACTTATTTAAATGATGTTGATTTGAGATTAAGGTTTGATTGGGGGGGGCAGTGAGAAATCAGAGGACAACAATATAATTAATCTAGACCTGCAATGGACCTCAAAGGCCATTGAGTCCAATCCCTTCATGTTATAACTGATGAAAATGAGGCCCAGAGAGGTTAAGTGATTTGCCCAAGTTGACCCAGTTTGTAAGTATCAGAGAAGAAATTTAAACCTAGGAGCTCTAACTCCAGAGACAGTGTTGTACCCAGGTAGAAAACTATTGAATCCAGTCCTGGACACCAGGCCTAAGAATACTTTGGCATAGGCCTGGCCTCTCATGAGGTGTGGAGATCAACCCTTGTGATATGAAGTGGGTTATGGCAGAGGAGAAGGAGGAAGAGGACAGGAAGGAAGAAAGGAAAAAGAGAAAGACCAGGTGAATATGTGAGTAGGGATTAAATGGGCCTCATGTAGACCTTCAGCCCTGTAGAAGCCCCAAACATCAAGTCAAGGACAAGAGACTTACCCTGAATATTGAGTAGGGGGACTTATCCAACTTCTCAAGTGGAGAGAGGAGGGGGACAGTCACCCCTGGCTCTCAAGACTAGACATCCAAGCCTTCACAGTTTCATGGAATGTTTTAGCTTGAAAGGACTTTCCAGGTCACTTATTCCAACTTCCTCATTTACATATGAAGAAACTGAGACCATGGTCCATCTATTGCAACCCCTCATCCTCTAGGTTGCAAGCATTTGTATGCTCTAGGCTAGACTGGAAAATGTTGACCTTCTCTCCTTCCAAACACTGGTGAAAGTATGTGTCTCTATTTAAAATAATCCTAGAAAATGCCCTTGGTTTCAGCCCCTTTTGTGTTGCACGGGAAGGGACTAGTACATGGCTCGCCTCAGATTCTAGATCTGCTGAATTTTTTGTCAGCTCTGTCAGCCCTTAATCCCTTTGGGGAAAAGGGGTGGATTGAAGACCCAGCCTCTTGAGAACCTCTGCCCCTACTAACTCTCATCACAATTTCTCAAAACTGGGAAATCAACCTTGGGGTTTCTACTATAACTACCCATCACTATAGTTCCAGGTGACATCAATCACTACTATGAACTACCATGAGCATTTGCAGAGTATTTTGGATATGCTCCATGTTTGAGAGTGACTGCCATTAGCAATTTTACCCAGTGCCCAGATAATAATAATAGACACCATCTATAGAGTGCTTTCTTGAAGGTTTGCAAAGTATTTTAAAGCATAGTTCCATTTTATCCTAACAGAAACCCCGAGAGGCAGTTGCTATCATTAGCCTCATCTTACAGAAGGGGAAACTGAGATAGAGGTTAAATGACTTGTCTAGAGTTACACAGCTAGTGAGTGTTTGAAGCTAGATTTAATAATAACAAGAGCCTGCTACACTGTGCTGAGCTTTTTACAAATGTGACTTCATTTGACCTTCACAACAATCCTGTGAGGTGGGTGCTATTATTCTCCCCATTTTACAGTTGAGGAAACTGAGGCAGGCAGAGGAAAGTGATTTCCCAGGGTCACATAGCTAGTAAGTGTCTGAAGCTGAATTTGAACTCAGGTCTTCCTGACTCTAGGTCCAGCACTCTGTGTGACACTTTGCTGCCTCATGTACTTGGGGAGATGGAGTTTTCTCTGTCTCCTCTCAGAGCTAGGAGGCACTAACTTTGAGAGGAATCAGATGACCAAGATTAAGATCTTAGCTCGGCTATTTACTTCCTGTGGGCAAGTCTCTTACTCTGGGCATCAATTTCAGCATCTGTAAAAGAAGGAACATGGATTAGATGGAATAAGGTCCCTTCCAACACTAAATCTATAAACTTAACAAAAAAATAAAGCTGAACTGAAAAGTAACTGAGAGCCAAGAATGTCTTAGAGAACAGATAATGGTGGTGGCATGAAAAGTACATTGGAATTGGCATCAGGAGATCTGTATTCAAATCTCCCATCTGCTACTTAGTACTTATGTTGGACTAGCCTCTCCAGGCCTCAGTTTGCTCGCCTGTAAAATGAAAATATTAATCCAGATGACTCCCTGAGTCCCTTCCAGCTCTGTATCTAGATCCTGTGATCCCATGACTTAACCTCCTTTCCTCAACTGCAAAATGAGGGGGTTGGACTAAGTGATGTCTAAGGTCTCTTACAGCTCTAAAACTTATGTTCTATGAATGCCTGTTGGATGATTTGCCTTACCTAGGTCTCTTACCATCTCTCTGTAAGGTCATTTTTTTCCTGTGATTATAAAACTAATTTACTTTGCCTATCTGCAAGAAGGGTCAGTTATGTTGAGTACAGTATAAGTACAATATAGTTTAATATCCGGGTATATGTATTGTTCAGGAGAACTAGCTTCTGGGTTTTTGAGTGCTTTTCCGGGTTGCTCAATTTATCTTTACTGTTCACCTGTCACCCAGCTCTCACCTGCGGCACTAAGAAGCTATAGCATGGGCATTGGCCACACTGTGGTAAAACCACCTTGGCAAATGGGCTAAACCAGGTTACAACAGACCACAAACCTACAGTTTATGGGGGTGTCTACCCCAAGCATGTAAAGACTTCCCTTGGCAGAATGGACAAATGAGAATAATTTGTTTCAATGGACACAAAGGTGATGCACTCAGAGCTTGATCAGACACCGAAGATAACAAGGTCCTCCACTGCATCCTGGGTCATTGCTGGTCATTCTGACTTTTGTCTTGCCCCCTGGACTTTGACACCTCTGGAGGAGAGAGTGAGGCTGACAGTTTGTTCAACTCTGCCTCACTTAAGTCCAATTCATGAACAAGTCAAGATATCACTCTCATGATGTCATTGGTCCAATTAGAAAATGAAGGACGAAAAAAAGCTTTGGTATTAGTTGTTGTTGTATAATATGGTATAGTATTGGTTGTTGTGGCTTACTTGTTACTCCCAATAGTGTGTGTGTGTGTGTGTGAGAGAGAGAGAGGAAGGAGACAGCGTTATAATTAATAATAATAGATAGCATTTACATAGCACTTTTAAGGTTTGCAAAGCACTATATTGTCTCATTTTATCCCCATAACAACTCTTGCAGATCGGTGCTATTATTATTCTTGTTTTTTCAGGCAGGGAAGCCAAGACAGAAGTTAAATGACCTACCCAGAGCCACAGGGCTAGTAAATGTTTGAGGCTGGATCTGAACTCAGGTGTTCCTCATTCCATACAATGCTCAATCCAGACACAAATGCTTGGGATGTAAAAACAAAATGTATCAATTAAATTTATTTTTTAAAAAACAACAGATCTGTAGACTTGTTATCCTTGAAAAGTTCAAAGGGAATGTGGGGATTGCTATCCCGATTTGAGTCTCAGGCCTCATTCCTGTTTTTAATGAATGCCTAAGCAAGAAAGACCCTAGCATAAGCCTCAGTTTACTACTCAGTAAAATGGAAGCAATGCCTTAGGACATGGATTTGGTTCTCTGAAATAATTTGAATTTAAGGAACCAGTCAACAATTATGGAACACATACCTATGGAGGGCTCTACCCTCCAGGAACTTAAGATATGATTGGGCAGATGTAACAGACTACCAGGAACAATGGGAGAATAACATAAGGAGATCACTCAGTGCTAAAGAGTATTCCAGAAACTCCAAGAGATGTAGAAGGGTCCAGAAAGAGATCAGGGAGGGCTAGAGGAGAGGCAAAAGACCTCATGTAAGAGATGGGTATTGATGGACAAAATCATTCATAATGTCTCTTCCGACACTGAGATTTTGTGACTTGGACTGATAGAATTTGCAGAGACAGGGTTGGAGCGTAGGGCATACTAAAGGTACATTTGTGGCAGCACTTGGCATGGATGGTGAGGAAGCCTGATTCCACTAGGAACAAAGTTGGCCACAGCTACTCAAGATCTTAAAAAAAAAGTTTTCAGCACCAAAGTGTTTGACACTAAGTGGCTCATCAGAAATGGATATGGTTTTATTAATGGAAATGGACGTGGTTTCATTCATTATTTATTAATTATGGTTTTATTCATTAATGGGAACTAAATAGTATGCTTTACCAGGTGCCTTGTTGCTATACCCTAAGGATCACTAGGCCTTTCCAATCTGACATGCAGCCAAAAACTTCCTATACATGTTGTCTCTCCCTACTAGAATGTTAGTTCTTTGGTATTGGAAACTTAGTTTTCTGTTTGTATCGACAGTACTTGGCACAGTGCTTTGCACATAGTAAATGTTTAATAAGTCTTTTTTTTTCATTCATTCATTGGCAAGAGAGGACTCTGTGTGGAATCCCACAGATGACAGGATTATAGTTTTAGAGCTAGAAGGAACCTCAATGATGACCATGGTCTAGATTTTTCTGGAGCAAAGGCAGTATTTGAACTCCAAAATTGGTCTGTTCCTTATCTCCCTTTTCTTCTCACTAGGACATCTCTCTCTTCTAGTCTTCATTCCAGGCTTGGTCCTTTCTAGACTTGTACTTTTGTACTTATTCCATTCTCTCCATGGGGACAATTCCAACCACTTTTCAAACATGGAAATCCAAAGGGCAGTGGCATGAGGAAAGCTCAATTCATCATGGGGCTGTCAAGGGACCTATGCAACCATTGGGAATGAATCAATGGGCAAGGCTTCTAGGCACCTGGACACACTATATGTCATGTAGGTGTGGTTCTTTGTCTGAAGGGTTGGTAGCAGTGACTGCCAGGGTCACACCTGCTGGTCTAGAAATGCTGGTATCTCTCATTTCTGTGAGGTAAAGGAATGTACTGGTTTCTGGGAGCATGAACCAGCCAAGGGGTTGAGTTCTACAGGCAGAGGAAACCTGATCTCTTACTAATTTTTTTTTTCACTTAACAAGTATTTATTTTCTCTCCCCTCCAACTTCTTGAAAAAAAAAAAAAGAAAATCTTCATGATAAATATGCATGTTCAATCAAAATAAATTCCCACATTGTCTATGTTAAAAAATGTAGGTTTCATTCTGCATCTTAAGTTTTTCACTTTGCTGTCAGGAATTGGGTAACATGTTACATCACTGGTCTTCTGGAATCTTAGCTGGTCACTGCATCAATCAGACTTTCTTCAGAGCTATTTGCCTTTACAACATTGTTGTTATTGTACAAATGGTTTGACATTCTTTTGTAAAGATTCCAAACCCTAACCACAGGCCCCACTGACCTGAACTCAACTTCCTGAAGTACTAGATTCTTCTCTCCAAGTCACTGCAGGGTACCTTTACTTTCAGACTTCGGGTATTTTTTTTTTTTACCTCTTTCTCTACCTCTGACATTTAACTGTGTGACATTGGATTAGTCTCTTGATTTCTTTAGACTTCAGTTTCTTCATCTGTAAAATGACAAAGTTCAGGTTAGATGGTCTGTCTCTAAGGTCCTTCTAGTTATAAATCTATGATCCTATGATTTACTACTTTTTAAACTTTTTTTTTGTAAGTGTGATGGAACTCTCAACTCAAGGCATGGTTCCCGAGTCTGTTTTATTTTTTTCCTGGAATTCATTGACCTATGTTCATGACTTGTTTATCTGTTCTCCTTCTTCTGTGATTGCCCCTTTTGTTGGGGGAGTTTCTACCATCTGCTTCTCTATCTTCACATACTCTAGACCAGAAGAGTATGGGTTTATTTAAAAGGAAAAAGACAACATACAAATTTAGAAAATAAACATAGGATTAGAGCCAGAAGGGATTTATTTAGTTCAATCTATTCATTTTATAGATGAGGAAACTGGTTCAGAAGGGGAGAGTCATGTCTTGCTCAAGATCACACAATAGCAAATGACAGAATCAAGATTCAAAGCCAGGTATCCAGACTACAAATCTAGTATCTTTTGCTCTATGCCAAATTGTTCCCCCACCCTTTCCATGTTTCACTTGTTGTTCAGTCATGTCCAACTCTTTGTGACCCCAAATGGAGTATTCTTGGCAAAAGATACCTGAGTGGTTTGCCATTTCCTTTTCATTTTACAGATGAGGAAACTGAGGCAAATAGGGTTAAGTGACTTGCCCAGGGCTACACAGCTAGTAAGTGTCTGAGACCAGTTTTAAACTTACATCTTCCTAACTCATCCACTGCCACCTAGCTGCTTCCTTTCACTCTTAGGATAAAGTAAATTAGAAGTTCAAAAAGAAGTCTAGCCAGTCCCTAATTAGGTGACCCTAACCAATTTTGTCTAGACAGCGCTTTCCAGGCTAGGCTTGTATAATATTGTGTATATTACTCCTGTCTTGCTACCTAGTGCATCACAGAAGAGAAAGGCCTCTTTCTTCCTCAAGCACTCCCAGCCATTTTGAGAGTTCATCCATCTGACCTCAGGGATCAAAATCATTCTCTCTATCCTTCAGTCAATTAGCAATACTACTAATTAAATTCTGTGTTTTTGATGCTTCACCATATTACTTGGTAATAATTTAGCTAACTAGGTTCCCTCCCCCACCCCCGCTTCCACCCCAACCCAATTTAGAAAAGAGGAGGATAAGTTACTTTATTTATTTTTTATTTTTTTTAGGATGCAATCCGGGGTTAAATGACTTGCCTAGGGTCACATAGCTAGTAAGTGTCTAAAGCTGGATTTGAACTCCTGACTCCAGGGCTGGTGCTCTAACCATTGTGCCAACTAGCTGCTCCAGTCTATTACTTTAAACGAAATCAGAATAATTCAAGCTATCACTAAGGTTGCTTCTACTGTTTCACAGCAGTTACTCCCTTTCCTTAGAGTTTTTATATACATTGTTGCATTGGACAACCCTGTAAAAGAAACAGGGCAGGCATTCTTATCCCTATCTTATGGATGAGAGCAGTTAGGTGGCACAATGGAATCCTCCTTGGAATCAGGAGGATTTGTCTTCATGAGTTCAAATCTGGCCTCAGACACTTACTAGCTGTGTGATTCTGGGCAAGTTGCCAAACCCTGTTTGCCTCAGTTTCCTCATTTGTAAAATAAACTGGAGAGGGAAATGACAAACTACTCCGGTATCTTTGCCAGGGAAACCCTAGATGGAGTCACAAAGAATCAGACACAGATAAACAAGAACAAACTTATGAATGAATTAAACTGAGGCCCATTGAGGTCAATGACTTGACCAAGGGCATACAATTAGTTACTGTCAAAAGTAGAGCCAAGGATGAGACCCAGGTGTCCTGATGTTAATGTTCTTTCCATTGAACCATGATGCTTACCTTACTCTCAATCATTCAAACAAGTAAGTAAGCAACGATTTATTGAATGTCTACTATGTGTCACTGGGATAGGTGCCAGGGGTACAGATGGAAAAGCCAAATATCTCTGCCCTCAAGGAGCATATATTTGAGTGGGGATAGATACCATGGACATTTCTTTCTTTCTAGCATACATGCTATATACAGAACATTATGAATATATGCTGTAAAAACATATTAATAGACATATATGCTATGTATTATATGTGTGTTATATATTACATGTTATAATATCATATATAATATGCTCATATAGCATATAGATATAATACACACATACATACAAACAGACAAATACTTTGAAATCCTTTTCCTCTTCATGGTTCCTCAAATATAGTTTCACTTACTCTCTCTTCTACTGGGGGATCTCAGGATCTCCACCTTCATCTTATCCCCTCCCTCCTTGACTGTGCTTGGCACCTCTTTCCTCCAACCATCACCTAGATAGACCAGTTTCTTTCTTCATTCTGCTCAGTTTTGGTATCTGTTAACTAATCATCAAAGAAACCCCAAAACATTTAGCAAGCATCTGTTATATACAAGGCATTGTGCTAATTATTGTGGGGATGGCCGAAGTCAGAGAAATATATTAGGCATCAAGAAACTGCATTTTAGCTTCAACTCAACTGTGCAAATCTGAACCTCTCTGAGTCTCAGTTTCCTCATTTATAAAAGGAGTATAATAATACTTTTCCTGTCCACCTCACAGAAAGGAAGAAAACACCCATCTATTAAACACCTGCTATGTACCAAGCACTTTACAAATATGATTTCATTTGATCCTCACAACCATCCTGGGAGGCAGTCGCTATTATTACCCTCATTTCACAGTAAAGAAAGCGGAGACAGAGAGAGGTTTAAGTGACTTGCCCAGTTGCATGACTGTTAAGTTCCTGGTGATGCATTTGAACTCAGGTCTTCCTGGTTCCAAGGCCAATGTTTTATGCAATGTGCCACATAGCTTGGGTAAGTAGGACATGAATATGGTATTTGTGAAGAGTTCACTGTGAATTCTAAAGTGTTTAATAATTATAGAGTAACAGAGCTAGAAGAGAGAGCATCCAGCTTAATCCCCTTATTTTACAGATGAGGAAAGTAAGGTACAGAGATTATGGTCATATACCCAGATTATTATTATTACTGCACATGGAAGGATGAGACAAGCAACCCACAACACTCAATGAGAAGCATTTTAAAATGCAATTAGGAAATATTTAACTAAATATAAATAAAATAAAACATAAGAATATTATGTTTTAGAAACTGTCAATATGCTTTAAATATGGATTAGTGGCCCCTGTTCTTATTTCAGTTTGATACCTTGGGCCTAGGTAGTTACCTGCATTGAGAAACAGCATCCCCTATACCACTGGAATCCATATCTGCCCTCTGGTTGTTGTTGTATTGTTTTCAGGTGTATCTGACACTCCATGACCCAAAGGGGTATGGTTTGGTATTTCTTTCTCCAGCTCATTTTGCAGATGAGGAGCTAAGGCAGACAGGGTTAAGTGACTTGCCCAGGTTAGAGAGCTAATAAGTGTCAGACTGGATTTGAACTAGGGTCCTCCTGACTCCAGGGTTGGTGCTCTACTAGCTGCCCTATTTTTGCCCTCTAGGAGCTTATGATTCAGGTGAATAGACACATAAAGAGCTGAATAACACTATGAAATATGTCAAAAGTCAATTGATGGTTAATTAAAGAGAGTGATACAGACAGTTGGTCCTCTGGTAGTTTAGAGGAGGGAGAGACCATTGTAGACTGGAGTGGCAAAAGAAGGCAACAAGAAGACAATATACATTTATTTTTTTATTTTTTGCTTTTTGGAGGGGGGAAGGCAGGGTGATTGGGGTTAAGTGACTTGCCCAAGGTCACACAGCTAGTAAGTATTAAGTGTCTGAGGCTAGACTTGAACTCAGGTCCTCCTGACTCCAGGGCCAGTGCTCTATTCACTGTGCCTGACAATATGCATTTATTAAACACTGTGTGCCAGGCACTTACTATATTAAGTTCTGTGGACACAAATAAATAATAAAGACATTCCTTGTATTTAAGGGACTTACATTCTAATGGGGGGGGGAGCAGAGATAACACACAAAATGAAGCTGAAAGGAGGTGGGGAGTGAGATTAGGCTCATAATCTGAGGCATGGTGTTGAAGTCCAGAAAGTCAGAAGGAAAATTGGTCAACTTGGGTTCTTCCTTAGATGGATTCCCCAAAGGGGGCCAGCATGGTGGCAGGATGTTACACTGGGAGAAGGCTGCAAAGATGCTTAGACAGTCCAGGGTAAGGAGGTCCTGGGCTCTGAGGGGAGTTCCAGGGCCAGACTTCAGCTGAGGCATAGTATTCAAGTCTGTGGAGTCAGAAATGGGGTTGGGAGTCTTTCATGGAAAAGCAATAACTTTGAACTGCATCTTGAAGGATTGACAGGTTGTAGACAGGTAGAGAGTAGAGGTGGGCGACCAAAACCACAAAGGAGAAATTCGAAAGCACGTTGAAGGGATGGGGAAGAGCCTAGATCAGAGCTTTGCCTGTAGAGGAACAGTGAGTGATAGAGCTAGAATGGGGGTTGGGGCCAGATTGTGGAGGGCCCTTGTCTCAGCCTTTGTTCAGCTCTGTCTTCTTCCCAGCCTTCTGTTTCTCCTCACTGCAGTCCCCCAATGCTGCATATATGGGGGGGGGGGGTCATTTTAGGCCTCCTAGTCTTGGCACTTCAGGCAGAAATAAGGACCCTGACTAGAAAGGGGGAAGTCCTCTAAATGACTTTTTAAAAAGAATATTTTATTGATGCCTTTTGTTTTTGAATCACATTCATTCCCAAAACATACCCCTTCTTCCCTTATCCATTGAACCATCACTTGTGACAGAGATGAAAGAAGAAAGAGGGAACATCAAAACTAACCAACACATCAGTCATGTCTGACAATTTGTGCGTTATGTCACACACACAGTCCCCCACTTCTTCAATGAAGGGAGGGAGATACATTTTTTCAGTTGAGAAAACTTGGTCATTATAATTGCACAGAGGTTCAGCTGCATTTTAGTCTTCATTTACACTATTGTAGAGGTTGTGTATATTGTCTTACTGGTTCTTCTGGCTTTGCTGTGCATCCGTCTTCCCATGCTTCTCAGAATTCTCCATATTCATCATTTCCCCCCTAAAAGTCCTCTGGCCCCTCTGGGGCTCCCTCTTCCATTAGTGAAGTTTCCTTCTTTGCCTCCGATTTACAACTTTCTGTATGTATCTGGGCACCAGCTCTTATTGGGAGGAGACTTAGATTATCTCCCCTCTCCTTTCCCCCCTTACCATACCCATGAAACCATGTCCCCAGACCTGGGGTCTCTGTCTCTCCCAGCTGCACTGCTTTCTTTGAGGGCCCAGTGATGGCAGAGCCAGAGCAGAGCTCAGTTCCCAGCCCTCTCCCCCTCCTTTCTTCCTCTTTCCCTGAAATGTCAGTTTAATGGACAGGTGTTTAATTCCAGCCTGTCAGGCACCTGGAAATGCCAGCATCACTGCTCATCAGTTTGTTGAGTTTGCTGTTAGAAGAGCAGTGAGG
>NW_027187228.1:1154673-1161659 GCF_028583685.1 Petaurus breviceps papuanus
AAGGGACTAGTGCTTGACTGTAGCCTTTCACCGCCCCCCCCCCCCCCACACACACAACTGAACCCAGGAAGAACTAAGCTAGCAGCTGCTTCTGCCCCCAGGCTGCCAGAGATGAACATTTGGGCTATTACTTGATTTTAATAGTTAAAAATCAGGCCAGGCTTGTGCCAGGGACGTGATTCTACAGACAGACAGACATAATTGATGATACTAGGCACTTGGGGAACTGCTTGCTGTTGGAGGCCCTCAGAGACATTCATCTTCTCCACTCTCCTCCCTTTTGGCCAGTGAGGCTGAGGAGGGTGGTGTGTGTGTGTGTGTGTGTGTGTGTGTGTGTGGTTACTGCCCCGGGCACTTAGTTTCTTAGACCTCTTTAAGGTCCCGCCCCATTGATATCAGATATATAACCCCAACTCCCCTTTGAGTTTCCAAGGGTGAAAACCTTGATAGGAGTAGAGACCTGGGGACTGGGGACAGATGATAAGTGGGGAAAGGGGAGCACAGACCCTGCCTTTGACACTTGCTGTGTGACTCTGGACACAAGATTTGAGATTCAGATTGCAACATGAAATGGGGGTTTCTTCTAAGATCTCTTGCAATAGCTAGGTGAGAGGGATGGGTGCCAGCAGAGTGGGGCAGAATCTACCTTGTGAATGTGAAAGAAGCTAAAGGGGCATTTGAAATCATACCATCTGAGCTGAACGCATGAAAGGGGGACCCACCATTTCCTTGCTTATTCCTCTGCCCGCCCCAGGTTCCCCTTCTTCCTAGTACCCATTTTCTTCTTCTTGCCCTGGCCCCTCCCATTCCACCCCAAATCTCCCCACCCCAATGAAGCATCACAGCTCCTAACAAAACGGAACCGCTGCCAGATGAAATATATTACTATTAAATACTTAATTCTTCTAGTGAGCAGAGAGCAGGCAGTATGAATACGATTATTAAAGAAAATTACTTTGGCTGATCAGATATTTCTGCATACTAATTTCTGACCCCTCTTCCCTCACTCCCGCTTCTCATCCCTTAGAGACCAGGACAGATAAAATTCCATCACAAATAGCTGATTACTGAGGCTTGCATTAAAATCACATTTTTTTTCCCCCTTCTCTCTCTCTTGCACTAATGTCCTTGCCCAGAGAAGAGGTGGCCGGCGACAATTTTTGCCACCAGGAAACATCTGGGGAAGATCCCTTGACCTCCTTCCACCTCTTCCCTGATCTTGACACCCTCTCTCCCTTCCTTCTTTCTTTATCAGAAAGACTTATATCTCGAGCAGTCCCTTGATGGTTCTTAAGACTATAAATGGTCACTAGAGTTCTCCTACTTAACTCTAACAATCATAACAGCAATCACTCAATTCACTGCAGGCCCCAGAACATGGTGGACATAGGGAATTCACTCTCAAAATGGCCATCATCCCAACAAGTGGAACCTAATCTACATGGAGAGAGACAGGAAGTGATGTTGTTATATCCCTCCCCCAAGTGAATGGGACTACCCCAAGTGGTATAAGCTTATCAGTGACCTGCCAAACCTTAGACCTTTACACTCTTTGTCTAGAGATTTTGAGATTTGCCTTGGTCTCCCATTATATCTTCAGTTCTACCCAGCTATCGATTATAAATGGTTCCCTTCCATTATTCCTACCCAGAAAGGGTCTTTACTTGGTCTTCTTTCCAATATGCTTGCTCTGCCCTCCTCATCTGTCTGTGTCCCAAAGATCCCTTCTCCCATCCCACCTCCCAGCTCCCCAAACCCCTCTACAGGCCACTGGCGCCTGAGTGATTAACTGGGGCACTGGCAATCACAGGGCGGTGTGGGGATCTCGCTAAAAATAAACCATTTCCCCACAATCCCATAAGCCTTCAATTTACCTGCTTTTAAAAAAAGATGCTTCTGGAGGTGTCACCCACAGGAAGGTATAATTACAGCCTGGGAATGTTAATTCCCAGTCCCTGATATGTAGAGCTCAGCTCTGTGGGGATCCTGTCCCCCTTCGTGCTTCCTTGAAATGGGGTGGGGCAGGTCGGCAGGAGGGATTCTGGGGCTAAGGCATGTGCCTGGAACAGAAGCAGGCAGGGTCTCTCATTAAAGACCCAGACAAACAGACAGACCCAACTGGGTTAGGTGTGGCCATCAGGGAGTCTATACCCCATTCCAGCATTCTCTTTTTTTGGAACTTCTCACTTGCTGGGCACCCCTAGTTGGGTGAGGATAAAGGATTTTGAAGAGGTCACAGTGTTCTTGAGGCTTCTTCCTTGCTCTCCTGTCCCTCAGCTCCATGGCCAGATGTGAGAGAAAGTTGGGTACCAAAATGGAGACCAGAGAAGAGAACCCCAAGGGAGAGGTAATAGCCAAAGGCAGTCTTATGAACTTTGAAGGGAAGCCTTGCCAGAAAAGCTCAGAGAAAGGTGAGAGATGAAGGGTTGGGAGGATGGAGAGGTCTCTGGCCCATAATCAATGAAAAGACCTGGTCCCACTTACTTTTTCACACATATCAGTTACCCCAGGTAGGGCTGGAGAGTTAATGAATTGTGATGGATAGAGGATTGGTCTTGGAGTCAGGGAAACCTGGGGTCAGGACCTGCTTCTGAGACTAACTGTGTGACCTGAGAAATTGTTTAGTATCTCCGTGCCCTAGGCAACACTCTAGGACTATAGAGTGAGAGAATATGAGTCACTTGTCCAATTTAAATTCTACACTTATTTCTTTAGGGCTTACCATGTACAAAAAGTATATTTTAGACGTAGAAGGAAATATAAAGATAAATAAGAGAATGTCCCTGTCATCAAGAAGCTTAGTTTTAGTAGAGATCATTTATTCAAATAGTTAGGCCAATATCTCTGAATATATAATAAGGATATGAGAGCAACAAAATCCTCCTCCTCTACCTCCTCATCCTCCTCTTCTTCCTTCTCCTTCAGTAGGTTTATGTAAATTCTCCAAGATGCAATCTCCCCCTCCCCTCCATGAAGCTGGGTCCAGTCTGTCTCATACTGACCTCTCCTCCTCAGAATAGACTCCTCTAGTAGTCTTTATATAATTTAATTGGGATAGAGACTAGACTAAGTATAGGCTCCTTCTCTGCAACTTAAAGTTGTGCAATGGATAGCAGCTAGATCTGCAGTCAGGAAGACCTGAGTTCAAATGTGACCCCAGACACTTACTAGCTGTGTAACCCTGGGCAAGTCACTTTATTTCTAGGTCTGCCTCAGCTTTCTCATCTGTAAAATGGGAATAATGATAGCACCTACCTCCCAGCTTAGTTGTTAAGAATGCCATGCAGACCTGAAAGTGCCATATAAATACTAACTATTATTATACTCTTCGAAATTTCTTAGCTCACTGAAAGTTTAAGTGACTTGCCCAGGGTCATGATGGTATGAATAGGAAGCAGGATTTGAACTCAGGTCTTCCTGACTCTAAGGTCAGCTCTGGGCTTGCCTGTTCTATCATCTAATTTGCTTTCATATAGTTATTGGTCTTGTGGAATTGTGGTAAGAGTATGAATGCAGAACTGTATTTGGAATCGGATGTCTTGGGCTAAATCCCCAGCTCTGCCACTTCCCACCTGTGAGGCTTTGGGCAAAGTCACTTCATCTCTCTGGTTTTCAGGTTCTCATCTCAAAAAGGAGAGGTGCCAGACTAAATCCCATCTCTGGGTCCTCTGATCCACCGAGGGCATGTCTAGTGTCTCAACTAGACTCTTCTCGAGGGCAGGTTCTGTATTTTTCTTTCCATCTTTCCAGTCCCTCAGGCATGTGGGAGGCAGTCAATTAATGTTTGTAGTACTGTACCACAATGAACACAGCTGCCAAAAAGGCAAAAAGAACCACCCCGCCTCAGGAGCAAGAGCCAACTTAAATTGCATTGGGCTCTGCCCAGGATTGGTCAGGGATTTATTCTCCATGGCATCCCTTCCCATCCATCTCCTCCCCATCCCCAGTTCCCTAAGGACAGTGGGACATGTACCCTGGAGCAGTGGCAGTGGGGAGAAGGAAGCTTGCCCTGTTTACCCTTTCCCAAGCCTGGGACACAGCCGCAGTGGGGTACAAGTTGGACATCGACTGCTCCCTGCCCTGGCTTCCAGGTGTGGTCCACAGCTGGCTCTAGATAGAGGGTTGTTCCACCCCTCCCCCCAACTAGGCTCTGGGATGGGGGGAAGTTTGGGATTGTGGGGAGCAGGCCTAAAGCCACTGAGCCCTCTGGGGAACTGGCAAGACTGAGAGGCCTGAGCGGCTTGTGGACCAGTCCCAAGGATCTATATACACAAGGCCGGGAATGTTTATTTTTCCTTATTGACTTTCTCCAAATAAACCCCTGGCCGGCAGAAAGGGGCTCCCGGCAGCAGCTGTTTACCCAATGTTTGTGATAAAGAGGCTTCTCCATAGCAACAGGTGGCAATGTGGACTCTCCAGGAAACACTACAGGGCCCTCAGCAACAGGCTCTGTTTATTTAAAGAGAAAGAGACAGAGACAGAGGGGGGAAAGAGAGGGAGGCAGAGCCTAGGATACCCGGGTTTGGAAGCTGGGGGGAGGGGAGGGAGAGAAGGCCAGAAAAGAAGGACATTTGGGGGCTTCCCTCCTCGGGGGACTGGAGCAGACTTGGACTGGGCCTAGAATCCCTGTCCTAATGGCCATTCACCATTGAGTGTGATTGTGTGCCCTGGGGCAAATGCAAATGGGCATGTCCCTAGTCTAATTTTGCCTGTACAGTTGTGGGTCAGTTATAGTGGTGTGCCTGGCTGTGACCCTAAGAAAGTGTGTGTCTAGATATCTGTGTCTGGGTGAGAGTGTATATCAATATGGGAGGTGCCCAAGTGAGAGTATGAATACCTCTGAGTGTGTGAATAATGATGAAGATGGTGATAATGATGAATGAACATGTCTGAGTGTATGTGTTGTGTGGGAGTTGCAAATGTGGGGATGTGTGTGTGGTCCTTCACAGGGGAGAGCTGTACAGGTGGGAAAGGGGAATGCCTATGAGTGTGACTTTTTTGAAATGAGTAGTTTTTTTGAGAGGGAGATCAGAAGTACATTAGAGTGAGCTTAGAAGGCTGTCAGGCCTTAAGCTTGCCAATTTTCTGACCTTTGGTTGGGAGAAGGGGGGGAGGTGAGAGAGGAGGAGGGAATGGAAGAAGCTATTTCCTCTTTACCTGAAACCTTGTGATTGACCTCCACGTGACCTGTCTGGGTGTTAGAAGACAAGAGGAACCTAACCATTGTCATTTTCAGTGGAGATGCAGCTTGTTGCCCCAAGATAATTGGTTGGGGCCTCTGCCTTGGGCCATGCCTAGTACTGGAAATGGACCGTGCCATTATAGGATGTGAGTAGAACACTGGTAGTGGGGACTTTTCAGTCTAGTTCAAGGATGGCAGTGCAGATGGGATCACAAGATCCTAGGACAAATAAATTCAAAGCTAGAAGAAACCTTAGAGGTCACTGAATCCAGCCTCCTCATTTTATACCTGTAGAGACTGAGGCCCAGACAGGTTAAATGACTTTGCTCAGGGACACACAGCTAGTAAGTGTTTGAGGCAGGATTCAAACTCAGGCCTTTCTGACTCTCAAGTTCTTACTTTTTCCACTCTCCTAGGTAACTTCAGAAACTTGGGCTCTAGTGGAGATTGTAGAGTGATGAGGGCTTTGTATATCTGGAGTTCTGGAGAGAACTAGTAGGTACATAGAGTCAAACTTGCAAAAATGTGTACAACCCCCATCCAGACTCACCTTGGGCACCAAAGAGGCCGACCAATACCTACAAATGCACAAAAAAGGTGATAAAATTCTTTTGGTATTCAGTGGTGACATTTATCTAATTATCTGTCATTCGGTGTCAGGGAGGCACAGGCAGCCAAGTGGCACAGCCAATAGAGTTCCGGGACTGAAGTCAGGAAGACTCCTCCTCCTGAGTTCAAATCTGACCTCAGACCCTTACTAGCTGTGTGATCCTGGGCAAGTCACTTAACCCTGTTTGCCTTGGTTCCCTCATCTATAAAATGAACTAGAGGAGGAGATGGGAAACCACTTCAGTATCTTTGCCAAGAAAATCCTAAACGGGTTCATGAAAAGTCTGAAGCGACCAAACAACAAAAATGGCAGGAGTTTTTAATGGTCTTTGTGACGGGGCCTCCTTTGTCAGTCTAAGGAAGCTTATGAACCCCTTCTCAGAATAATTTTTAAAAACTAATTTAAAAAATATTTTAGATACATATACTTTCATACTTTTAGATGCACAAAATGAAATACATACTATTTCAAAGGAAACAAGTTATATTAAAATATAGTTATCAAAATCTTTTTAGGAGCAAGTTCATGAATCTCAAGTTAAGAATCCCTGATCTGCAGGCACCTTCTCCTTGTCCCTCTGATTAAAGGGTGCTACTAGATTCTCTCTCTCTTTCTTTTTCTCTCCTCTCTCTCTTCTTTCTCCTCTCCCCTTTTCTCTCCTCTCCCCCCCACCTTTTTTTACTAGACTTTCAATTTTACAGGTATAAGAAACTCCTCAATCAATGCAGATTGGTAATGACTCTGCCACTTTTAGACTTAGTGTTGCCTGGGTCCCCAAGGGAATGAATGATTTACGGAGGCTTCTTGAAGCCAGTATGTGTCCTAGGCAGGATTTGAATTCAGGTCTTCTAGACCTTCCTTCCTCACAATAACCTTCTAAAATGGATAGTGCAGGTCTTTTTACTCTCATTTTACATATGAGGGTCCAGAGCCTCACAAAGTTGAGGTGATTAGTTCCAAGGTCACATAACTTCTAAGGACTAGAATCACATCTGAACCTGGTTCTCCTGATTCCAAGCTTGGAGCTTTCTTCAGAACAATATGCTTCCCCTCTACAGAAAGACTGTTAAAGAGAGAACTATGTGACATTGAGAGATAATTGACCAGGAAAGTGCACACACACACACACACACACTACACACAGACTACACACACACACACACACACACACACACACACACACACACACACACA
>NW_027187228.1:1161669-1195600 GCF_028583685.1 Petaurus breviceps papuanus
ACACACACACACACACACACACACACACACACACACACACACACACACACACACACACACACACGACAGGCCCTGGACTTTGCAGCTCTCTCACTTTGGCTGCTGAATCCCCCCAGGAGGCCTGAAGTCGGACATTTGCCGAGTGAAGATCCTGGGCTGGCTTAATAGGGATCAGCATCTGTCACCCTTCCCCAAAGATGCTTTCAGAGCAGCAGGGAGGCCAGTCAGCAAGCTGGGGTGGGCTCACTGCTCCTTGGAGATCTGTTGCTCTCTAGCTACAATGTGTCATCCTTCTTGTTACTATTCTAATCCTCATTACGAGGAACCCGTCCTCACACTCAAACACAACAACCACGCAGAGCTGTAACACAGACCCGTGGGGAGACATGGGCATTTTTCCGTAGCTGGCTGAAAGAACAGACAAAAATGCTTCTGGAAGAGCATTTGATGTCTGTTTTTTCTCTCTCTCTTCCCCCTCCCCCACTTTTCTTTTTTTGAAAAAAAAAAAAAAAAAAAGTAGTTTCTCTTTGAATATCAGAGCCTCCAGAACTGGGGGGGGAGACGGGAAGAGGGGTGAGCTGGGAAAGGTGGGAAAAGAGACAGAGCAGATGTGAACTGCTAAAAAATTTGCGAGTGTTAGGACAAGGGAAGGAAGGTCCTGCCTGAAGGCTTTTGGTTAGAGAAATAGGGTTAGGGAATAAGCAACAGGACAGTCATTTACAGGATGTGATTTGAAGGATCAATTGGAATGTCCTCTACCTTCAAATGTCTTCAACCCTGCTTTGGCTTAAATCTTGGCCTCTCCCTGTAGGTCCTCTGTTAATATGCACATACTCCTGGGAAGGATAACCATGTTGGTTTCCACATGTATGATTCTGGTCAGGTCACTTACCCTTCTCTGAGGTCTCATTTTTCTCATCAATAAATATGAAGGCTTTGGACCAAATGATCCTTAAGATCTCTCCCAGATCTAAAGTCAAGTTGCCTATGATTTTGTTGTTGTTGGTGTTATTGTTGAGTCATTTTTTTCAGTCCTATCCAACTCTCCATGATCTCATTTGGGGTTTCCTTGGCAAAGATACTGAAGTGGTTTTCCATTTCCTTCTTCAGGTCATTTTACAGATCAGGAAACCAAGGTAAACAGCATTAAGTGACTTGCCCAGAGTCACACAACTAGTAAGTGTTTGAGGCTAAATTTGAACTCAGGAAGATGAGCTTTCCTAATTCTAAGTCCAATGCTCTAACCAGCCTAGTTGCCTATGAGTTATAATTCCCTAACTTTTTTTTTTCCTTTTTTGGAGGGGGGAGGGCAGGGCAACTGAGGTTAAGTGACTTGCCCAAGGTCACAGGCTAGTAAGTGTTAAGTGTCTGAGGTTAGATTTGAACTCAGGTCCTCCTGACTCCAGGGCTGGTGCTCTATTCACGAATTCCCTAACATCTTACTGTGAATTAGTTTATCTATTTATTTTTCTCCTTGACAGGAAGGGACAACATGCCTGGGGGTGGGGGGGACCAGCTGATAGAGAGAAAAGAGGCACAGACAAAGGGGAGGTAGTTAACGCTGAAAACAGATTTTCCCTCTAAACAATTTTGTCCAGGACTGGTCCCAAAAGGAAGCTCTGAGTAGGTTGGAGAGACTGGAAGGAGGTAAGTAGAGGAGGGCAACTGGAACTTTCTGGAAAGGGAATAAGCAGAGTGAAAATGTAAGATCTGGAACCAGAGGGATGCAACTTATGGAAAGGACCAAGTTTATTTCCTTCCAGCCTCAGAATGATGAGCACAGAGCAAACAGCCAGAGAACAGAACCCTCAGAAAGTTTAGAGCACATTCCTGCTAAAATTAGTCCCTTCTTGCGTATGAAGCTCTATATTTAAACCACTGGTGGTGTCAGAGTCACCACGGCCTCAGTGCTGGCACACTCCGAAGTGTTTGGGGCCCAGTGCCGACAAGGGGCTGTGCATGGCACCATCACAGCCGGGCTCTAAGTTTGGATGTGTGTGAGCCTGTGAGGATATGTGTGGGGAAGATGAGCAAGGTCACAGTCTAATCCCACACCTATGTATGTCTGGTGGCCCACAGATGTATGTGAGAGTTCATATGTCTACCATGAGCTGCCCAGAAAATGTGTGTGTGCTTGAATAAATTGGTTAATCCTAGAATAGCAACATAGACTCTGCATTAGAAGGTATCTTTAAGATCTAGGTCAGTTCCCTTATTCTACTGCCAAGAAGACTGAGGCCTAGAGAGATAAAAGATTTGCCCAATGTCACATTGTTAGTCAAAGCTGTAACTAGAAATTATGGTGCCTAGGGCTAATTAGGGTGGGGTGGGGTGATACAGGGTAGGGTACAATCCATCATGATCTGATTCAGTCATCCCGGAAAAGGAAAGTCCAGCTCCAATTACTGAGGTGGAACCAGTGTCACCCAAATTCTTAAAGGAACATGTAAAGGGTGGGTAGAGATTGGGAGACACAAATGGGGAAGAACGGGGCAGGATGCTCTAGTTGGGGTTGTTTGATAAGGGGCAGATTGATGGAGACAATGGGCCTGAAGACCGATGCTGGTTGCCATGCATGCCCTGGTGCAGAGAGCCTTCAGCCTCTCCCTGTGATGGTTCTGCTGTTAGCAGTGAATCTGGGACCAGGACCCAAGTCTTTTGATTCCCAGCCCAGTGTGTTCCTCCTCCTCAGTTCTGTGTATATGTTGGCATTGGGAAAGGTGGGTGTGGGAAGGGCAGCGCGTCAAAGGAAACAAGATTAGGCACTGATGGTGGGGTTAAGTGGGAGGGTGATTCTGTTGGGCTGGGATTCACAACTGGAACTGAAGCTCTCTCTTCACTCCTCAGGGAGCCAGTCGCTGAGGGCTTCTGGCAGGACAAAAAGATACAGAAACAAAAGATTCACAGAGGGGATAGAAAAGAAAAAAAAAGCGCAAAGGGAGAATGAGAAGGGGGGGGAGAGAATTGAAAAAACAGAGAAAGGCAGGAACTGAGAAAGAGCTAGCAGAATGTTAAATCTGGAGGGGACCTTAGAGACCACTTAATCGACTCCTCTCATTTTACAGATGAAGAAACTGAGGCCCAGACATACCTTGCCCAAAGTCACATATAAAGTTAGTGGGCTAGAGCCTAGGTTTTTCGATTCCCAGGCCTGTGCTCTTTCCACCACGCCAGAATGCCTTTCATAAAAGACAAAGAGACAGATGGAGAGAACCTTGACAAAGACTGCGTTATAGTATGGTCCCATAGTTTCATAGCTTGTTAGACCGTGTTCCATTAATATTAATAATAACAATAATAAAAGTAATAGCTCACATTTATGTAGCCCTTTAAGGTTTACAAACCTCTTTTCTCACAGCCCATGCCTTTATCACTGTCTAGACCCTCTTCCCCAGTTCCCAGTACAGAACTTTACCTCTTTGAGAGATTTTTGCCTCCAGACTTGACTATCAGCCCCTCCTTTCACAGGAAAAAAAAAAAAAAGAAGGAAAAAAAGGGGGAAAAAAAGAGAGAAGCCACTCCAGTCTCCAATCCCCGGCCCAGACCTCTCCGGGGATAGTTGCTTGCTGATAAGAACCCAGTTTTACCTGAGGCCTGGAACATTAACTTTGATACTGAAAAGGGGATATTTTATTACCCAGGAATATTTCTACATCTCTTTAGATGGCTTCTCTCTGAACCTCCTTGTCTCTACCCCCAATTCTTTTTTGACAATTAAAACCAGTTCCTTTGTTAACCCTTCTAATCCTGCTCTCCCACAAACTCTAAAGAAGGGATTGGTTTTAGAACCAAGAGAGATCATTATCAGTGAGAGAAATATCCTGGGATCTGGAGTCAGGAGAAATAGGTTTAAAACCTAGATCTCACATTTATTGGTTATATGGCCTTATGTCACTTCTGTCCTTGGGCCTTACTTTCTTCATTTAGAAAATGTGCATGGAAGGGGGTGGGTTAAATTTCTAGATACTGTCCCACCTCTAAAGTCTATGATTCTTCATCCAGTGTTTATGGGAAGGAGGGTAGACAGGCCATAGCTAGAAGCTGAAAGGTGATGGAATAGATTAGCTTGGGGTGACTTTTCAGAAAAGGGAGCCTTGGGAGAGAGTTTAATCCTAGAATGTTACAGCCGGAAAGGGCCTTAGAGCTCATCTAATTTAATACTTTCATTTTATAAAGGAGGAAACTAAGGTCTAGTGGGGGCAATGACTTGTCCAAGGTCACACAGCACTATGGGGAAAATGCTTTCCTTTGAATTTTGCAAAGTGCAGAATAAATCTTTGTACCTGTTAAATGAATACATGAATGAATAAAAAAGCAGTTATTGAGCACTCTTTTGAAAGGTTTCCACCATGGATGGTGCTCAGCTCCTAACCTCAGCAGTCCATTCTGCTCTAGGTTGTGGATACATTAGCACACTTCCTGCATGTCCTTAAGCTCCATTCTCCAGAAGTTAGAACTCGGTGGACCCTCCGTGAGATTTCCGCTGCTGGGGGGCCCTCTTCTCTAGCCAACCTTGCTCCTTCTCAGCTGTGATCCTGTGCAGGGTACTGGTGGTACAATGCTTGCGGTTTATTCTGTTTCCAGAAACCCTTAGTGAAATTACAGCCTTAATTAAGTACAGCTGGATGTACGTTATACTCCGTATAATTATCGTGTTATTATTATTATCACTTAGACAAAAGTTCAAACAAAGTTTATTGTAAATACCACTTGTCGGAAACAACCAGGCAAACTGAAAGCTGTCAGCCCTTGGCTGAGTGATGGAAAAGTGGGGAGAGCTATGTTCGGAACTGGTGAGAGCCAATTGATTTGGGGGGCATGTTGGAAGTGTAGATGGAGGCCAGAGGCATCTGGGCAGGATCCAGCTGGGGCTTGGAGAACTAAGAGATTTCCACTAGGGAACCCCTACAGGTAGGGAGCTTAAAACTTCTGACCACCGCCCCATGGGGAAGTCCTTAAGAGGGAACTCTCAGATGTTCGAATGCTCCTAAGGCAAATTCTGAGTCTTTCCTGGAGCAAACAGGCCAGAGACAAGAACTCTGCCTGCTCAGTTCTCCAGGAGAACCTGGAGCTCTGAGAAAAAATGCTGATTCTGGGAATCAGCCACTTGCCTAGTTCCCCCAACACAAACACTCTACTTCCATAACACTAGAAATGTCTACTGATTTGATGAAATGTCCTATACTTATAAGGAATCGTTTGGATGTGTGATGGGAGAAGTTTACTGTTCTTGTTACTGCTGTTACAAATGCTCACAAATACTTAAGAGGTTCACCAGGATGAGAATCTCCATGTACAATTATCTACAGTAGGCACATGGGCATCGTCTTTATGTATTCCTTTTCCCCCCTCTTCTTTTTCTCTCTTCTTCCCTCCCTTCCTCTCTTTCTTTTCCTTCCTTCTTCTTTCCTTTCCTTTCCTTTCCTTCCTTCTTTTCTCCCTCCCTCTGTTCCTCTCTCCCACCCTCCTTGTCTTCCTTCTACCCTTCTATCCTTTCTTCCTTCTTCCCTCTCTCCCTTCCTTCCTGTCTTTTTCTTTCCCTGCTTTAGGCTTTGGTACTTCCATTCAACCAGCCGAACAGATTGAGGGGAGCTTCCAAAATCCATTTGTTTGGTAATATGATGAAGTGGAAATGCTCATTTCACTCTTCCTAACACTGAATACTTTGGTAGGTGAGGGAAGGGAATGGGGTTGGGGTAGGTCTTGGCAAAGAGTCTATGGCTAAGAACCTTGGCATAAAGGTTATGAATGCATTGGGATTACTTGAGGAAAAGGTGTCAGGCAATAATTTGGTCCTCTCCGAAGCAGCATGGTGCCATGCAGAGTTTGTGAAGAGTCAGAAGTGGAGGCTTTATCACTTGCTTGCTAGACCTCTTAATTCTACAGAGTCCCAGGTTCTGTAAAATGAGTATAAAAGTTCTTGCCCTTCTTGCCTCTCAGTGCTGTTTCAAGGATCAAAATTTTTCCTCAATAAAATGCGATAGTTGTATTAGCTGGCCTCTGAGGTACCTTCCAGTATCAGAGCTACAAGCTTATTATTATTATTATTATTATAATACCAGCAAACATATTTGAAAGTGCTTTAAAATTATGTTCCCCACCCCTGATATAGGGCTTTAATTTACTAATTCTAAAGCCCTATATCAGGAATGAGGAACACGTGGTCCTCTAGGTCCTCAAGTGTGGCCCTTTGACTGAAGCCAGACTTCACAGAGTAAATCCCCTTAATAAAAAGATTTATTCTGTAAAACTTGGACTCAGTCAAAAGGCCAAACCCAAGGGCTTAGAATGCCACATGTGGCCTTGAGGCCAAAGTTCCCCACCCCTGCCTTTATATCTGTAAGAGTCAGCATTATTATCATGATCTTAGTTTTTCATCTTTTTTTTTTTTATGGAGTTCAGATAGAAATGATTCTGGGACAAGTCACTATCCTGCTAGTATTCTTTTGTATTTGATATTACTTATAAATAAATAAATAACACATTGTAGTTACTATTTAGTGTAAGATGATGAAATTTGGATACTAGGGGAAAAATAGAAAATTAAGCAAAAAATACTACCAGTCTTTGGATGGTGAAGGTGATACTGGGGAGGGTTAGTTAGACAAGCTGATCTTGGGGTTCCTGGTAAGAAATAGGAACCACCTATATGCCAATTTAATGAGTAGCTGGCAAGGTCAGGGTGGGGATGGGGAAACACCATGAGTGTTTTTGGCCCAATCCAGGATATTGGGGTGAGGTACATGGGGCTTTCCTTCCTTTTCTGGGGAGACCAGCTCCTCATCTCCTTTGCTCTGGGAAGGAGGTTGGGGAGGGGAAGTGGGGGTGGTGAGGGTGGCAGTAATCTCCCCAGAGCCTGTACGCCACAGTTCAGCCTGAGACTTTTCTCCCACTCCCTCGGCTGCAGCTTCACGGGGTGTCGGTCTCAGCCTATCACCTGGCTCCCCCAGCCGAGCAGATTGTTAACTTATGCTGACACTGGCGGGGGGAGCCGCTCCCAGGCTGATACCTCATGGCAGCAACACTTGCACAAATCTTTAATTGTTTAGTTTAAAGACTTGTGTTTTGACCGCGAGGGGATTTTGGCTGGAGCTCAAGAAGTGATAATGATATTTCGCTGCCAAGACGTCTCCTTGGCTCTCTGTGTGTTAATGTGCACTTTCAAGAAGCTCCAATTAACTGCATCAGCTCTCACAGAGAAGAGAAAGGGGAGAGGAGGGAGAGAGAATAAAAGGAGATATGAGAGAGAGAGAGAGAGAGAGAGAGAGAGAGAGAGAGAGAGAGAGAGACTTCCATCTTTCTCCCCACTTTCTCTTTTCTTTCTTCCTTCTCTCCCTTCTTCCTTCCTTTTTCTTTCCCTTTCCTTTCCTCCCTCTCTTCTTTCCTCCCTCCCTTCCTTCTTTCCTCCCTCCCTCCCTTCCCCCTTCCTTTCTCCCTCCCTCCCTTCCTTCCTTCCCCCTTCCTTCCTTCCTTTCCTAATAGAGGAGAACAATTCTTAAAGATAATTAATGACTTAGTCAACTTCTTGCCTTTGGAATGAGGAGACCTAGGGACCAAGATTCTTAAGGAGAGGATTTGGAATCTCTCCTGAAGTACTAAAGTCCCTAGGGTCTAACAGAAAACTAATCCAGGAGACTTCCTATATGTGCTCTTTAGTGCTCTTAGTGAATGAAACCCCTCCCCTTAACTACACTTTGCCCACCAACATTTCTAGTAGGAAGATGGACACCCAGAACATCTCTAGACTAACCTTCACCTTCACTCTGTGTTTACATTTATCCCAAACCCAGACTTTACTTTTACTTTAATTTTATTTCCATCAACCCATTTCTTAGAATGTGAACTTCTTGAGAGTTGGGACTGTTTTATTTGTGTCTTTGTAACCCCAGGACTTAACACTGTGTTTGGCATATGTTATAATAATTAGGTCTTCATATGTTTGTTGCTCTCAGTTCCATTCTTAACCTAAATTCTATTTTCATCCTCCTCTCTAATTTTATCCTCACCCTTAACCTCTCTCTATTTCCTTTACATTCTCACTCCAACTGTATCAGTACTATCATCTACACCTTTAATTTTTGCTCCAATTATGAATCCATCATAACTAATCCAACCTTATTCCTACCTTCACTCACCCTAATCCTATGCTTACCCTCACTTCCAATCCTAAACCTATTTGTATTCACACTCCCAACCACTAACCCTATCCCTAACTCAGTCCCAAACTTAACCTTATCTCTACCCGTACCGTCATCTACCAATATTTCTTGCTTCCTTCAGATAAAATCTGATGCTCTCTTGTGAATTTGGTCCCTTGTCAGTCATATCCCTAGTAAAAGGAATCAATTTTTGAACCTGATTATCCTGTCCCCCATACTATGTACTTTTAGGGTGACAGGTACACATATATGCAAATGTGTTAGCACACACATACGTCCTGGCACAGGCTAAAGCCCAATTCTTTTGCCCTTATGGCCAGATTGGTGGCAAAGGTTGGCTTCCTTGGGGATGGAGTGAAACAAAAAAGCGCCTCCAGGGGGTGGGTGGAAGATGTGGAGGGAAGGAGGCAGCTGGATAATGGTAGGACTGGAAAGACAGAAGAGATGGGGACGGGACGCTAAGAATCCACTTTCCTCCGCCCCCTCTTTTCTCTCTCCCCTGCCTTGTCCCCTTCAGCCCTGGGAGAGAGGGTCAACTCCCCAATGGCTCATGTTACAAGAACTTGAAGACAGGAAGATTTAGAGAGGGAGATGCCATACCAGTACAGTGCGTTGTTTGTCTGCCTTTGAAACCAGAGGCTGTGAGGGATGGGGGGTGGGGAGAAGGCAGAAGGCAGCAAGACACTTCTGTGAATTATCGCTTCTCTTGGGTTCAGGCTTTCAAGATTTGGAGCGACCACCCTCCCCAGCTCTTCCCCTACCCCCAGCTCCTGTTTCTCCAGGTGCTGCGGTGTTTTCCTACGAGTGAATTCCTTCCCCCTCCCTTCCTTTTTTTATGCTTCCGTCCTTGGCAACCTGCCCTAACCAGGATACCTCTGCCACCCTGGGCGCTGGTCTGTTGGTTTGAGGCAACTCTCCATCCTTCCCAGGGGTGCTACTGAGGGGGGGCGGGGTGCTGTGGTAATGAGGTGGGAGCTGTGAAAGCAAGGAGAACTGGGGTGTAACAGCAGGTGGAGCAAAGACCACACAGTATTACCTCCGGACTTAACCTCCTCCTCACCCTCCTTTCACCCCAAAGCCCCCAGGAGCTCCCTATAGAGTGTGTACTCATAGTGACCTCTGCTGGCCCCATGCTGCCTGATTAGCTAAGTACCTAGCGACTCCAGGGAGTTGGCTGAGGCTTCCTATTCTCCTGAAAAAGTAGGTGGCATGGGGATATCGGAGGTAAATTCCTGGAGGAAGAGAGGAAAGAAAGATGCTTAAGAAGTCAGTGGGGCCCTCTGGAAACTGGAAAGTCCCTCTGCCAGGTGCCACTGGACCTCTCCCTGACTAGGCTAAGGTGAGAGGTGATGGAGGCCGGCAAAGGAGCTCCACTCGAGGCCTGCACCAGGTGACCCTCCGCTAGAGAGGTGCCGCGTCTCCCCCTCCCCCTGGACATTGCCCTGGGGTCTGCGGGGGAGGGGAATCCCTTTCAGAGGCTAGAGCCGGAGGTGGGCGGATTAGAGAGAGGCCAGTTCCGGCTGAAGAATCACTCCGCACAAAGGATCTCCCTGCGGGCGCGGCCCCTCCTGGGCCAACTCCTACCGCTCCGGCCCGAGGGGAGGGGCGAGCCTCTGGTCTACCCTCTAGCACGCTCCCCACATAGAGATGTATACTTGTTCTCTCTATGCCTCTGTCTCTGTCTCTCTGTTTCTGTCTCTCCTCTGTTTGTCTCTGTCTCATATCCCCGGTTGCCATACACTTTTCTCCCGGTCCCTTCAGTGTCCGATCCCCTAATGCACGCCCCTCCATCCCTGTCCCCATCCTCAACCGTTAGATACTCCTTTCGCTTCTCGCTCCCTCAATTGCTGCACCTCGTCCTCCTCCCACCTCCCAATCCTTCCCCCAATCTTCGTCCCAGATGAACTCCCTACATGAGTCATACCTACTGGAGTGTTTCCACTCCTCAAGAGACCCTTTCTCTTTTCTGACCTTATCCCAATGCTTCGGCTCCATTTCTGCCAGTCATTTGGCTCCCCTTTACCTTCAAGAGCCAACCAACCTCCCACCACTGTCTTCAGCCCCACCAATCAATCCCCCACTGGTGACCTACCGCCTTTCTCCACGCCCCTACCCCCAGCCCACTTAAATTCTTTTGCTTTAATGCTAGGATGGAGGAGAGTGGGGGAGAGGTGAAGGGGCAAGCAAGAGTCACAGGGTCAGGCTACTTCAGCCTCTGAATTTATGCCTTCTTCCCTATCCTGAAAGCCCAGGTCAAAGGTTAAAAGGCGTATGTGTGTGTGTGTGTGTGTGTGTGTGTGTGTGTGTGTGTATGTGTATGTGTGTACAAGTACTGGAGACTGGGGGGAGGAGACTGAGGATTCAGCTAGAGATAAATCTTCCTAGCACATGTGTGAACCAGACTAAGAGCTCCTGCCCTACTCCAGGCCTGGGGGAGCTCAGTAAGAGAGAAGGGTCTCTTTTCCTCTGATATCGGTCATCCTTTACACCCCTTGGCTCTTCAGTCCTCCTTATCTCTGGAAGGCCTTGCCTCAACACTTGGTGAGGCTGACCCTGGAGGGATTTCTAGCATCCCTCCATGCAGCGCTGACTCTAGTGGAATGGGGGGAGTGGATTGAGGAAATGACTCTATGTCTGGTTTGGCAGATTGGTTCTTAGGTTATTTGGTTAGATGGAAGAGTGTCTGTCCCACTAGGGATGGGGGAATCTGTATGAGGGGGGAGATATCCATCTTCCCAGAGAACCAGGGAAGCCCTTCAAGGCCCTGAGAAAGGACAAACTTTTTAACCATTCAGCTACTGCTGCTCCTACCCCTACCCAAGATTTGGTCAGACAGAGAGACTCCCCCTGGTGGACGAAATGGCAATCCTTGAATTGGTTGGAGAGTCTCCTGGGTGGAAGAAATTCGTCTGGAATTTGGTAGGGGGTAGGGCCAGTAGATGACTAAGTTAAGGGCTGTGTTCTCTGGGTTTAGAGGAATGTTGGTATGGGTTTAGAGTAGGGGACTTTTTAGGGATGTGAAGAGTGTGTGGGCAGCTTTGTGGGATACCTATGTTGGGGATAGTAGAAGAGACTATGTCCAAGCATACCTGGTAGAATGAGAATATGCTAGACTAGAGAGCATGCTAGTCTATGTATATACACAGATGAGTATTGTGATGCTATGTAGCTGTCTTTGATATCATTTCTTAATTCTTATTCAATCTGTGAGCCTCTGGATCTGGGACTGTTTGTTCACTGGCTTCTCTCACACTCTTCTGGTTTGAGGCAAATAAACTGTCCCTTTCTCCATTAAACCTTCTTGGATCCCCAGAGGTAGAAGTCATCCCCCTCTCCTCCATATTTCATTGTTCTCTTTTTGACCTCTCCTGGGAACTCATTCTGTTCTAACTTGTTCTCAAATAGATTTTTGAGCTCAACAATTTTGAATATGCCCTTCAATGAGGCAGGCCACAATCCATCCATGGCTGCCCATCCAAAGTGAAAAGAATGTTGGGCTCAGAATTAGGAAGACCTGACTACTGACCTCCCTGGCTTCCTTGAGAGCCCAATTAAAATCTCATGTTCTACAGGAAGCCTTACTCACCCCTTCTTAATTTGGGGGCCTTCCTTCCTTCTAATTATTTCCTATTTATCCTGTATATAGCCTTTTGTATGTAGTTATTTGCATGCTTTCCTCCTCATTAGATTGTGAGCTCTCTGAAGGCAGGGACTATATTTTATCTCTTTTTGTTTCACCAATGCTTAGCACAAAGCCTGGTACATAGTAATAATAAATGCTTATTGATTTACTGACTGAAAATATCATTTATTCAAGTTCTTTTTTGTAGTTCCTTATTTATCATGGTTATACACTGCTCACATATTGCTCATTCCCCCCCTTTTATTTATTAATTTGTTTGTTTACTTTCAGTTTACAAGATTCAATTCCACAATTCCTTGAGTTTCACATTTTGTCCCCCTCCCTCCCCTCTCCCCCATGGCGGCATATAGTCAAGTATAGGATCTGTAAATACTTTCACATTATACATTAGTCAGGTTATAAAGATGTATTGTATCAAATGGAATGAAGAATGGGAAAGAGGAAACAAAACCAAACAAGAAAAGGAAAAAAGATCAGGTATTTTGCTTCCATCTGGATATAAACTCAGTTCTTTCTAGTTCTTTCTCTGGATGCACACATTTCTCTCCATCATGAGTCTTTTGGGATTGACTTATATCACTGCATTGCTGAGAAGAGTCCAGTCTATCAAAGTTGGCCATCACACATACGTTGTGTCTATAATTGTGCACAAATTTCTCCTGGTTCTTCTTTTCTCACTCAGCATCAGTTCATATGAAGGTACATATGAAGTCCATCTGCTCCTCGTTTCTTATATCACAATAGTATTCCATAACATGCATATACCACAACTTGTTCAGCCATTCCCCAATTGATGGGCACCCCCTTAATTTCCAATTCTTTGCCACCACAAAAAGAGCTGCTTTAAACATTTTTGTACATATGGGGCTTCCTCCCACTTCTATGATCTCTTTGGGTTATAACCCTAGGAGTGGTATTGCTGGGTCAAAGGATATGAAATTATTTATAGCCCTTTGGGCATAATTCCAGATTGCTTTCCAGAAAGGCTGGATCAGTTCACAACTCCACCAGCAATGCATCAGTGTTCCAATTTGCCTACATCCTCTCCAGCATTTGCCATTTTCCTGTTTTGTCATCTTAGCCAATCTGACTGGTGAGATGTGGTACCTCAGGGTTGTTTTGATTTGCACTTCTCTAATCAATAGTGATTTAGAGCATTTCATCATGTGCTTTTATAGATATCTTTAATTTCTTTCTCAGTCATTCTTTTAAAAAATTTTTAAAATTGTTATTTTTTCCAATTACATGTAAAAATAATTTTTAACATTAGGTGTTTTTTTTTAATTTGGTGTTCCAAGTTCTCTCCCTTCCTCATCTCCCTTCTTATTGAGAAGGTAAGCAATTTGATATAGGTTATACATGTTCAGTTATACAAAACATATTTCCATATTAGTTATGTTGTGAAAAAAAAAACAGATTCAGGGGCAACTAGGTGGCACAGTGAATAGAGCACCAGCCCTGGAGTCAGGAGGACCTGAATTCAAATTTGGCCTCAGACACTTGCCACTTACTAGCTGTGTGACCTTGGGCAAGTCACTTAACCCCAAATTGCCTTGCCTTACCCCCTCCAAGAAAAAAGAAAACACAGATTTCCCCTGCTCCCCAACACACACAGAGCATGCTTCAATCTGCACTCAGATCCCATTAGTTCTTCCTCTGGGAGTAGATAGCATTTTTCATTAACAATGTTACAAAATTGTCTAGATCATTGCATTGCTTAGAATAGTTAAGACATTCACAGTTGATGATCAACCAGTATTGTTACAGTGTACAATATTTTCCTGCTTCTGTTTACTTCACTTTACATCATTTCATGTAAGCCTTTCCAGGATTTTCTGAAAGCATCCTGCTCATCTAAATAGGCTTTCCACATTCACTTGATTTTTCTTGTATGGTGTGGATGATTAAACCAAAATTTTCTGAATGAGTGAAAAAGTGAAAAATTAAGTATCTATTTTGTGGCAAGCACTATACTTAACAGGATACCAATATGATAGCAAAGACTGCCCCTGACCTCAAAGAGCTTCTATTCTAATGAGGAAAAGAATACATGTAAGAAAGTGATGGCCAAAGATGGACATTTTGATCCAGACAGTGACAGGATGGTGAGTACCCTTGGAGAATAGATCGACAACCCAGCAACAACGGCAGAATTAACTTGAATATGGTTCCAGAACTAGAAAGGAGGTAGGAGACCATACACCCCCATACTCTCCATGGTATGGTCTCAGATGTGGAGGTAAAAGTAATGGATCGTCAGGAGGCTTTTTGTTGTCCCAGGATTGATGCCCATACCTACCATTGCCCTCTGAGTGATTTTAATTTGAAGTCTTCCATATCTATGAAGATTATCTCCTCCCTTGTTCCTCTATTTTGTTTATGGTACAACCATTTATATTCAGTTATTGGTTTTTTTTTAACCATTTGGAGTTAATTTTGATATATGGTATGAGATTCTGATCTAAACCTAATTTCTTCCAGGCTGTTTTCTAGTTTTCATACCAATTTTTGTCAAATTGCCCAGTAATTGGGGTCTTTGAGTTTATTGAATACTGTTCTTATGTTCATTTGCTGCTCTGCATTTTGTATAGATGATCAACTTTTCTATTTTTGCAGTACCAGATAGTTTTGATGATTTCTGCTTTGTAGTATATTTTGAGATCTGGTCTTATTAAGCTCCCTACTCATAAAAAAAATTCCCCTGAGTTTCTTGACTTTTTGTTCCCCAGATGAATTTTGTTATTATATTTTCATTTTCTATAATGAGACTCTTTGGTAGTTTGATAGGCAAGGCACCAAATAAGTCAATTAATTTAAATAATATTGTAATCTTCATTAAATCCACATGACCTAACATGAGCAAACTGTTCTAGTAGACAGAGTGCTGAACTAAGGCAGAAAGATCTGAGTTCAAATCCTGCCTGAGTCACTTACTATGTGGCACTGGACAAATCATTTAACTTCTTAACTTCAGAAGTCAGTTTCCTCATTTGTAAAATGAAGAAGTTAAAGTCAATGGCTTCTGAAATGCCCAAGGAAGCCAGGGAAGACATGAGGTAGAGATGAACAGGGAGAGCATTCCAGGCCTAGAGGATAGCCATAGCAAATAGACAGACCTGAGAGATGGAGTGTTTTATTTGAGGAACAGCAATGAGGCCAGTGTCACTGGATCAAAGAGTATATGACAGGCAACGATGTGTAAGAAAACTGGAGAAGTAGAGGTTTGCTATGGGGAGGATTAGATTGTGAGGGGCTTTGAATACTGAGTAGAGGATTTTGTCTTTCATCCTAGAGATAATAGAAAGTCACTGGAGTTTATTGAACTGGGGTATGTGTGGGGGTGTATGTGTGTGGCATGATTATACCTGTGCTTTAGGAAAATCACTTCGGCCAATAAATGGAGGATGGATTGGAGTAGGGAAGCAGTTGGAGATGCAGAATTGGAGGTCACCAAAGAGACTGGGGCAGGATAGTTATAATTGAGACTCATAATCATTGAGATAGTGATGAAATCCATGGGAGGTCAATTAAGTCACCTAGTAAAGTCATATAGAGGGAGAAGAGGACAGAATCCTGAGATTAAGAGACAATAATTGGGGCGGCTAGGTGGCACAGTGAGTAGAGTGCCAGCCCTGGAGTCAGGAGGACATGAGTTCGGATGCAGCCTCAGACACTTAACACACACACACACACACCAACTAGCCGTATAACCTTGGGCAAGTTACTTAACCCCAATTGTCCTCCAAAAAAAAAAAAAAAAAACAAAGAGACAATAGTCCAACAAAGGAGACTGAGGAGTGTTCAGATAGATAGTAGGAGAACCAGGAGAGGGTGGTACCCCAGAAATCTAGAGAGAAAAGATATCAAGAAGAAGGTCCCATAAAGGGGCAACTAGATGGTGTGATGGGGAAAGAGTGTGGTTGAGTTCAAATCCGACTTGAGAGACTAGCTGTGTGACCCTGGGCAAGTCATCTAACCTTGATTTGCTTCAGTTTAATGTTCTGTAAAGTGCGGCTAATAAAAGCACCTAGCTCCCAGGGTTGTTATAAGGATCAAATGAGATAATAACTTTAAAGCACTTAACACAGTGCCTAGCATATACTGTTGTTCAGTCTTCTCAGTAATGTCCAACTCTTCATGACCCTATTTGCAGTTTTCTTGAGAAAAATATTGGAGCAGTTTGCCATTTCCTTCTCCAGCTCATTTTATGAGCAAACTGAGGCAAACAGGGTGAAGTGACTTGCCCAGGGTCACACAGCTAGTAATTGTCTGCTGCTTGATTTGAATTTGGGTCCTCTGGACTCCAGGCCCAGCACTATCCACTGTACCTCCTAGCTGCCCTTGGCACATAGTAAGTTGTAATAGTAATGGTAATTTGAAGATATTCCCTTCCCCCTAATAGGTTGAATGTAATCACATGGAGCCTGTGGTAGGGGGAGTTTGCTGAAGGGTGGAGCAGAGCCTACAGGAAGCTGGGAGTCAGAGCAGTTAGAGCTAGAGGGAGGAGAGGACATACCCAAGGAGACAGCTAGGCTTGTGAGTGTTTGTTTGTGGGAAGGCTAAAGGATGATGTGGTTCCCTGCTATGCTATGTTATATTAACTTATTTGTTGCTATGATGGATTCAGTTTCCTGGTCTTGGAATTTGACTCTCTGGTGTCTGAATAAATGTTTTGCTTCTGTCTTTTATATGGAGAGTCTGTTATATTTTGCAACTGAGAACTATGCTGGCATATTCATAGGCCCCATTGGCACTGTGAATATTACGTTGGTGCTACATAAGTACTGTATAAAGTTTAGCTATTATTATCAACCATGTCAAAGGCTACAGAAAGGTTAAGAGCAATGAGGATTGAGTAAAGGCTATTGAATGTGGCAATTTGGAGATCAATGTGATAACTTTGGAGAGAATCGTTTTTCTGTAATGATGAGATCAGAAGCCAGATTGTAAGGGGTTAAGAAAAGAGTGAGAAGAGAACAAGTGAAGGCAACTGTTATAGATAGCCTTCTCAAGTTTAACCACAAAAGTGAAGGAGATAGAGGTGATAGTGGAGATGGAAGGACCAAGTAAGGGTTTTCTGAGGATAGGGAAGACATGAGCATATTTGTAGGCAGTAGGGAAGAAGAAAGTAGGCAGGGAGAGATTGAGAAATTGAAGATAAGTGATAGAGTTGGGATGCCAGAGGGGACAGTCTGTTGGAGGAAACAAGATGGATCATTTGTACAGGTGGAGAAAAGAGCCTTGCTAAAGAAAAAAAAATCGGTATGGCACATGGGGCGGCCAGGTGGCTCAGTGAGTAAGAAAGCACCAGCCCCGGCGTCTGGAGACCCGGGATCGGTTCCAGCCTCAGACACTTGGCACCCACACAAAATAACTGGCCGTGTAACCTTAAGTAAGTTACTTAACCCCAATTGCTTTAAAAAAAAGAGGCTTGCTAAAGAGTGGAGCCACCTCTTTGTGTGAAACAGGGATGAAGGAAGAGATACTGAGAGAAAGCATCTGAGTGATATGACATGAGGAAGAGGGGAGGAGAAAAGAAGGAGCTCATTGCAAATGGCCCCAGTTTATATATATGAGGCAAGGCTCCTGGCTGAGAGGTTGAGGGTTGAGGGAGCCATGGGAGATTTGAGGAGAGATGGAAAGGTTTGGAAGAGTCACTGTGGAGAGTGGAATAATGAGCTGATAAAGGGGGTATAAAAGAATTGCCTAGCAGCAGTGAAGGCCCATTTGAGGTTGTATAACATAAATTTGTAGGAGACCCAGTCAGAAGTGTTGGGTGATTTTCCCTACTTCTCTTCAGTACGTGCGTAAGCATGAGAGTGGAGGATGGTGGGAGTGATCCAAGACTGAGGCTTAGAAGGGAGCAATACGTGATATGAAAAAAAGAGCAGGGACTTAAGAGAAGAGGATAATATACAGGTATATGTCATTTTGTCGCACTTTGCGATAGGATTTGTTTATTTTTTAACAAATTGAACATTTGTGGCAACCCTATATTGAGTAAGTCTATTGGCACCATTTTTCTAACAGCATGTGTGCACATTGTGTCTCTGCATTGCATTTTGGTAATTCTAACAATATTTCAAACTTTTTCATTATTATTATATCTGTTATGGTGATCTGCAATCAGTGATCTTTGATGTTACTATTATTATTATTTTGGGATGCCACACACCAAGCCCTTATAAGATGGTGATCTTAATTGATAAATGTTGTGTGTGTTCTGACTGCTGCACCAACTCCCTCTTCTTGGACCTCCCTATTCCCTGAGACACAAAAATACTGAAGAATATTACATAATCTTAGTTGATAAAGGAGCAGCAGGGTTTGAGAGAACTGACTCCAATTCTGAAAGAAATTCTACTTTAGGTAAAATGCTATCAAGCAGGATTGCATACTGCAGAGAAATCTTTCATGAAAAGAAGATCCAATCAATACAGAAAGCTTCATTGTTGTCTTATTTTAAGAAACTGACACAACCACTCCATCCTTCAATAATCACCACCTTGATCAGTCAGTAGCCATCAACACTGAGGCAAGACCCTTCAGTAACAAAAGAATTCCGACTCACTGAAGGCTTAGATGATGGTTAGCATTTTTTTAGTAACAAAGTATTTTTTAATTAAAAGTGCACTTTTTTTAGACATAATACTATTGCACACTTAAGAGACTAAGTATAATATAAACATAATTTTATATGCACTAGGAAACAAAACAAAATTTCATGTGCTATCTGGCTCTGAACCTACAATATCTCTGAGGTATGCCTGTAGAGTTGAACTGGTTCACCAAGGGGGTCAAGATGAGGAAAAGAGGAAAGAGTGGCTAGTATAGAAGTGATATCCAGGGAGAGAACCGAGGCTGTCAAGGAATTAGAGGAAAAGATATGGACAAAGATTACAGTTTGTCGAGGAAAGGCATAGAGGAAGGTGAAAAGTCAATAGATTATGGTCAGATAAGGTGATTTTGGAATTCTTGAACATGGAGTTGGTACATTTGTGGGTGACTGAGGTTGGGTGGAGGAATAGGTCATGAGAAGTGGATAAGCTGAGGAACAGAGTAGTTAGGGTAGTTAAGGAAGAGCCATTTTTTATGTTGAAGTACAAGGATGGGAGATGGGGAGGAGAGAAAATTATAAGCCAAGTGTTGAATTCCTTGAAGAAGGAAGGGGACTGGCCTGGATGTCTGTGGATAGCAACTACTAGTATTTTAATTGGGTGGTAGATATGGATTGCCTGAACCTCAAAGATGGAAAGATTATTGAGTGACAGCAATAGGGAAAGGACCTAGAAAGAGCAATAGGAAACAAGAAGTATTCCAACTCCCCTTGCCTTGAGTAGTGATCCAAGAACAATGAGTGAAAATGCAATCAGTACTGGAAAAGGTGGCCAGGTAGGCTGCGTCATTGGGGCAGGGGTGAGGAGTGGGGGGACGGAGCCAGGGCTCAGTGATTGCTAGAAGATAAAGTGGTAGAGGAAAAGATTCAGAATGAAGGCAAAGTTTATTGCCTATGGAATAGACCTTCCAGAGGGCACAGTGGAAAAGGTGGGTTAACATTTAAGACTTTAGGGTGGGAGTGTTGAGGAGGATGTAAATAAGGAATCAGATGGCGAGGGGAGGGAAGTGGGGTTTGGATGGTGATCTACAAGGGTTCAGAATCACTGGGATGTGTAAGGTATGACTAGGTGTGAATATGTTCATCCATATATAAATGTGGAAGGTGCCACTTTTCCTCCCAGAGGAGGCTGGAGATCAGGCAAGAGATGGAAAACACCCAGTCAGATGGGAGGCCCTACTTCACTTCATCTCTTCCTAATGAAGGCTGGAGATTAGGAAGGAGATCTGTAGGAGACAGTATAAGATCCAATCTGATCCTGAATAGTAGGAGATGAAGAAGGGTTCCCCTTCCTTTTCCCTCAGGGCAGGAGGTGGAAGTCTAGTGCCTGAAGAAATCATGTTGGTCCTGATGCAAGTCAACTCAGCTACTCGAACCTTTCTCTGAGGGGACATGCACAGCAGGAGATGGAAGGTCTGAAGTTAGGAGGAGGTTACTCCTCTTCTCCTTTTCCTTTTCTTGTTTGTCCTAATTTAGACAATGGGAATGCATCCACTTGATTTTTTTCCAGGATGGATGAGTATCTTTAGAATAGTTAATAGACCCCATCTGGAAGGCTCTACAATGTTCTAAGGTTCTAACCAGCACAAGGTCACATATAAAAAGGAGCATCTGAAGAACCTCACTATACAAAGGAAATCCTTCTTCAGCCTGAATGCTACTCTGTGACCATGGTAAACACCTTCGGTGAGCTTATACCCCCTTGTTATATGTCTCACCTGATATGAATGATTATGGGGCTATCAAAAAAGGTTATATCTGGTCTTATAGCTTTCAAGGAACATTATATAATGTATACATAGAGGAACACATTGTTAGAAAAAAACCTTAATGTGACATTTTTCTCTGCTGAATCAAAAAGATTTTTAAAAATAGAATGTAGTGATGAAAAGGTTATTAAGCACCTACTGTGTGCCAAGCACTGCTAGGCACTGGGGACATAGAAATATGAAAGTAAGATTATTTCTGCCTTCAAGGCCTTACATTTAAATAGAAGGATAAAAAAAATATTGGGGAGTTGGGATTTGGAAAGAAAGTTTTGGTCTAGAGAGTTGGGGATTTTGAGTGGAGTGACAGAGCAATGATTGTAAAATATTTTTCAGTAGCAATGGCAGGAATGATTTGATTGATTTGATTCATGTTGCCAGAAAAAGAGGTGAAAAGCAGGGGAAAGAGAGTATGGGTTGGGAGAAAGTGGAGGAAGCATACATAGAGAGGTAGGGCAGGTGTTTAAGATGCTTGTGCTGGGTAGCCCTTGGTTTTCTGGCATACATCTGGATGGGATGTGAGGCATAGTCTGAACTAAGCTTAATAGAATAGGTTAGGTGAGTTTTCACTCACTCGCTGATCAGGATAGTTCTACTACTCAGTCAGATTTTGTATCTTTGCATCCATTAGTCCATTGTGTGATGGTAAAAATATGGTCTGCTGAGGAATATAATTTATGAAAACCTGTCTTTTATAAATACATCAAGGATGCCCTCAATGAAAATGCATATTATTTTAATAAATTTTTACGTGGATGGGAAGGTAACCATACAGGTTAGTCATTAATGTTCCCTAGTCACTTTTATTTGGTGTATATAAGGTCTTCCCTTCTTCTTTTATTTAGTGAATTGAAACCCTCAACACTCTCACATTTTACCTTCTCTATCATGGATCTCCTCTGTGTACAGTTGGTTTAATCCATCTGCTTCCCCCATTTTTGTTTTTGTCAGTGCCATTTCTTTTTATAAGCACATCTAGAACTGTGATGTTATACTTCATGTGTAGTGAGTATCTCCTCTTTCTCTGATGGTGAAAAAAGTTATTAAAAATCTTTTCATATATTTTCCATCTTACATGTTTGTTGTATTCCTTTAGGCTTCCACCAGGTCCTTGACATGACTTTGATTAGCTGGGTGTCTAAACAAGCTTTCTTTAAACTGACTGTTCCCTCCACGAAGGCAAGATCCCTCCTAATCTTTCGCTATCCTTCTTCGTAAAACTGTAGTTAATATTCTGAACTGGTGTTGCCCTCAATTGCCATATTTACATATTTGGTATGTGAAATATTTATAGGCTAAGAACTGGAAGCTAAAGGACTACCCATCAACTGGGAAATGGCTGAATAATAATGGTATATGAATATAATGGAATATGATTATACTATACAAAATGATTAAAAGAATAGTTTCAGAGAAACGTGGGAAGGCATGCAGAGTGAAGTGAACAGGACCAAGAGGACAGTTTATGCGATAACCACAATACTGTAAAAGCAAACAACTTTGAAAGCCTTAAGAACTCTGACCAAATGACTCAAGACTAGTTGACCAAAAATGACTCTGAAGGACCAATGATAGAGTTTGCTATCCATCTTCTTATAGAGGGATGATGGATTTAAGTTGCAGAATGAGATCTATATTCTTGAACACAGCTAATTTGGGAATTTGATTTCCTTGACTATACAGATTCATTACAAAGTCCCCTCCCCAGTCCCCTCCCCCCCAATTTTAGAGAGTGGGAATCTAGGGATAGAGTTGCAAAAAAAAGGGAAGGGTAAGAGGCCCATTGGGACATGCTTTTGAAATGGACAGAAAAAAATCATATGCAAGCAGGATAATGATGAAAGTAACCTGTTGAATTTATTATATACTTAAAAAGAAAAGAAAGGTATCAGAGGTATCAAACTTGCCCCTAAGTGTCTGCAGAACTCCCCAGTGAGACTGGGATGAGATTAAAATGTAACTGATAAATGTTTAACAAAATAAGTGAAAATATACTACAACATAGATAAACTTAATTGATTTTCAAAGTTAATAGCTGGATTAATTTTATTTGAATTTTCAGTACTGCTATATGCAGAGACTCACAGTTTCATGTATAAACCTTTCTGTTCTACTATGTATGTGAAGATGTGAAGTGTGGGTTTTAGTGGACTTTTATTAAGTTCAATATTTTTTTAAATGGAGGGGAAAGTATCTACTAAAGTGTTTTTTAGGCTCTTTTGGTCTTGTTATGGCAATTGTTTACACTGTTTAAACTTTCGTATGAAATTATTTAAAATTGGTGTCGGTGATAAAGAAGTACCATGAAGAACTCAATATAACACTACGAATGAGTGACTTCAAGGCAATGGTGGAAATAAGTAAAAATGATTAAAAGCACATTGTGAATTATGGATCAGGAATAAGGAATTAAAAAGGCCAAAGACCTTAAGGACTACATTCGTAGACTAGACCTCATGCCTATACTTCATGAATACTTTGTCAAAAGAAACAGATCACTAGACATGGCAAACGGATACAATAATTACATATATATTATAATTCTCTTGGTAGTGGATCATGTTTTATGTCCCTTCCAGTCATCTAACATAGAACCAAGGCTTACCTGCCATCTGCTTTATCTATAGGGTACTAGTCTCTGCCCCTATTCCCCCATCCCTTCCCTCCCTTCCCACTCCCCTTCACACCATTTCCATTTCTTGCTGTGGTAATAGTAATCAAATTAATCCTACCATTGCTACTAGAAAAGGTGGGGAAATAATCTGTTTTATGACTCTGTTTATAAACTGGGAGACTCTTCTGACTAAAACTCCCTTCCCTGGCCACTAATAGATGTTAAAATGTGAGCTTCTTGAGGGCAGGGGTTGCCTCAATATTGTGTTTGTATGAGAGCACCTATCAAAGTACATGACACAAATCAGGTACTTAATACATGCTTTTTTCGATTTTTTTTGGAGGGGGGAAGGTAGGGCAGTTGGGATTAAATGACTTCAAGGTCACATGGCTAGTTTTTTGTGTTAAGTGCTTAAGTCCAGATTTGAACTCAGGTCCTCCTGACTCCAGGGCTGGTGCTCTATTCACTGCACCACCTAGCCACCCCATTATATGCCTTTTTCATTCTTTTATTAACTAATTCATTCAATAATTCATTCCTTCAATCTATTTTAAGATAGGGAACACTTCATTACTGATGTAGGAGTCATTCTTGAATCAGCTCTCTATGTACAGTCAGTTCCCTGACTTGTAAGAACAAAGATAAAAATTAGTAGAAAGCTATAAGAAAGAATAAAAATGAGAAAAAGAAATGGCATGCTATTAAAATAACTCTAGCATGACCTATTTAAACAAGTTATTGGTGCTGAAAATGGGATATAGACAGAAGAAATGACATAGAAATTCTAACATATTTATTTGTGTACATGCCTTACTCCTACTAGAGTATAACCTCCTTAAGATCAGGGATTGTAAGAACATTGAGTTAAGAGCTGGAAGGGACCTCAGAGGCCATCTAGTCTAACCCCCTTATTTTACAGATGAGGAAACTGAGGCCCAGGGGGGTTAAGGGATTTGTCTGTGGTTGAATAGGTGGCATCAGTGGTGGGATTTAAATATAGGTTCTCTGATTCCAGAGCTAGTCTTCTTTCCCTGATAGATCATGTTGTTTTTGTAGTTATCTTTGGATCTCCCACTATCAAGGGACTATTCATTTCTAACACTTGCCAACCAAATGCCACACTGGGCAGGCAAGCCAGCTTAGCTGAAGTAGCAAGGAAGATATAGGAGTTAGCAAGTGCCAGGCAAGTCAGGCCACAACTGATGAGGTTTGGGGTTCAGGGACCCCTGAAGGACTGAAGCACAGGAGAGGGTAGTCTGGAATGAATTAATGGACTCGAGCATTCTTTAAGTCATGGTGGCAAAGGTTTATTGTTAATGCCAATATAATGGGCAGAGCTCCTTCAGGAACTTGCCACTTAACAGGAATAATGCTAAAGCTTATCAAGGAAGAGTAGTGGATTATCTGGCAGATACACTACTTAGGTGATTACTTACAACCTTGGTCATAGGCATCATTCACTACTGGAAACCTGGGGAAGGGGTTTCTCAGGGGTGTCTTTTGTTCTGTTACATCTGTAGCAAAATATCTTTGAGAGTTGTTGTCTATAGCTTGACCTCTGGATTGAATATGTTAACTTTGGGAATCAGTACATGATAATTCTGTGGTTACAAGATAGTCCTGTTTTTACAAGAAAATTTCTTCAGAGGTCAGCTTGTTTTGAAGCTAGGGAGAAATTCAATCCTGGAATTGGGATCCAAGCACAAGCTCTCAAGCACGCCATCACCACCACCACTTTGCTCACCCTCCCATGAGGATCTCTCAACTGGAGACAGCCTGGGACCCTGAACCATAGAGCCCCAGGAATTCCAATGATTCCATTCTAGCACCCTCAGTCATCACCCTGGAAAGCAACCCCTGTGGAGATGCAGCCCGGCCACTGCTTCTAAAGGAGCTGCACTCACAGCCATTGAAGAGCCAGGAAAGAAAGCTCTTGTCAACAAAGTCCTTGGTACTGTCAAATGATTTACTCTTGGAAACTGATTTGTTTACATCAGTGGAAATAACAATAATAATAGTTAACATTTTCTATAGCATTACTCTGTGCCAGGCACTGTGCTTTACAAATAATATCTCGATTGGTCCTCGCAACAACTTTGGGATGTAGGTGCTATTATTATCCCCATTTTAGATATGAAGAACTTGGGGCCAACAGAAGTGAAGTGACTTGCCCAGGATCACACAGCTAGTTAGTGTCAGGCTAGATTTGAACTGACTCCAGGCCCATTGACTCACTGCCCCACCTAGCCGAAAAAGAAGATGCATCATTATATGCTTTTTACTGTACCCTAATGGCCCTAAGAACCTTTCCATTTGACTTGTGGCTGAAACTTTTATGTGCCTCCCCCATTAGAAAGTGAGCTCCATGAGAGCAGAAACTATCTTAAAATTTTATCATTGTATCTGCAGCCTTTGCACAGTGTTTTGCAGATTAAAAGTGTTGAAATACTTTTATTCATTCACTCACTAACTAGTCAAGCATACTGGTCCTAATAGGTACTTAATATACGTTGGCTGAACTGAATTGGGGTGTTTGGGAAAATGTTTCAGGCTCTGGACTGATCTGAACCTAGGTTAGCTATCCTAACCCTCCACAGGAATCCAGCTTGGTGTTTTGTTCTTTCTTGGCAGAGGATAGAGCTCAAGGGTCTTAAGGGTTTCTACAACTCTCAGGAAGTGATATAACCATCTTTGCCAAATCCCCAGGGGTTCAGGTCCAAGGAAGGGAAGGCCACTTTCAGAGAACTTCCTAATTTTAAAGCATTTGTTCTTATGTCTTTTGAATACTTTGTCTATTGGTCCATATTTTCCAAATGTTGGGGGCATTTCATCAGTTAACAAGCATTATGTGTTTTTTGGAAACTTGGAATATTGGCCCATATTTCTCAAATGTTGGAGGCATTCACTAAATCAACAAGGATTCATTAAGGGCTATGTGGCAGGCAGGATCAAGAAAATGTAATCCCTCTCCTTTCTTTTTTCTTCCTTTCTTCCTTCTTCTCTTCCTTCTTCCCTCCCTCCCTCCCTCCTTCCTTCCTTCCTCCCTCCCTCCCTCCTTCCTTCCTCCCTTTCTCCCTCCTTCCCTCATTCCTCCCTCCCTCCTCCTTTCCTTCCTTCCTACCTTCCTTCCTTCCTTCCTTCCTTCCTTCCTTCCTTCCTTCCTTCCTTCCTTCCTTCCTTCCTAACAATATACACACTTGTTACAATAATGAAAAGAACAAACATAGAGCAATCCAAAATTTATATTGAGAAATTATACAAAACAAGCTTATCTACAAAGACAAGATATGGGAAGATACCTTCCCCTTCTGCTTTATAGAGATTGGGACTCCACAGATGTGGAAGGTTGAAGATGATGTCAAATTCCCTCTTTTTTAGAGTGATTGAGCAAGTTCCTTTTACTCCAGTCCTATCCCTAAATTAATGCAAAGGGCTTTTGGACCACTGGAAATTTCCTTAGAATGGATTAGGTCATAGAGACCTCAAACCAGGATTCTCCGATTACCTGAGGTTGCTTAAAAATTGTAATCATAAATTGGGAACTAGAAATTACCTTAGGGATCATCTGGTCCAGAGATATCAAACATGAAGCCCAGTCAGCAATAATTCCTATTTTGTCCCAAATGGATTAAAATGTAATTGGGAAATATTTTAAAAAATAAATGAAAATACAATAGAACATAAATAATGTTATTATGAGGTATTCTAAATCATTTTGACCTGCAGGGATACTCACATACTATTCAATGGCCTCCGTTCTATTTGAATTTGATGCCAATGATCTACTTCAACCTCCTCAAGTTGCAGATGGAGCAACTGAAGGCCAAAGGGGCATAATGACTACCCCAAGGTCACAGAGAGAGCAAGGCAGAAGAATTAGAATCTGAACCCAGGCGCTTTGATTCCAGACTTAGCTATCTTTTCACAATGCACAGATTATTCAGCTTTTATTTCCTTTTCCAGCTAAATATATAATTAGATAAACAAGTTTTCATGAAAAGAAACAAAAATTTAGATATCAGTCAAAAATAAGTGATATAAACAGAAATGCAATTTGAGTGGAAAACCATAATGTAGTGTGGAAAGAGCTCTGAATTTGTGTGGGAAGTCCTAGTTTCAAGTCCTAGCTTTGGTCCTCATTAACTGTGTGATTGGGAGGGAAGGTGGAGAAGGAGGAAAATCACATTCCCTCCATGGATCTCAGTAAAGTGAGAATACACACACACACGCATACATGAGCTGTGTGTGTATGCATGTTTATGTGTGTATATAAGTATATACTTGTGTGTATTTATATTTATGTGTGTATATAGGTATATACTTCTGTGTATATGTATACATACATATGCAAATTTATCCATCTATCCATCTATCATCTATATCTCCATCTGTCTCTTTCCAGCTTCATACATTCATATTTTCTCATTCCTGAACCCTGTTGTATATTATGAATTTGAGACCATTGGACTAGGAGTCAGAAGGCCTAGATTCTAGACCCAGCTCTAAATATAATTTTGAATGTCAATCCTTTATCGTCTCTTAACATCAATTTCTTCATCAGTAAAATGAAGATAATGATACCTCTTTCCCTAGTGCTGCTGGGACAGATTAGCACCTGCAAAAAGGAGAACCTGTCCTGCTGGTCCTGGTCTTGGAGCAGAGTAAGGCTGGGTGGATACTGGGAAGCTTGTCTTGCCAATGAAATTGGGCATGTAAGGAGTGGGGGGGGGCAAGAGGGGGGCATGGATTTGGTCAAGGAAAGGATATTGGAAGGAGGGCAAGGCCTGGGGACCCCACACTTTGTTGTCCTCAATTCTGAGTGGACAGCCTTGCTGTTGGAATCAATCTTGGAACACAATGAGGAAACTGAAGCCCCAGAAGGGAGAGGAAGGGGGAAATAAGTATTTTTAAGTACCTACTATGTGCCAGGCACTACTAAGTGCTTTGAAAATATTAATAACTTGTGCAAGGCTGTAATACACAGTGCCCAGGGCTCATTTTATCATAGCAAGCCTCTTCTTACTTTCACCTATGGTATGTCTCTTCTTCCTTCTCCTTTCTGCCCTTCTCCTTTTGTGTCATTTTTATTGGTGACTGGTTGATTTTTAGAGTTGAATTTTTATAGTTGAATGAAAAGAGCTCTGGATTTGGAGCTGGTGGACCTGCATTTGGATCCCAACTCTGCCCTCCACTGACTATGTACAACTTTGGGCACAGTCACTTAATCTCGCTCTCTGCCTCAGTTTCCTCAACTGTAAAACGGGAATAAAACAGCCTCTACCTCACAGGGTTGTTGTAAGAATTAAATGAGAAAAATAATTGTTAAGTATCTGGCACATAGTAAATGTTATATAAATGGTAGATATTATTATTATCTCCTGTTATTGTAAGTTTCAAATTAGATAATGGACATTAAATGTATAAAGTATATGACTGCATACAATGTATGGTGGTCCTTAAGATCTTTTCCAGGTCTAATGTTCTGTTTTCTAAGATTTGATGTCCTATATTCTAAGGTACTATTGGGCCCTGATCATCTTCATGTATCCTGCCATTTTATGTCTTGAGGTCCCTTTGAACTCTAGTATTCTACAATTTATGACCCCATGGCTCTATGACCTCATTATGCCAGAGTGAGTTATAGAAGTAGAGAAGTTGCAAATTGGTGATTATGTCAGGCACAAGAAGGTGGGGAGCACTCACAGGGTGATTGAGGACTCAGAGTTCTGGGCCAGGGCAAGATGAGTGACTGGGCTGTGTAGGCAGTCAAACCGTAAATGGAGGGGGGGGTCAGGAAAGGAGCCAAACCAACTACTTCATTTCTTGAAACCAGGTAACTTTTTCTGCTCTTTATCTGTCATCTTATTTGATATACATGTATATGTACATACTTCTCGAACCTACTACTAATCCAACTTACAAAAAAATGTCCATACCGTGTTTCCCCGATAATAAGACACTGTCTTATTAATTTTTTTGGACAGAAAAACACCAGAGGGCTTATTTTCAGGGGAGGGCTTATTTTCATGAACATTGATAGCAATTTTAATAAACAGGTAAATGTGAACAAAAAAATGTACCTTTATTCAATAAGCAAATCACTGGGGAAGGACAGGATGATGCTCTCACTGCTGCAGCTCTGATTGGATGCGGCTCGGAGCACGGTGTGCATTTCACGGGGTGGGGACGGTGCATACAGAAGGTACTGTAATGTAGCGTGTAGCGCAGGGGATCACCTTCACTACGGTAGCAATCTCAATAGGGCTTATTTTCGGGGAGGGCTTATTTTAGAGGAATCTTACACAGTAAGGGGAGGGCTTATTTTCGGGATAGGTCTTATTATCGGGGAAACACGGTACTTAGTTCATCTCAGATTCATAAACATCACAAACTATAATTTTTCACTGTCTTCTGGTTATTTCTTTGTTCTCCCATATCACAGATAAAGAAATTAATGCTAACTAATGTTAAATGACTTGTCTAGGGTCTTATTTCATTTAGTGAATTATAATGAATAGTGAATAATAAATGCTAATTGTACTGGCTAAGAAATAGAGTGGTGGATCAGTGGAATAGGTTAGGTATGCATATCACAATAGTCAGTGATTATAGTAATCTACTGTTTGATGAATCCAAAGATTCCAGCTTCTCAGGAAAGAACTCATTATTTAACAAAAACTGCTGGGAAAACTGGAAAATAGTATGGTAGAAACTGGGCATAGACCAACATCTTATACCCTATACCAAGATAGAGTCAAAATGGGTACATGATTTAGATATAAAGGTTGATACTGTAAGCAAACTAGGAGAATATAGGAAACTAGGATTCCCATCAATTGAGGAATGGCTAAACAAGTTGTGGGATATGAATATAATGGAATCCTATTGTGCTATAAGAAATGATGAGCAGGCAGATTTCAGAAAAACCTGAAAAGATTTATATGAACTGATGCTGAGTGAGGAGAACAGAACCAGGAGAACATTATACACAGTAATAGCCACATTATGTGATGACTAACTTTCATAGACAGCTCTTCTCAGCAATGCAAGGATCTAAGACAACTCCAAAATACCCATGATGGAAAATGCTGTCCACATCCAGAAAAAGAACTATGGAGTCTGAATGCAGATCGAAACATATATACTATTTGCTCTCTTTTTTTCTTTTGTTGTTTTGTTTTGTTTTTCTATCTCATGGCTCCTCCCATTTGTTCTAAAACTTCTTTATAATATGACTAGTGTGAAAACACATTTAATATTAATGCAAAAGGGTGGCTAGGTGGCGCAGTGAGTAAAGCGCCGGCCCCAGAGTCAGGAGGACCTGAGTTCGGCTCCAGCCCCAGACACTTAACACCCCCACACAAAAACTAGCCGTGTAACCTTGGGCAAGTTACTTAACCCCAATTGCCCTCCAAAAAAAGGCAAAAAAAAAAAAGGGGGGCGGCCAGGTGGCTCAGTGAGTAAGAGCACCGGCTCCAGTGTTGGGATGACCTGGATCAAATCCGGGCTCAGATACTCAGCACCACACCCAGAAATAACTGGCCGTGTAAGCTTGAGCAAGTTACTTAACCCTGATTGCTTAAAAAAAATATTAATGCAAAAAAAATAAAAGTATGAAATAATTAAAAATTAAATTCTAATTGACTAGTTGACTGAATGACAGAGGAGGAAATTGTGATGCAGCAAGTTTAAATTTGACATGCTGCTTACTTGCCCTATAACTTTAAATGTCAGTTATTGACTGTCTGATCCTCTTTTCCTCACCTGTAAAATGGTAATCCCAATGCCCGTGCCCCATCTAGCTCACAGTAGCTATCTCACATTGTCCTTGTGAGGTCACACAGATGACAGGTGGCAGAGGTAAGGATGTGAACCCCAGCTCCTTTGACTCCAAATGCAGTGTGCTCTTTTAATTGCCCCTGACAGGTGGGATATATACATCTACTTCCCTTTAAGCAGTAACCGATCAGTGCTGAGTGAATAGTACAGACTATCCAGATGTGGGAATTGAGAGGAGAGAAGACTGAGGTGGTCAGGGACTGCTTCAGAGAAGAGCTAATCATTCATTCAAGCCAAGCCTGCAAGGATGAGTGGGATTTGGGAACAGGTAAGGGAGCCAAGGGTGGGGCAGAAGCTGTCTTGATCTTTTGCCCTGTTTCTTCTCCCGTTCTCAACTCTGGCTTCTTTTCCTCAACTCTACCTTCATGGAGGAGGAACCATGCCAGAAAAGTGAGGGGCATTTAGTTCCCGCCTCCTGTTACCTGAGCAACAGGACATTGATGCTGACAAGAACAAGCAGGGCTCATAGGTCCTCTCCATCTGGTTGTTTCTCTTCCCTTTGTCTACACTGGATGGTTCTTTAGGAGCTAAAGTAATTGGTGGTCCCTGGAACCTGTTCTGGGATAAATGGCAAGGGGCATTCCATGTCTCCAATACCACTGGTCTCAGGAGAGTCTCTAAGGAGAAATATATGCCTCCTTCCACTCCAATTCAAGAGATCTAAGATAGAGAAACCAAGAGGTGGAAACTAAGAGACTTAGACACAAAAAGGAAAGGAAAATAAAAAGTGAGGAAAGGGAATAGGGAATAAACATTGATTAAGGCACCTTGCACTATGTGCCAGGCACCTTGCTAAGTGCTTTACAAATATTCTCATTTGGAATAGAAAAGTATATCGACAGAAAAGAGACAGACAATAACACGACACAAATTAGTAAAAGAAAGAACGAGATCTAGGAGAAATGGTCTGAAAAAGGGTACAGGGAGAGGAAATCTTTGTAGGAAAATAAATGGAATTCAGCACTTACTGTATAAATGCCCAGTACTGAGAATACAGATAGAAAATTAGGGTTGTTCCTACTCTTAAGGAGCTCACAGTTTCATTTTCTCTTCCTGTCTCCTGATTATTTCTACTACTTCCTGTATTACAAATGAGGAAACTAATGCTAACTAAAGTCAAATGACTTGTCCAAGGTGACACAAACAGTGATAAGATGTTCCATGGAGATGTTAGGTGAGATTGGAATGGAGGTGGGTCTATAAGGATGGGAGGGAAATTAACATCAAAATAATTTTATAGAGAACTGAGCTCTGCTTTAGGCCTTGTTGGGAGATAAAGAAGAGATACAAGTCTTTAGACAACATATATGGGAGAGTTCAGAGGCTGCAGGGTGGATTTCAAGGCCCAGGAATCCTTTGGTTGCATCAGCAGGTCAGATGGTAATACCCTGGGGGGGGGGGGTCTGGATGGTACCCAAACCAAGGCAGAGACCTGGTGGCCTTCGCTCTTACCAGAAGGATTGTAATTGATAACTCCCTGCTAATCAAAGTGGTTCGAGTGGCAGAATCTGTGTATCAGAGCAGGGAAAAAGGAGGAGAGGGATGAAGAGCTTGGTTCATGACTGCTGGGAAGAAGGGAGTGTGGTGGTGGGTTTGAATGGACTCCTTACCTTAGTGGTAGGAATGGTAGGAGGTCAGTATCCAATCAGAAGGGGAAAAGTGGAAGGAGGAATTGACAGGAAAGTCAGGGGAGAGAGCTCCTGGAGATGCCTGTTCTTTTGAGCCCTCTGGCACCCATTAGTAATTAGGGGGTGGGTGGGCTGGGGCAAGAGAGAAAAGCAACAGTATGGAGATAGCATTGCAGACAGGCCCCAGATCTCTCTGCTTGTCTCCTCCCTGAAAACAAAACAAAACAAAACAAAACAAAACAAAAACAAACAAAACTTCTTTTTTACTAATTAAGTTCAATTTAACATTTATCAAGGTCCAATACTCTCTATAGGGCACTAATTCACAGGTGAGATCACCACGCTTTCCTCTATCTTCTCTTTAGGGTGATCTGTGCTATTATGTGCTAGGAGGTAAAGAAGACATTCCTTGTCTTTGATCTGATTTCTTTTCACCTTGGACTCAATTGAATTCTATTGAACTCTTTCTAATTAGACACTACCTCCTTTCTTCTCTCTCCTTTCACTAAGAGGCCATGTATGGAATGTCCCTTATAAGTAGAACCAAGAACTTACTCCTACCATGGAGAGATAAAGAGGAAAAAAGGGTCTACCCTCTGAGAATTCTCAATCTAATGGGAGGGACACTGAGGATGACCTTACAAGGTGTGAACCACAGAATCTCCGAGTTGGGAAGGGACTATAGATGCTTAGTTACTACTCAAAGCAGGAATTCCTTCTACACATCCTCTATGAGTGGTCATTCATCTTTCTTCTGCTTGAAGGCCTCCAGAGATGGTGAATGCACTAACCAACCACCAAAAGTATCCCATTCGACATTTGGACAGCTCTAATTTTTAGGAAGTTCTTCCCTTAAATTGACCTAAAGTCTGCTTTCTTAGACATTTTCACCCATCGTCCTATCTTTGCTCGCTTGTAATCCCAGCTACTGAGGAGACTGAGATGAGAGACTCTTGAGTTCCTGAGTTCTGAGCTGCAATGGGCTATGTTGACCCAGGTGTCTTCAATATATCTGGCACCAAAATGGTGAGCCCCTAGGAGCAGAGTGCCACTAGACTCACTAAAAATGGACAAACCAGTCAGGTCAGAAGTGGAGCAGGTCAAACTTTACTTGTGGGGAGGGAGGGAAGGTGGGAACAAGAGCAAGGAAGGAAAGGAAGAAAGAAGAAAGGAAGACAGAAAGGAAGAAAGAAGGGAAGGAAGGAATAAAAGAAGGAAGGAAAGATGGAGGGAAGGAAGAAGGGAAGGGAGGAAGGAAGGAAGAAGGGAAGGAAAGAAGGAAGGAAGAAGGGAAAGAAAGATGGAAGGAAGAAAGAAGGGAAGGAAGTAATAGAAGAAGGAAGAAAAGATGGAGGGAAGGAAGAAGGGAAGGGAGGAAGGAAGGAAGGAAGAAGGGAAGGAAAGAAGGAAGGAAGAAAGAAGGGAAGGAAGGAATAGAAGAAGGAAGGAAAGATGGAGGGAAGGAAGAAGGGAAGGGAGGAAGAAGAAAGGAAGGCAGAAAGGAAGAAAGAAGGGAAGGAAGGAATAGGAGAAGGAAGGAAAGATGGAGGGAAGGAAGAAGGGAAGGGAGGAAGGAAGGAAGAAAGGAAGGAAGGAGAGAAGGAAGGAAGGAAGGAAGAAAGGAAGGAAGGAAGGAAGGAAGGAAGGAAGGAAGGAAGGAAGGAAG
>NW_027187228.1:1195610-1237353 GCF_028583685.1 Petaurus breviceps papuanus
AAGGAAGGAAGGAAGGAAGGAAGGAAGGAAGGAAGGAAGGAAGGAAGGAAGGAAGGAAGGAACTTTTTTGACTTCTGATTTTGTATAACTGTCAAACTGTTTTCCTCATTACCTGGCCCCCCCCCCCCAATTGCCACCACCGTTTTGGGCCTGTTTCTAGCACCCAATTCTCTATTTCTCTTCTACCCATCCAGGCTACAAAAGTATAATTTCTTGGGGTTATTTTGCAAGGGAAAAGAGAATATACAAACTTAGAAATAACACACAAGAGCAAGGTAATAAGAAGTCTAGAGAAAAGAAAACTACCTAGTCTCAGACTCAATGGCATTTAAGCCCCCTAGTTATTCTATCTAGGGGTAGTTGTACAGGCCTAGATTGACCCATGGGCTTCTCTAGACTCCATAAGAGTCCCATACCAGGGCTTCCAGGTCCTTAGTAGCCCCCACCTGAGACTGGAGTCTCCAAATTTGTTAAGTCCCTACTCTGTTTAAAGCCCTATGCTTTGTCTCTGGGGAAACAAATGCATCAAATAAAACAATTCCTACTTTCAAGGAGTTTACATTCTATTGGAGGAGAAAATATGCATGTAAATATATGAAGAATTAATACCAGTAGGCAGGAAGGGATGGCATTAGCAGTTGGGGGGAATTGGGAGAGGCCAAGTTTCCAAGGCAGTACTTCAGCTGTGTGCCGGAGGAAGAGAAGGCCTCTATGAGAGAGGCTCCTGCGTATGAGGGGCAGCCAGTAAAAAGGCTCAAGATAACAACAGAATACTACTGTGTGAGCAACAAGTAAAAGGCCAGTTTTGGTTAAATGGAGAATGTGAGAGAATTAGATATAATGAAGCTGTAAAGATAGGTTGGGAGTGAGATTATAAAGGGATTAAAAAAAAACTCCAGTAAATAAAAGAGTCTATATTTGATCATACAGAACCACTGGAGTTTATTGAGTAGGAAGGAAGGAAATAAGACTTCATTAAGTCCCTACTCTGTACCAGACAACATGCTGAGTCCTTTACAAATTTATCTTATTTGATTCTAAAACAATCCTGTGAAACAAATGCTATTGTTATCTCTATTTTATAACTGAGGAAATTGAGGCAGATAGAAAATTAAGTGACTTGCCCTGAGAGTGATAACCCAAACCTGGATTTTTTTAAAAATCATAGAAGGGCCATTCTTACATCAGCAAGGAAAACATCTGATTGAATATAAACTCCACCAGGGCAAGAACTGTTTTATTTTTGTCGTTATGTATTCAGTTCCATAGCACAGAGTAGGCACTTAAAAATATTACTAGAGGGGGGTGCAGCAGGGTGGTGCAGTGAAAAGAGCACCAGCCCTGGAGTCAGGAGGACCTCAGTTCAAATCTGACCTCAGACACTTGACATGCTTACTAGCTGTGTGACCTTGGGCAAGTCAGTTAACCCCAATGCTTTGCCTTCCCCCTTCCAAAAAAAAACAACAAAGTGTTACTAGAGGGAAGATAGAAAAAAACTTTATTATATATTTAGTTATATATTAATATATAACTTTATTATGTATTTAAAGGGAACAGCAAGTTGTACACAACAGATTTGTAGTTTCTTTTGCAATAATCTTTTTTTTTTATTATATATTTTTTATTTTATTATTTATTTATTATAAATGCTTGTTTTATTCCATAAGTTAAAAAAAGTTTACTAAAAATAGGATGCTGAGGAGTCCACCTATATCATTAGATAATTAGCCAAGTCTACTTAAATATTAGGGGCAGCTAGGTGGTGCAATGGATAGAGTGCCAGACCTGGAGTCAGGAGGATCTAAGTTCAAATCTGGCCTGTGATACTTCCTAGCTATGTGATCCTGGGCAAGTCATTTAACACTGTTTGCCTCAGTTTCCTCATCTATAAAAAGAACTGGAGAAAGAAATGGCAAACCATTCCAGTATCTTTGCTTAAAAAACAAGCAAACCCTAAATGGGGTCAGGAAGAGTCTGAAATGACTGAACAACAACAAATAAAGACAATCCTGTGAAGTAGGTACTAGAAATTATGGTACCTCCATTTTATAGATGAGGAAACCACCTCAAAGGAGTTAAAGGACTTGCTCATGGTAATGCAACTAGGGTCAGAGAACCAGGACTTCTTCCAACAGAACATGCTGCCAAAATTAAATTTCATCTGATTTGTAATTAAATTTTCATCTTATCAGAGGCAAACATGTTTGTAAGTAGATAGAGACTCCTCTATCCACACACAGGTCCTTGCCTTGCTCCCAACTTATCACTCCTCTTTACTCCATTATAATGGATTGTCTACACAGTGCTTGGTACATAGTAGGCATTTAATAAATGCTTGTTCCCTTCTCCACCCCCCCTTTTCTGGTCATCATTTGCCTCTCACTAGTTCTGCAGTCCTTCTATCTGGTCTCTTTCAGTTATCACTGACTGGTTCAACAACCACACCTTCTACTTCTTTCTTACCTTGCAGTGGGCTTCCTTTCAGTCTGATGACTTGAGGTCACCAAGGGCAGGTCAGAACTTTCTTACTATCTCCCTACTTATCTCAAGCTTCAGTTCCTTATTATCCTATTGTGCTCTAACCTTTCCAGTCCAAAGAACATTCTTCTTCAGAGGTGGAAATAAAATGAGACTTGAGCAGCTGTGCCTTCTTTCAGTAGTCTGTCATCTCCCCTACCCTCTCCCCTCCCAGAAGCAGCCCTATCCTTTCTTTGTTCTTATTCTTTTCTCCAATGTGGTTAGCTTGTTAGCACGGTTGATAGAGTGCTTGACTCTATGGAGACAGGAAGATCTGAGTTCAAATCCAAACCCAGACCAACCTCAGCTTTGTGATATATCTTCAACTGTAAAATGGGTATAGTAACAGTACCTACCTCACAGGGTTCTTGTGAGCTACTTATAAAGTTCTTAGCACAGTGCCTGGAACATAGTAGGTACTTAGTAAATGCTCCTTTTCTCCTTCCCTCACTCTATTATTTTTGGTCACTGTTATTGTTCTTAGTTTTCTTCAGGCTTAGTTCCCTCTGACTTTTAGCATACCTTACACTCTTCTCATAGGGTCATGCCACATTTTTGCATTCTTTTACCATTATTTATCCTTGCTTCTATCTTACATATATGTATTTCAAACACTTAAGTGGCTTCATACATCCACACTGGTCTCTTAAGAAAACTGCCCTTTCTTTTCATCTTCAGAATTGGGTTTTTTTGTGTCTTTAGAATTGCATTCTTGAGAAATTTTTATCCCTTATGGGAACCTACTAATCTTTTTTTCTGAATCCTTTGAAATCTAGTCCCTCCAATCTCCTTCTCTATCGGAAATTCTAAGATGAAGTGGTCACTCCCTCCCAAGGCTTTCAGTAATTTCTTCCCTAGCCATTAGGTCTTCCTTCTGAGGAAAAGTCATATCCAGAATAGAATTTCCCCTCCCTCTCGTTTGCATCTTTTGAAGGATGAAATTATTATTAAGATGAGTCAAGAATTATTAGCAGTCATGCTTGGGCATAAAGTAGATGCTTCTTCAATTGGAATCCCCTCTTACTACTTCTATGTCTCCAAGCCAGGCTTGTGATTTTCTGAATTCCTTATCTATTTCCTTCTGTCCAGGTGGTCTGTAGTTTACTCTGATGACGATCTCATTTCTATTTATGTCTCCACTGATTTTCACACAAGTACATTCCATATTTCCCTTTATTGTTTCCTGCATTTTTTATATGTTCATATCTTCTTAACACAGAGTACTACTGTCCCTGTTCTCCCCACACCCCATCCTCTTTATCTATCTTGTTCTTTTCATGACCATATTCTTGTGTCTCAGTGATACTGATACTTATGAAGGAAAATGTGCCCTCTTGCACTAAGAGCTCTAGTTCACCTGGCTTGTTATACATACTTTGTGCATTTGTATATAGATGTCTGAGGTCATGGGCAGCTAAGTGACTCATTGGATAGAGTGCCAGGCCTGGAGTCAGGAAGCCTTATCTTCCTGAGTTCAAATCCAGGCTCAGACACTTACTAGCTGTGTGACCCTGGTCAAGTCACTTTATCCTGTTTGCCTCAGTTTCCTCATCTATAAAATGGCAAACTACTCCAGTATCTTTGCCAGGAAAACCCCAAAATGGGGTCATAAAACCTCAGACACAACTGAAAAATGACTAAACAGCAGCAAAAATTTGAGATCATGGGTTTTATTATTCTTCTTTTTCTTGGATTTTGTCTTCTCTGAGTTTCTGGGTATCTTTATGGCTATATCTATGAATTATTCTCCATGGTATAAAGCTCAGTGGGGTTTTCTCCTCTTTTCCTTTTCAGATTAAATCCCTTTTGATTAGATTTGCAAGACATATAGTCCGACAGATACATTCTTACCAGCCCTTATTAAGTGCATACCACCCTAGAATAGGGTTTGTTGGTCCTATATTTTAAACTGTCTTCTATCCTTGGACAACATCATTTTAACTAGCTGTTCCCACTTCAAATCTGCCTTTCTCTAAAATCGTTGCCTTTGACTGCTAGAAATGATGAAAACACTAAATCTCCAAGATTTTAATTTTTTTTTGCATAAGACTTAATAATCTTTAGCAGCACTTTCTAGGTTCCTCCTGGTAATATTATTTGTAGTCATGAAATCACTATGAGTGGGTAGTAGGCATCTGCAGTGGAGTCCTAGGAGTTTCTCTATCATATTCTGGTTATATGTCCTCAAAAGAGCAGTCATCTGTTCTTACCAGATCAACAAATAACTATATTAGTATCCCTATCCGTAGGGATCCCATTTGCTGTTGTTTAACTTGTCTTCTCCTGACCCTAACTGAATGATCTGACATTGCTGTGAGAGCCACAGCATCACTGACTGAAGTGGAAGCAGCTGCTTCTTCCTCATGGGGTCTAGCTCTATCTTCTTTGGGAAGAGCCTCAGATCTGCTGCTTAGCCTTAGGAGCTCAGTTTCAGTGGTCCTCATTCTTTCCTTCTCTGTGCCATATTGTTCCACTCTCTAACATCCCAACACAAGTTAGATGATCTCTTTGACTTTACAGATCCTTTTTTGGGAATCCTCTTTCTCTCTCTCCTCTCTTCTTTTTCTGTCTCTCCTCTGTCTCTGTCCACTTCTCTCTCTTTCTCTCTTTTCTTCTTCTTCTTCTTCTTCTTCTTCTTCTTCTTCTTCTTCTTCTTTTTCTCCTCCTCCTCCTCCTCCTTTCTCTCTCTCTCTCTCTCTCTCTCTCTCTCTCTCTCTCTCTCTCTCTGTGTCTCTCCATCCCCTCCTCTCTGTCTCTCTCCTCTTCTCTGTGTCTCCTCTTCCCTCTCTATACTTTCTTTAAAAGAATTCTTTATTCTCCCTGATAATCTGAAGTGGAGAGGTATTTCCCAGCCCCTTTCTTTACTTTCTCTTCTAGGAGGGAGACCAGTCTAAACTTTGAGCGAAGATAAGTCACCTGCCACTTGGTTTTGAGGGAAATATGACATTTGCATACTTCATTCACCTCACTGCAAATTCTAGCTGCCCTCCAAACCCATTAGAATCAAGGTCCTTGGTTCCTTTTCACTCATAATAGCCACACCCACATTTTACTTACCTTACCCTACCAATTCTCTTCTTTTTCTCCTTTTCCTTGGTCTTAAGCTCTGCCTTCTCCTCCTTTTCCTCTGGTCCCTCGACTTGAGCTTTTCTCTTTGAATTCTTTTTCTCTGAAAAACAAAACAAGTTGGGCTAGACAACCATTTCACTCTTTTCCAGCTGTCAAGCTAGAATTCTCTATCCATGGTTCTTCAGTGCTAGATCCTGCTCTTTCAGCTTTAAAGAGGAGTCCTTCACCCCTTCCTTCAATTTTTCCTCAAGTCCTCCCATAGTTTTCTCATTAAATTCAATCTCTGGTCTTCTTTGCAATTCCCAAACCCTCCAGTCTTCCTTCATAATTCCTTTTTCTTCAGCTCAAGTCCTTTTCCCACTTCTTCTCCAGCCCAGCTTTTCCCTCATCAAAGAGGGAAGCAGACTATTTGCTTAGTTCCCACATCTGTAAGATGATGGGATTTGATCATTTAGAACTCTTAAGTACTACCCAGCTTGAAGTGCTGGGATCCTAAGCTTCGGGACCTTGGCAAAGTCACAATTTCTCTCAATGCTTCAGCGTTGTCATTTGCAAATCACTGTTGCAAATCACTTTAAATGTAAGCCATATGTAACACATGGATGAAAATGCTTATTCTACCAAACCACCTGTGATGACCAAATAATATAATCTGTTTGTAATCAGCAAGTGTTACACACACATAAAGTGTTATTTTCATCATCTCTATACATGATGCATTCAGTTATACTCTTCTAAAACACAAAAGAAAGATAAAACATGTTGAATCAAATACTATACTTTATTTTAAGGGGAGTAGAGATAGGAGGAGGAGGAAAAGGCAAAGAGGACTGTTTTTTCTTTTTCCATCTTGGGAACCTGGAACCTAGACATTCAACAGGAGGGTTGTGAACCCTTTGAGGCTTGGTCTTAGGGATGGTGAAATGAAAGGGTTGAGGCCAAACAGGCAGTGGGACTAGTTGTCGTATAGGTGGAGGGTTGCTTGGAGTTTGAGATCTCCTCCCAGAAGAAGGAGCTTGGGATCCAGTCTGGGGTGTTGGGTGAAAACCTGATCGAGTTGCAGGCCTAGTCGGTGGTTGGGCCAGGGTTGGTGCTGGCTCTTCCCTAGCTGTTGACTGTGGGAGTTTTGGGGTGGTGGGTTGGGAAGTGCCTGAAGTGGGGCAGGAGTGCAGCATAGACTTTAATCTCAGGAAACATCCACAAAAACAGGGAGTAAAGATGGATGGTAGAAAAGATCCAACATCATGTGATTTCCCACTTGGATCCAGTCCTGGTGGGTTATCTAAGGGGATGCCCATCTTTGTGAGCTCCTGTTGCAAGTCTTCAAGTATCCATCCCCTCCTATGAAATATGAAATGGGGGAGGCAAGGAAGAAGAAAGGTGAGGGAGAGAAGTAAGAAAAAGATTAGATGATGATAAGGACTAGATTTGTGATTTATTTGTATAGTTATCCCTTCCACATTGTGACTTTCCCCATTGCAGTTTTTATATATTGTAGTTTTGATATATCTCGGGTTGGAATAAGAAATTAAATGGGAATTTGGGGGGAGTTTTGTGAAAGGCCAGAAGATGACACAGCAGAAGTTTAGAAACTCAAAAATGCATAAACATATGTATAGTATTATATCAACCCAAATTTTACACTAAGGTACTATAAACATCACAAAAAGAAAAAGAAAAAATTCAGACTTCTTCTCTGGTATGACGGGAGGGGCAAAAAATTTTACATGGGTTTTCCATATTGGAGAGGTGAGGAAACTCTACTATTAGAAGCAGACAGAAAGAAAGGGATTTAGCTGGAAAATGATCTATCCATACATTGATACCTTGAGCTCTTTCGGGCTAGTGGGACATCTTCCTCCAGTAGTAGCCCATAGTCAAGAAGAGATTGTTGCCTACCATGGTCCCCACTCATTTTTTCTTAAGAGAGAGACTGAGTTGGGAGAGGAATGCTAATGGTTAGAAGACAGGAAGTGGAGTAGGACTAAATGGGAGGGGTTCCTGATCTATTCTACTTCATCTCCCATTTCTGGGCTTTGCACAGGCTTCTCCATAGAATCCCTCTCCTTTCTTCCTTCAAAATTCATCTCAAGTGCAATTTTTTACCTCGGGGATTCTTAAGCTTTTTTTGTATCATGAACCCCTTTGACAGGCTAGTGAAGCACCTGTGATATCTTTCTCATGGTTTTAAGTGCATAAAATAAAATACAAAGCATTACAAAGGAATAACATTGAAATAAAGATGCAATCTTTTCACCCATATTTATGGACCTCCTGACATCTGGGGGGTGGGGGGATTGTTCATAGCCCTTAGATTAAGAACTCAGTTTCACATGAAGTCTTTCTGGATCCCCCAACAACTGCTAGTAGCTTTCCTCTATAATCACCTTGTTTTATAAAACTTGTATTTATTTTTTATATTTATTCTGCACATACTGCATATACTTATATGTGTTCTTGTTAGAAGTAAATTCCATTAGACTAGGCCTAGAGATTATTTCATCATCTGTATTTTTATCCCTCGTGCCATTATAGGTGTTTAATAAATGCTTGTTGATCAATTGATTTTGAACCCTGGGAAGAAGGAAAGGAGCACTCTTGATTAGTCCAAAACTCCGTCTTTCTAGAATCTTCCCCTTCCCTTTGAACCCACCACTCACCCCCACTGCTTCTTGACCAATTCTCTTTCATCTATTCCAGGGGACTAATTACTCACCAAATGGATTAATTTTGTTCTTTTCTGGCTCAGTGTTTCTATTCATGCTGTCTTGACTGCTTTTCTTCTATCCCTCTCTTTTCGAGAAGTTCTTTCCAGGCCTAGACCATCCTACCCCCATGAAACCTTTCTGGATACCCCCAGCCAGAAAGGTTTTTCCTGCCCCCTTGAATTCAGATAGTATTTGTGTGTGTCTTCCTGAGAGATCATATTTATGGTTTACAAAATGATTGCCTCACAACAGCCCTGTGAGGTAGGCAGTGCAATGATTGTTATCCCTGCAGAGCAGACAAGGAGGACCACTGAGGCTGGGGGAGGTGAAGTGACTTGCTCAAGGTCATACAGTAAATCCAAGGGGCTCTTGACTATATATCCAACCACATCCAACCCAATTCAGTTTAATCCAGTTCAACCCAACCCAACCCAACAAAGAAATATCTGTTAGGTGCAAAGCTACATGTGCCCACTCTACACAAAGCTCTGTGCTTGGTGTTGGGGATACAAAGACAAAATGAAAATCAGTCCCTGCCACTGCTAGGCATATGTACCCCTCAAGAAATCAAAGACTAAGGGTCTCAAATATACTAAAATATTCATAGCTACACTTTTTATTGTAGCAAAGCACTGGAAACAAAACAGATGCCCATCAAATGGAAAATGGATAAACAAATTGTGGTACATGAATATAATGGAATGCTGTAAGATGTATTGTGATATAAGAAAAAATGAACATGATGGGGCAACTAGGTGGTGCAGTGGATAGAGCACCAGCTCTGGAGTCAGGAGGACCTGAGTTCAAATCCAGCCTCAGATACTTACTAGTTTATGTGTCCCTGAGTACTTAACTCCCATTGGAGAGAGAGAGAGAGAGAGAGAGAGAGAGAGAGAGAGAGAGAGAGAGAGAGATGAGCATGATGAATACAGAGAAGAATAGGAAAATTCTGTGAACTGATACAGAGTTAAAGTAATTAACAATTACAGGAAAACAATATATAATTATGATTCCAATATGAATGAGGTATTATTAACTTGGTGTCTGTGAACTTTTTTTTTTAATATTGTAATAACTTGATTTCTATATAATTCTTTTCCTTTGTGATCCTATATATTTTATGTGTTTAAAAACAATATTCTGACAAGGGGTTCATAGGCTTCACAAGACTGTCAAAGTACATGACACAAAAAAGCTTAGGAGCCCCACATGTAAATAGAGACTACAGCAACAATAAAGAAAACAAACGCTGTGTAATTAAAGTGACTAAGTTTGGCTCTGGAGGAGAGTTGAGAAAATTCACCTCCCTCCCTTCTTTGCAGAGGTAGAGGACTATGAGTATGGAACATTGCGATTTTTGACAGTGAGATTTGGTTGATATGAACACATATAGAAGACATACATCCATATACATATACATGCACATACATATATAGAAAGAAGTGTATATAGATGCCTTTATATACTCTTCTCTAAATATATATGTATGCATGTACGCATTATGTATATATGTATGTGTTTAGGCAGCTAAGTGGCACAATGGATAGAGTGCTGGGACTGAATTCAGGAAGACTCATCTTCCTGAACTGAAATCTGGTCTCAGACACTTACTAGCTGTGTGACCTTGGGCAAGTCACTTAACCTTGTCTGGCTCAGTTTCCTCATCTGTAAAATGGACTGGAAAAAGAAATGGCAAACTACTCCAGTATCTTTGTCAAGAAAACCCCAAGTGAGGTCACAAAGAATCAGATATTACTGAAATGACTGAACAACAAGAAAAAATGTATATGTATCTATCTATAGCTATACACCTATCTTTATATTTCTGTCTATATAGAAACGAAGGTGATGTAAAAACAAAAGATATCAATAAAAAATAGTCCTTACCTTCAAAGGAGTCCATACAAAGGTGGATATGACATGTCAATAGATAAATATATACATGACAATTTGAGGAAGAGGGAGATTGCTAACAACCAGAGGATCAGAAGAGGCTTCTGGAGGGATGAAACACTGGAACTGTCTATTCCAATAGACTAAAAACTCCCTGAGAGCAGCAGAGACCTTGTCTTAAACATCCTCAAATATTCTATAGAGTTTAGAAACTCATTACTGAGCCCACAGCAGGTGTTCAGTAAATACTAGCAGACTGATGAATGAATGGATGAATGAATGAATGAATGAATGAATGAATGAATGAAGATCCAGTCAGACCAACCATGCACATCTTTGGGGGTGGAATGGGATGGAGGTGTTCAAGAAGAAAAGGAAGCAGGAGGAACGAAAAGAGAGGAAGGAGGGCAGGTATTGTGGAAAAAGCAATGCATTTGGAGTCAGAGGAGCCAGGTTCAAACTTTTCCTTGGCTTCTTACTACTTGTTTGATCTTGAGAAAATCACTTAATGTCTCTGAGCTCCAGTTTCAGTATTTGTAGGATGAGAGGCAGTTGGATAAGATATATTGTAAGGAGGGGCGGCCAGGTGGCTCAGCGAGTAAGAGCACTGGCTTCAGTGTCGGGATGACCTGGAGATTGAATCCTGGGCTCAGATACTCAGCACCACACCCAGAAATAACTGGCCGTGTAACCTTGAGCAAGTTACTTAACCCCGATTGCTTTAAAAAAAAAAAAAAAGATATATTGTAAGGTTTCTTGCAATTCAAAATCTATGAGAAAAAAAAGAGAGACAGACAGACAGACAAACACAGAGAGAAATTGAGAGAACATATGTTGGGGTATAATGAGAAAGAACTACCTTACCTCACATAACTCCCTTAATATTCATTAAAATTAATAGAAATAAAGCTGTTTTATGACTCATTGGGATGGATTGTAGTGTCATGGAATTTAGAGCTAGAAGGAACTTTAGAGATTATCTGACTCAATTTCATCTTTTTGCCAGAGGGGGAAAATGAACTCAGAAAAGGGAAGAATCGTGTCTAGGGTCACATAGGTAGTAAATAGTGCAGCTGGCATTCAAACTCCACAATCATTTCTCTTTTCATTATCCCAGGCTGTCTCATCAGTTGTAATTCTCAAACCAATTATAAACTTTGAATGTAAGCTCTTTGAGGCCAGGGGCCATTTCCTGCCTTTATATCTCTAGCACTCTCCTTTGTGTGTATTAGAAATTTAGTAAATGCTTTTTAAATAGAACTTTGCTAGATTATGGATGTCTCTAATGCCACTGCATTTGCATAGATAATAAAGAATACATAGGATCATAGATTTGGGCAACCTAGTTCAACTTTCTTGTTTTACAGATAAAGAAGCAGAGGCCCAGAGAGAGAGAGAGGTAACATAACTTCCATTATTCCACACTGGTAGTTGACTGCATTGGTATTTGTTAGAAGTAAGCTACCTCTGAAATGAATTCATGAAATCCAGGAGTGGGGCTGACAGCCTTGAAGACCCCCATTACTGTGTTTCACTGAAATATGTACGTACGTGTGCACTCGCCCGTGTGTGAAGTGGGGAGGGGGTGGGAGGAAGAATTCTCCTGTGCGCATCATTTGTCTTGACAGTTTTTTGCTTTCTGTAATTTTCAGATTTTGAGAAGCCATGGTTTCCCTTGAATTCTTTGTCCTATGGCATGATGGGAACTTACTTTACCTACTCTGGAGAGCTTATCAGCACCTCTTGCCTTCATGATGATGCCCTGAGCTCCTCTCAACACCTTTTTCTAATTAATGATCACGGTATAGTGGAAGAAGCACTGAATTTGGGAGCCAGAGGGCCTGGATCCACTACTTAGTAGTGACTGCTTAGTAGCCGTGTGATCTTGGACAAGTCCCCAGAAATCTCTGATCCTGAGATTTTTTTGGTTGTTTTTAAATTGCAAAATGAAAGGGTTGGAATTAGATGTTCCCTAAGGTTTATTCCCAAAAGATAATCTACAACCTTCAATGTTGTCTCATTCAACTCTGGAAATGACCACAGGCCAGCATGTTAGATTTAATAGATGCTTTTAAAAAGCTTCAAACTTTATATAATAAAAGCTCACAGCTTCATATGCGATCCTATTTCCTGATCTTCTTTGTATATGTAAATAAATGTTCATGTCTGTTAATATTCATGTTCATAATAAAAAGAGAAGTTGAAAAAAGAAAATACCATAGGCCCTAATATAGTTTGGGGTGGGTTTTGAAAATGAGGATGATGGATTCAAGGAGAGAAGGGGGAAAGACATCTCAGGTAGGAAGAAGCCTCCATAATGTGACATACTATTTCATGTTACGTATTCAGCTGAGGTGGAAGCATTCTTTATTCAGTTACATGATTTGCCTGAGATCCCACAGCCTTGTCACCAGTGGAGCCAAGACTTAAACATAGGTCTTCTGGCTCCTAGTTTCCATCATACCACACTGGGATCAGGCAAATAATAAAACGGTGGATGGAGAGCAAGTTTGCTTGGCTGGGGTACAGGAGTTTGTTGGAAAATAAACATAAAAGAGGGTATAGTGAGGTGCACTACAGGGTGAGAATAGGAGAAATGGGCCTAAGACGCCTCTGATTAGAAAACACTGGACCTCCATTCCCAACCAATCCATCAACAGGCGTTTATTAAGTCTACTGTGTGCTAGGCATTGGGCATGCTTAAGGAGCTCACATTCTATTGAGAGAAATGTGTATACATATGAGAAGATATAAGGAAAAAAATAGAACCAGAGCTCCAGAGCCAAAAGGGACCTTAGAAACCATTTAGTCTAGCCTTCTCACTTTACATATGAGAAAACTGAGACAGAGGTTAGGTGATATGCATAGGGTGATACAACTAGCTGATGTCTGAGACAAGATTTGAACTCTGATCTTTCTGACTCCAGATTCAGAGCCCTATCCACCAAGCCATATGGAGGGTGAGGGGAGGAAAGGTCAGGCAAGAAAGGAAGAAAAAGGTTATCATTCCAAAGGATTAGAAGGAAAGTTATGCCTTCAACAGATTTAGGGAAGTTAGCAAGAGTTTTTGGAGATCGGTTCTGGCCTCAGACACTTAACACGAAAAAAAAAAAACTAGCCGTGTAACCTTGGGCAAGTTACTTAACCCCAATTGCCCTCCAAAAAGAAGAAAAAAAAAGATTTTTGGAGAATAACTTTTCTTTTGGTTTAGTTGAGTTAGAGATGCCTACAAGACATCTTGCTGGAAGTGTCCCATAGGTAACTGTATATGGGAAGTTCAGGGTAGAGATTAGGGTGAGATGTGTGTGCACTTGTGTGTGTGTGTGTGTGTTATGTGCATAGAGATAACTGAACACAGGAGGTGCCCAGGTCAGAACCCTGAAGAATCTAGGGGGAAGGACATGCATGATGATCCAGAAAAGGAAACTGAGAAGAAAACAAACAGGTAAGAACAGAACGAAGAGAGAATCATTATGAAAAACCAGAGAGGACACAAGGTATCATCCAGGAGGGGACAGTGTTCAAGCGTCAGATATTTTAGAGAAGTCAACAAAGATGAGGATGCAGATGAGGCCACTGGATTTGTTGATTAAGAAATCCTGGATAATTCTGGAGAGAGCAGTTTCAGTTGAGTGATGAGATGGGATGAAAAGTTGAAAAAGGCTGAGAAGAGAGTGAAAGAAAGTGAAGGTGATTAGAGTAGACAGTTTTTTTCTAGGTGTTACTGTGAAAGGGATGGGAGATATAGGACAAAAGTATGAGGGTATGGCAACATCAAATGAAGAGTTTTTGTTGTTGCGGTTTTTTTTTTTTTTTAAGGATGAGAGATGACTTGGGCATGTTTGTAGGCAATAAAGAGCAATAGATATAGTGGGAATGAATGTTAAAGAGAAGGAATGATTAACAAAGGAAGGCAATCTGATGGGAAGAAGGGAATGATGGGATCAAGGGTGTCTTTAAGAAGAGTTACCTCTTCTTCCAAGACCAAAGAAATGCAGAAAACGGAAGATGACAAGGGATTTTGAGATGGAGAGAAGGGGAAAAGTAAGAGATGTGGTTCTTTGGTGATAGTTAAGAGGGGAGGGGGTGTAATGAGAGGTCTGAGGAGAGGAGAAAGTCTGGAACAACTTCTGAATCTGATAGAACACCGAACAATGCAAGGATTGCCTTGGGGCAGTGATCAGTTGAGATTAGAGAATACAATCAAAACTCTTTGGAGGCATAGAAACCTTTGCCTCATCTTTTATTCCTTTTCTTCAGCACAGAGAAGGAAAAAGGACTGGGGACTAACCAGAGAACCTGCTCCAAAGAGTAGTTAGTTCAAGACTCCCCAAACCATATGGGCAAAGTCAAGGTCATGCTATCCATCCTCTTCAAATCCAGACTCTCTATGTATCCCTCAGTTTAGACATGCAGCCTGAGGGAGTTTGTCAGTGGGGAAGAGGAAGTTCTCTCCTGTCCCTAAAAATCCTTTACTCTGCCCCCTAATTACTTTTTAGTACCCGCAGGATAGTTTTAAAATAGTTGGGAGCCTGGGTTTGGGACAGGCTCTTTACTTTACTAGTTGTAAGCAAGTGTGGAAATCAAATTGCTTCTCATGGCCTCAGTTTCCTCCCCTGTAAATGGGGACAATAATAGTACCTACTTCACAGCATTGTTGAATGACATGTAAAACACTTCACAAGCTTTATTATTATTACTTTAAAGTAAGCTGTTATCAAAATGAGGGGAGTGGACTAGATTTCCAACATTCCTTCCAGCTGAAAAATTCTATGAATCCTGCCACAGCTTTGCCTGTAAATTCATCTTTCAGAGGTGTCTGGGTCCCGCTAGCCTAGGTTTCCCACTGTTGACTTGAGACAACTGTTGGGTGGAGGAGGGAAAATAATTAACTTCTTTTTACTTAGAATTTCCCCAAACCCCCAGACTTTCCGACTTGTGGACCTACCCTCTGGGCCTCTGAAGTCTATTAGGAATGGGCTATAATAAGGGGTGGGGGTAAGGATGAAGGAACAAACTTCATAGGCAAACATTCCAGCGCCCAGGCTTGGAGCTTGTGATGCCCCAGCTCAATGATCTGAGGTCCTCTGCCTTTTCCATCAGGAGCCCTACTGGAAACAGTTTGCCAAAATGAGCTCAGCACCTCCCTGTTAACTTCTGCTGAGGGAAGTCAACTCAGAAGAAAAGCAATGGACGAATAGGGATGGTGTGTGGGTGTGAGTCCAGTCAGTGTACATCTATAGGTTTACACTAGAAAAGAACCTGAAAGGCATGTTAGTCTAATGCAGTCCGAAGACCCTGAATCTTTGGTTTAGTTGAGTTAGAGATGCCTACAAGACATCTTGTTAGAAGATGCTTAAAGATCCTTTAGTAATCCTCCAATAAATGCCACCTGAGTGAGCCTGGACAAGTCATTCGCCCACTTAACCTCAGTTTTCTTCATTGGTAAAATGGGTGTGGGTGATTTCTTCTACATTCCTCACAAGGCTATTGTGAGAACAGCGCTTTGCAAGTTTTAAAGCGCCACGGAAATGGGAATTATTATCGGAATAATTTCAGCACTGGTTACATAGGTAATTCCAGCCCAGCAGACCGATCTGCTTGTCTTACTGCCACTGCTAACACTCTATTTTCCCCTCCCCTTAGCTCCTAGCTCTACGTCCCAGCTCTTGGCCCCCTCCCGAGGACGCTTAACCCTGTTTACAGGAATGGGAATTTGCATGATGAAAATAACCCGGGCTAGGGCCGCTATTTTACTGCCTTTGGCACAGGGCTCGGAAAAAGCGGCTGCATAGTCAATTACTGGAATTTTAAAACACAAATAATATTTTATGGGATCAGCGGGCTGGCGCAGCTCCTCCGCCCACGAACAAGCCTCATTGTGCTTGCAGGCCCCGAAGGCCGCCAGAGCTGGGCCCGGCCTGGGCAGGTGCAGCGGCGGGGCCTTAGCAGGGCTCTGGGCGCCAGTCATTCTTCACCCCCATCCCTGCCTAGGGGAGGAGCGAGGGTTCAGTGGAAAAGCCAGAAGGTCCAGTAACAGCCTAAGGCTGTCGAGCAGACCTGAGATGGGACAAGTCGCTGGGCAAGAAAGGCGTTTTAAAACCTGGATTCTGCCTCTTTTCTCCCCCACCCCCCATCCCTTGGGCTCACCTGCAGTAACTGGGCCCCAGCTCAGCCTGGAAGCTGTTAGCTGGTAGAGAGGGAACGCCCAGTCCGGCCTCTCCCTGACTCCCTCCCCACCGCTCCCCCTCTTCTCCCCCGCCCGGCCCTGGCGGGCTCCCCACTTCTCTGGCACTGGGGCCAGCCGCACCGCGCCGCCTCCGGAAGGCCGGCTTCCCGGAACGGCCCGAGGGCGTCGGGGAATCCGCGCTGGGGCGCAAAGCCCAGGACTCACTTTCCCTCTCGTCCCCGTGCCCTAGGGGACAGTAACGCAATGCTGACCCTCTTCCCCGAGACTGCTTTAGAGGTGAAAGGGATGTCAGATTCGCAGACTTAAACTGGGGAGAGATTCCTACGGGGAGCCCAAAGCTCCCAGACAATCCTGGAGACTGGCCAAGGGAACCCCAGAAGTGGCTTAATTAGCTGCTTAAGCTTTCAGTACTCAGGTTGACCGGACACTCCAGTTTTTGTCCTTTAGAATCACAGAATGTTGGGGTCTGAAGGGACCTCAGGAAGGAAGGATGTCAGAAAACAATACATAAATTGTCGAGGCTGGAAGTCTTTAGAACACAGAATGTTAGAAAACAGAAAATAGAATATTATTACATAGTACACAGAATGTTGGGACCTTAGAACATGGAACATCAAAATACAGAAGACAATTTCAGGATGCGAAGGGAGCTTATAAGATAAACCATCTGAAGGACCCGGAACAAAGAATATTAGAGCTGGAAGGGGTCTTAGAACTTGCGAGTCCCCGGCCTTTAGTTTCTTCATCTGGAAAACGAGGGTGTGGGACACTAGAATCCCTTCTCCTTAGAAATTCTATAATTCTACGAAATGAAGAAACATGGAACTTTGGAGTACAGAATGTAGAACTTCAAAGCTCATTTTGCAAGTGAGGAACCTGAGTGGTACAGAGGAGGGAAGCCCAGGGTCATCCAGCGAATTAGTTGCATACCCTGGCAGGACTCAGTCCAAGAATCTTTCCATCAAAGATTGTCTAAGACTCCGTTTGTCATTCTATCACCAACAACTCAGTTCCAGTGCCAAGATTCCCTTCGTACCCTCCCACTACTCCCCTCACCCAACCCCCCACCCCGCACACGCAGGGTTAAGCAGGAGCAGGTGTGCAGCCAGATGCCGATGACCACCCTCCTCCCACTACCCCCCACTCCCGTCCGCCAGCCCGCCTCCTCCCCCGCCCACCAGCTCTATACCAAACAGACCCAAATAAAAGTGCTATTGTTGCTTGGGCTTTCCCCCACCCCTTTCCCTCCTCCACCACCTGGAGCAAAGCCTGTTTGCCTCTTCACCTGCCCCGGGGTAGGGCGGGGGCAGGGGGAAGTGAAGTTGTAGGCTCTTGGAGCCACCCGGGAGGGGACATCCGCTCCGTTTCCCCCCCTTCCCCGCCCTTCTCCCAGTCTACTGGAGTCTCTTCGAGGGGCGGGAGAGAAACTCTTTACCCTCCCTGTCCCGAGGAGCAAGAGACTAGGATGAATAGTTCCAAGTTATATACGCTGACCATTGGACTTCCCGGTAGTGCAGTGGACAAGGGAAGTTCCATCCCGGGAGTAACTGCTAAGGGATCACAATTGAACTCTTGGTGGTCTCCCTTGGTCCCCCTTTCTCCCCCTCTTCAATCTACCTTCCGCCCCATCTCTTCTCCCCAAACTGGTCTCATTCATCTTCCGATATGCAACTAATACAAAACAGGGCAATAAAGTAGTAGAAACCCACGAGTGTAAATGGAAGTCCCCCGCCCACACCTCCATCGTGTACTATTCGTGTTTTGAGTGAGAACTTTCTCGCATAATATCCCCTAACCTCCCTCTGTTTCTCCCCAGCTCCTCTCTTTCCCTTTCCCTTTCCCTTTCCCCTTCCCCCCCCCTCTCCCCCCCCCCCCCCCCCTCCCCCCAAGTCAGCCACCCCCCCCCCCCGACGCCGGCGGCTAAGCTGCAAGGTTAAATAAATATCTGACTGCAGCTTAAGGAAACGAGTCAAAAAGAGTTGCAAGAGAAGAAATCCAGATCTCCTCTGGGACCCTTTCCCTGCCTGCCCGCCCGCCTCGGCTCCTCCCAGCTTCTGATTTACCGAGAGAGACGTCCCCACCCCAAACCCCGACAACAACTACTGCCCAGTGAGTGCCTCGGCCCGTCCAACCCTCCGGACTTCTCCCCACCTCGGGCCCCGACACCTTGAGGCCTTGGAGAAACCACTCTGCCTTGAATTTAGGACCATTGCCCAAAGCAGAGTCTGATTACCATATTCCCCTCCAGTTCGCCTCTTGTTTTGCTGCACAAGAGTTAAGGTTTGTAAATTTAGTTGAGGGATTCCACTGTTCGCCTGACCTAGAAGGGCTGTTCTCCAGCCCTCCTAAGCCCCATCTTGATTCTGGTGTGGATGGGTAGTTGGGGGATGGGGAGAGAAAAGGACAGTGTGTGGTGTTTCCCGAATCTGGAGCACATAGATGCAATTGAACAAGTGGGTTCAATAGAAACTTCTGGGAAAGTCATTCAATAAGGCATTTATTAAACTCCTACTATGTACCAGGCACTATGTTAATTGCTGGGGATATTGAGGCAAAAGACGAGAAGAACCCACTAAGACCTCAAGTCTAATTGAGGAAAACCAGGAAAATATGAACCTCTCCCCGCCCCCCCCCCCCCCCCAAAGCCATATTCAGAATAAATAGGAAGTAACATAGGGAAGGCAGTAGAGAGAAGGATTGGGAAAGGCTTCCTGTAGAAGGTAGGATTTTAGTTGGGAACTGAAGGATGCCAGGAATGCCAGGAGGCAGGGAAGAAGAAGAAGAGGAAGAGCATGGAAGGCATGGGAGACTGCTAGAGACAATGCTCAGACTTAAAAGATGGAGTGTCTTGTTTATGAAACACTGGATCACAGAATACATATTGGGGAGTGAGGACTGGAAAGGGAGGGATTAGGTTGTGAAAGGTTTCAAATGCCAAACAGAAGATTTAGTATTTGATTCTGGAGAGAGGGAGCCACTGGAGTTCATTGAGTTGGGGGGTTGGGGGAGTGACATGGTCAAACCAAATTTTCAAAAAGGAAAATCACTTTGGTGGCCGAATGGAGGATGGATTGGATTGGGGAAAGCCTTGAGACAGACAGACCCATCAGCAGGCTATTGCAGTAGTCCAAGCTTGAGGTGATGAGTGTCTGTACCAGAGTGGTGGCTGTATCTGAAGAGAGAAGGGGGCATATTAGAGAAATGTTGTAAAGGTGAAATCTGTAGACCTTTGGCAACAGATTGGATATGGGGGTGTGAGAAAGAGAGAGGGCTCTAGAAGGACTTCTAGATTGCAAGACTGGGGGATGAGGAATATGGTGGCACCCTCAACAGTAAGAGGGAGGTCAGAAGGGGTGAGAATTAAGGAGGGAAGATAATGAGTTCAGTTTTGGACATATTACATTTAAGATGTCCACAGAACATCCAGTTGGAGATGTCTGAAAGGCAATTGGAGATGCAAGACTGGAGGTCGGCAGGAAGTTTCGGTCTGGATTTAAGACCCATCAGCATGGAGATGGTAATTAAATCCATGGGAGCTGATGAGATCACTAAGTGCAGTAGTATAGAAGGAGAAGAGGACCCAGGACAGAGTCCTGTAGGATACCCAAAGTTAGTGGGCATGACCTGGATAAGAATCTAGCAAAGGAGACTGGGGAGTGGTCAGATCGGTAGGAGGAGAACCAGGAGAGATGGGTGTCCTGAAAACCTAGAGGGAACAGAGTATCAAGAAGTGGGTGATCAAGTGTGTCAAGGGCTGAAGAGAGAGCAAAAAGAGTGAAGACTGAAAAGAGACCATTAGATTCAGCAATTAATAGATCATTGGCAACTTTGGAGAGAGAAATTTTGGTAGAATGATGTGGTTGGAAACAAGATTATAAACTGGATTGTTAAGAAGAGAATAAGAGGAGAGGAAGTTGAGGCACCTGTTGTAGACAGCCTTCTCTCAAGGAGTTGAGCCATAAAAGGCAGAAGAGATATGGACCAATAGGGAGAATGGAAGAATCCAATGGGAAGTTTTCTTTGAGGGTAAAGGAGAGATAGGCATGTTTGTAGGCAGTAGGGAATGATCCAGTAGAGAGAAATTGAAGATAAGTGATAAATTGGAAATGACAGAGAGGAACATTGATTTCAGGAGATGGAATGGAATGAGATTGCTTGTGTAGGGAGAGTAATTTGCCTTGGCAAGGAGTAGAGCCATATTTTTGTATGAGGCAGGGGTGAAGAAGGTAATAGTGGCAGAAGGCATCTGAGTGATCTGAACGGAGGGGGAGAAGAAAGAACTTGTGATGAATGGCCTCTGTGTTTTCTGTAAAATATAAGGCAAGTTGATCATCTGAGAAGGTGGAAGAGAGGGAGCCATGGGAGATTTGAGGAAGAATGAACATTTGACAGAGCCACTGTGGTGTGGAGGTTAAGTGAGTTGATAAGGGAGAATCACTGAGGTTGTATAACATAAATTCGTAAAAGACCACCTAGTCGTTCCAAAAAAAAAAAAAAAAAAGACCGAGTTGCATGATTTTCAGCATCTTTGTTCACTAGTGCGTGCCAAGAGACAAAGGTCTTCATTGCAGTACTGCTACTAGCTGGCCATGTAACCTTGATCAGGAGCCTCAGTTCCTTCCTCTGTAACATGATGAAGTTAGACTTGGATGATTTCTTCAGTCCCTCCCAGCTCTGACATTCTATGTTCTGTGTTCTACCGTTCTCCATTCTAAGTTTCCTTCCAGCCTTGGCATTCTATGCTTCTGGGATTCTAAGAATGGAGTTGGATTGGGGGATGGGGTGTCAGATTATGCCTTGAATTGAGTCCTGAGTAGTCTCTTCCTCTGTCTTCTTTCTAAATCAAACTCTAAGAAGATCTTGTTACCTGAATCATATCATAAACACCTGTGAAGTATTCAAGGCACAGGGCTGAAGGGAGATGTTGAGGACAAGGACAGCCAGACTGAACTGAGTGATCTTGGGCAAATCATTGATTCTCCCTAGGCCTCAGTCTCAAATGGAAAATGAAAAGGTGGGATTTAATGGCTCTTCCAGCTGGAGCTCTATGGAGGGCCCTTCCAGCTCTAGAGCTATGGTCCTATAACATCTATGAAGCTTGGGGTGGGAGCAGAGGATGACAGGAATCAACAAAAATCTATTAAGTGGTCATTGTGTGCCAGGCATTGTGCTAAACACTGAAGAATGAGCAGAGTTGGAGGAGGCAGGCATGAGACCAGTGGGCAGCGGCTCAGATCCTGTATTATTAACAATAAAGCATTAAGTCTAATGTTTTAGCTATTTCATTTCCTGGTGCCTCCCAACTTCCTATTATGGGTAATCTATGGAAAAGAGAGAGATGAGCTACTCCTAGATTTCCTTTGGAATTCAAGAAAGGGTCAGAACAGGAAGAAACTTAGAGATCATCTAGTCCAGTCTCCTCAGTTCACAAATGAGGGGGAAACTGAGACCAAGAGAACTGAGCATGTCCAAAGGCTTGTTCAAAGCCACACACATAGTCAGTGTCAGAGGTAAGATTTCAGCACATGTCTTTTGCCTCCATAGTCTCTGTGTATGTATGTGATATGTAATATATAATATTTACATTTAAAATATAATTTCATTTATTTCATTAACTATTTCACAAATACAATTTTTCAATATTTCAATGAAATACAATGTATTTCACAAATACATTCATTTAAAAAAATTTTTTTGAATTCCAAATTCTCTCCCTCCCCCCTTCCTGTCTCTCTTCCACCCCCAGAGAAGGCAAGCAATATAATATTGATTATGCATATGAAATCATGCAAAACATATTTCTGTATTAGCCATGTGGAAAAGGAAAAAAAAAACAAGGAAAAAGAGTTTTTTAAAAAAAGTTTTAAATAGAGCATTGGTCCTGGAGTCAGGAGGACCTGAGTTCAGATCTGACCTCAGACACTTGACACATTTACTAGCTGTGTGACCTTGGGTAAGTCACTCAACCCCAATTGCCTTACCTTCCCCCCTCAAAAAACAAGTATGCTTTAAGCTGCACTCAGAGTTTGTCAGTTCTCTGGAGGTGGATATTATTTTTTATCTTGAGTCTTTTGAAATTGTCTTGGATCATTGTCTTAGTCAGAGCAGCTAAGTCTTTCACAGTTGATCATCATTACAATATTGCTGTTACTCTGTACAATGTTCTGATTCTGCTCACTTATATCAGTTCATAAAAGAATTTTCTGAAACTATCCTGCTTGTAATTTCTTATAGAACAATAATAGTATTCTATCACAAGCATATACTACAACTTGTTCAGACATTCCCCAACTAATAGGCATCCCCTCAATTTCCATTTCTTTACCACCACAAACAGAGCTGAATAGCTAACTTTTACATAGTGCTTACTATGTGCTAAGTACTTTGCAATTATTTCATCTGTTTCTTACAACAACCCTGGAAGGTAGGTGTTATTATTATTATTCCCGTTTTACAGTTGAGGAAATTGAGGCAGATAGAAGTTAGGTGACTTGCCCAGGGTCACACAGCTAGAAAATGTCTGAGGTCACATCTGTCTGTAGGTATATTATATATCCATGTCTGATCATATCTATGTGTTTATATGTATGTATTGATATGTAGTTGATTCATACATTTATTCAACTAGTTCTCAAACTTTTATTTTGTGCTTAGAAAACTACAAAGATAATTAAGATGGTGTCTTGCCCTCATAGTGTTTATAGTCTTGAAGAAGGGATATGCCACATGTAAATTATGCAATACTATATAATAAATACACAGAGTGCAAAATAGAATATAATATGAAAATAAGACAAGCAAAACAAAACCAAAAAAAGGAATAATTTTGAGCTAAGGAAACTTCATTTATTTTCCTTGGGCCTCAGTTTCTTTCTCAAAAAATGAGATGGTAGCATAAGATTATTTCTAAGTCCCTTTCCAGCCCTAAATTCTATGCTCCTCTACCAAAGGGGACTTCTGGAAGGAGAAAGCATTTAATCTGGCTCTTGAAAGATGAGTAGAATTTCCAGAAGTGGAGATGGGGGTGAGGTACAAAAAGGCATGGTTTGTATCTCTAGTTTTCTATCGGTGTCTTTCTATTTTTTTGTCTCTGTCTCTATAGATATGTTGTATTGGCGTCTGGTTGTGGCAGTGGGTCTATGGGTGTGTGTAGCATTGGGTTATGATTTTGTGTATATGAATGAGTCATCACTGTGTCTAGAAGTGTGCCGCAGAGTAGTGGTGTATATTTCTTTGTTTAGGACTATGTTAGCATAAGTTTGTGCCACTGTTCATCTTTTTCTTCCTTTTCCCTCTCTACTAAATCTAGAGCAGGGTTTCTTAACCTGGGGTCCATGAATTTGTTTTTAAAAAATATTTTCAGTATAACCAATATGGACATATTTTCAATATAATTGATTTCCTTTGTAATTCTTCATATTTCACTTTATACATTTAAAAACAATATTCTGACAAGGAGTTCTTGGGTTGTACCAACTTCCAAAGGGTACTATAAGGCAAAAAAAAAGTTAAGAATCTGTTAAAAAAAAAAAACAACCAATAAAACTTCTCTTGCTTCATTTGCCCTCTGTCCCTTCTTAGATTTCTGAACTGTAGTTTCCCTGCCTAGATGAAGCTCCTACCTCTCTCCCCTCCTGAGCTTCATTCCAGGATGAAGATAGTCACATCTGGGGTTGAGGGTGGGGTGAAAGGAGGCAAACCCCAAGGTTCTCCAACTCTTACCCCATATTTCTTCCAAACCCAGGCAGAACTTTGGGCAGAGGGATATCTGCTCCCCCTACTGGCCCTGACCAAAAGAGCAGATCTTTCTGTTTTGAGGACCATATCTGAGGAGAAAAGAACAGAAGAAAATAGGAAGGAATATATAGAAGGGGACAACATTGTGAATTAGACAAACCCTAGAATGATGTGTCAGAACTAAATCTCTAGTTCAATACAAATATTTTTGTGAATGAGTAAACAGAGAAAGGAAATGACTTGCTCAAGGTTACCTAGCTAGCGAGTGCCTGAACTGGGTCTAGAATCCACTTTCTCTTCCCAGTCCAGGGCTGCATAGTGTTGCTACTTGAACTGTTTTGAAAGGTTTTTAATATGTTGTATAATCCAGTAAAATATGATGCTTATTACCTGTGTGACCCTGGGCAAGTCTCTCAGCCTCTTTGGTTAAGTGACTGTAATTTCCTGATGTGCAAAATGAGGGGGTTAAAATAGATGTCCTTTGAAGTCCCTTCCAGCTCTATGACCCTATGGACAGATTGAAGATGATAGGATTTGGGGGGAGAAGGGGTCAACTCTGTCAATCACACCCTTTCTCAAACTCTTTGGAGGCACTTATCTCTCTTCTGGCTCTGACTGATCTCAGCAGTTAGTAATAATATGAAAAATTACTTTGGGTCAAGTCAAGTCAACAGATATTTATTAAGTGCTTACTATGTTCTAGGCAATAAGTTAATCCCTGAGGATACAAATGCAAGGAAAAAAGACAAAGAGAGCCTGGGGGTTGGGAAGATATGGAAGACTGGGGAGAGTCATGAGCAAAACTGGGAAAGGAATGAAAAAGTAAGCATGGCTGGCCTGGGCACTTCCTTAAAATCACAGCTCTAGGAGGAGCTCACAAATACAAGGAAGGCTTTCCAGGGTGGGAAGACCACATGGAATGGTAGAGAAATATGGAGAGTCAAAAGGGGAGCTGGTAAAGATTCAGTCTTTTCCTTTTGGAACTGAAGAGTGTACAGTATGGCACAATGGATAAAGTACTGAATTTGGAATCAAAAAGACCTGGGTCTGAAATCCTACCTTGGGCTACTTACTATCTAAATATTAAATTCTACTTACTATCAAGATGATCATGGGAAAATTACTCATCCTCTCTAAGTCTTCCTTTTCTTATCTGTAAAATGGGGATGATAATATCTACATCTTCAAGTCCTAAAAGAACTGGCAGATATGATTGCTGAGCTACTCTCTGTGATATTTGAAAGAATATGAAAAATGGGAAGGCCTCTCAAGATTGGAGGACAAATGTCTATACTAAAAAAAATGGATAAATAGAATCTCCAAACTGTAGGCCAATGAGTTTTACTTAAATTCCTCAGAAGGTCCTAGAAGGGGTCTTTAAAGAGTTAGCTGGGGGTGGCTAGTGGCACAGTGAATAGAGCACTGGCCCTGGAGTCAGGAGGACCTGAGTTCAAATCCAGCCTCAGACACTTAACACAGAAACTAGCAGTGTGACGTTGGTCAAGTCACAACTCCAATTGCCCTCCAAAAAGCAAAAAAAAAAAAAAAGAGTTGGTTGGCAAATGTCTAGAAAGGGAAGCAGTGATGAGAAAGACCCAGCGTGGTTTCATCAAGAGCAGGTTATTCCAGACTGTTTCTTTTCTTGAGAGTGTAACAGGGTTTGGCTTTGCACATGCCCAGATCACTTAACATGGAGGCACCCTAGTGGGAAATGTCAGGAAACTAATTTTGGAAGAAGACATTCTGCATTCCCCTGTGGGTGGGAGCCACCTTTTCCATTGACTGTGTAGTTAGAAGAGGCCATATCTTTAAAAATTATCAACCAGGGACAGTATTGTTCTTTTCTAAAGGATGACATAGTCAGAATTCAAAAGGATCTTGATAGGCTAGCAGGGATGGGTGACCTATGGCCTTGAGGCCATGTTATACTCTAGGTCCTCAAGTGCAGCCCTTTGACTGAATCACAGAACAAATTCCCCTCATAAAAGGATTTGTTCTGTAAAACTTGGACTCAGTCAAAAGGCTGCATCCAAGGACCTAAAATGCCACATGTGACTTTGAGGCCACAAGTTTCCCACCCCTGGACTATTGAATTGAATCTAGTAAGATAAAATTCAGTAAGCATAAATGCAGAGTTTTATACTTTAGTATTAAAAAAAATCAGTGTAACAACTATAATATAGAAGGAAGAAGCATAATTAGACAGCAATTGTCTGAAAAAGTTCTGGGGATTTTGGTGGGCCACAAACTCACCATGAATTAGCAGTATATGTGACTGCTGGTGATCTTGGGTTGCATTAAAGGGGTACAGCTTTCAGGAACAGAGAGGAAGAAGTCCCCCCTTGCTATACATTGTCCTCTTCAGACTGCATCTAGAGTAGGGATGGGGAACCTGTGGCCTCGAGTTCACATATGACCTCCCCCCATACAGTTCCCCACCCTATCTAGAGTAATGTGTTTAGTTTTAGGCCTCATGGTTTAAGGACATTGCTAGGCTGAAGAGCATGGGAAGAAAGGTAATCAGGGTAGTGAAGGTACTTGAGTCCAGGAAATATGAGGATCCAATAAAGGAACTGAGCACTTTGGGACTGAAGAAGATCCAAAGTCAAGGGGAAAGGGTGGGAATGATAGCAGCCTTCACATATTTAAAGAACTGTCAAGTGGAAGAGGGAGGAGACTAGCTTCATTTTGTCCCAGAGGGCAGAGCTAGGAAATATGGGCAAAAATTGCAAAGGGGCTGATTTAGACTTGATGTCAGGAAAAGACCTGTAATAATTTGGGCATCCAATGGTGAAATGAAGCGCCCCTTGAAGTGGTTGCTTCCTCTTCCATCAGAGGCTGAATGATGACTTGTGTAGGCTATAGTATAGATCCTCTCTGAGTATGGCTTAGACTAGTTGGTCTTGGGGTCCCTTACATCTCCAGACTTTGTGATTCTATAGCACATATCTCACAGCGTTAGATAACACACGTAACATATGTAAAGTGTATCGAGAACTTCAGAGCGCTGTGTAATGTTAGCTATTATTGTAAGCCTATGATGAGCTGTCCTATCGTCATTACACCATGAAATAGATAGAATAGAAATGTACACAAATCGATTAAACCATCAGCTACATTTGTTGTTTGTTGATAAGTCATTTTAGTTGTGTCAGACTCTTTGTGACCCCATTTGGGATTTTCTTGGCAAAAGTACCAGAGTGATTTGCTATTTCCTTCTCCATCTCATTTTACAGATTGAGCAACTGAGACAAACAAGATTAAGTGACTTGCCCAGAGTCACAAAGCTAGTTAAGTGTCTCAGGCTGTAATTGAACTCAAGTGCTCCTGACTCCAAGGCTCTATCTTCTGTGACACTTAACTGCCCCAACCAGCTACATACCCCTTACCTAAAGTAACCTGAGGGCAGCTAGGTGGTGCAGTGGGTAGAATGCCAGGCCTAGAGTCAGGAAGACTCATCTCCCTGAGTTCACATCCCCTAGGCAAGTCACTTCACTCTGTTTATCTCAGTTCCTCATCTGTAAAATGAGCTGGAGAAGGAAATGGCAAACCACTCCAGTATCTTTGCCAAGAAAACCCCAAATGGGGTCACAAAGAGTTAGACATGACTGAAATGACACAACAACAAACAAAGGATAAAGATAAAAGGAGCCATGTGAAAATGGCTTTAAGATTGACTAGGTACTCCACATTTTATAGATGAGAAGACAGAAATTCAGAAAGTTTATACAACTTACCTAAGTTCACATAGCTAGTAAGATGCATCAGAGCTGTGATGCGAATCCTTTTGGCTCCTAATTCAATTACTCTCTCCACTATACAATGCCATCTCTCAACTTGGAAGCCAAGAGAGAAAAACCTGGCTTAAGGAAGCATGCTGTAGTGGAAAGAATACTCGACTTGGAAACTGAAGACCTATTTTTAAATCCTGACTGCTACCAACTAGTTTTGTGATCTTGGCCAAGATATTTTTTCTCTCTAGGACTGAGTTTCTTCATCTGTAATGTGAGGGAGGTACTCGTGGAATGCTACAATTCCTAAAGAATTGAAAGGATCACCCAAAGGTCAGTGGAAAGATACATAGTGGATATTGGGTAAGATGCAAAATATCACAACTAAGGGATTAGGCAAAGGAAATATTGAGAGAGATACTATCAATGAAACATGGCCAGAAAAAAGATAGACCATCACAAAGTGAGAGCCAATGGGAAGATGACACGTCCCACTGGTATCATTGCAATGTATAAAGAGCAAGAGAAAGACCCTGTCATGTTGGGTGAATCTCCTGGGTTGGACTTCAAGAATCACACAGGATGAAAAGACAAGAATGGGTGGTGATTTGCATTGTTGAGGGAGCTAACTGTTATCATTGAGACATTATTAAGACCATACAGTTACTGGAACATAAAATGAGAATGTTGGATTAGATGGTTTCTTAGGTCCCTTCCAACTTTAACATTGCATAATTCTGGTTCTATGCTAGTGGGCATCACAAGCCCCAACCCTGTCTATAGGGAGAACAGGGACTGGCATATAAGGAGAATTGTTGCTGCTTGGTCATTTTCAGTGATATCTAGTTGTGACCCATTTGAGGTTTTCTTGGCAGAGATATTGGAATGGTTCGACATTTCCTTCTATAAGGAGAATAGACCCTTAACATAGATGGAAGCAGGAATGGAGTGGGGGTAGGAGCCAAGTTAACCCTATAAACTGTTCTTGCCTCTGTAACCAGTTTAGAGATATGTTAGGACAAGAGGGGGTGTTCTATTACTCATCAATTATAGCTGATTTCAACTTTTCTGTTTTGTTGTTTGTGTAGGAGTTTTGAGACTGATGATTCTACATGTAGCCAGTGTGGGGGTGTGGTATATCCTAGGTTAGTTGACAAGGACGCCAAACCTCCACCGCCTCAACGTGATATTTGACTACCTTACTAATTCTCATCCAGGTTCTAAGGAAACCAAACTATATGTTCTGATACCACCTCACAAATTAATAGAAATGTAGAATTTCTCATTGATTACCTCTTGCTTCCCTACCCCAGTTTATTAAATAAACTGGAAAACGCTCTTTTCCCATAAGCTTTTAGTAATCTCTTTTTGAATATCAATGTTAACCGGGTATATAATTTATTAACAGTAACAAATGAAACAAAGACTTAAATTAGTTATAATGTATCACAGTCAGCTTAACTTCTAACCATCAACCTCAACTGCTTACTTCTCCTCAACTCTGGAAATACAGTCCTACCACTAAGCAAAGGCTCTCAAGAATTCTAGTTAGCACACCTCTGCAGCATAAGTGAAATTCAGGTCTTGGGAAATGCTCCTTCAGTCTTTCTCGAAAATGACAGTTAACTCCCTTCTGTCAGTCTCTCAGGAAAGAAGTTGTTTTAGTTCTTTCTCTCTCTAACTCACAGTATCTTTCCAGTCATGACAGTTAATTCTCAAGATAACAATTAAGCTATCTTTCTCCCAAGATTCTATTCTCGCTTAAAGCTACAGTAATAGTATCCATAGTGTGTGTGGGAAGGGGATATTGAAACTGGTATTATATTAGTAAAATTAATTTTTAAAAAATCTCAACAGGTGTCTTAGCAGAACTAAAGGGAAGTATGGCTTGTGTCCACAGGTCAGCCATACACAGGAAGATTTAGGACCTTCAAAGTCTAGAGATAGAATTGTAACTGTGGAAAGGAAGGATCTGTCATTTTAGTAACTATAGGGTGAATCACTGAATAGAATATCTGTGGGGTGTGTATGTGTGTGTGTGTGTGTGAGTATCTTGTTGTGTGGTTGGGTGTATTGTTATTTGTGTCTTTCAATGACTGTGGCATGTGCTGACTCTTTTGTTGTGTCTCTGTGTGTACATGTTAATATCTGGTTCTATTTGCTTGACTGTATTTGTCTGTGGACATGTATTGCTGTCTGGTTGTGTCTATCTGTGTCTCTGTGAGCGTGTATAAGTGCCTTGCTGTGTCTTTGTCACTAGGGATGTGTTGGTGTCTGGTTGTGTCTGACCATGTCTTTCTTTCTCTGTCTACTTCCCTTAATCTTACTTTTTAAAACTATTTCTCCCCTTTGCTGTGTTAAAATAAATTGTCGTCTTGACCTTTTTCTCCAGGCTGTATCCTAGGCTGGGGATTGTCCCATTTTCTGTGGGAAAGGTAGGACTAGGTCTGGGATTGAATTTCAAGTATCATCCGTCTTCCTGTCCATGGTTCTTTACAGAGCATGCTCAATATATATCACTCAGTGTTGTAGGGATATGGTACAAGCGGCAATGCTTTTAGAGTTGATATTAGGCGTGAAAGGAGTTGTTTCTCTATGGTGGGACTTTATACTCTCGTTGGTGGAGATCTAGGGAAGGGATGGAAAGAAGAGATTTTTCCTTTTTCCATTTACTGTATCCTTCTATGACTTCTCTTCCATCAGGGTTTGTCCAGGGTTAGGAACCACCTCTAAAGAATATCATGTTACCTAACAACCTGGCCCCTTCTCAGTGGCCCAGTTGAGACCCTACCTGATAAGACTGTTGGGGCTCAATATGCTTTCTTTGATCCTGGCAATCTGAAGGAACCAATTAAATCTGTGTAGTTGGAAAGAAAAAGAGGGAAGACTGATGGCAGAAAAAACCATTGGGGAACACTGGGGAAGATGGGATTATGAGATTTGAAATTTTAGTGGACTCAGAGGTTGTCTAGTCCAAACTCCTTACCTTACCCTGGAGGAAAATGCAGCCAGTGAGACTGAAAGCCTTGTCAAAGATCACATACCGTGTTTCCCCGATAATAAGACCTATCCCGAAAATAAGCCCTCCCCTTACTGTGTAAGATTCCTCTAAAATAAGCCCTCCCCCGAAAATAAGCCCTATTGAGATTACTACTGTAGTGAAGGTGATCCCCTGCGCTACACGCGCTCCGAGCTGCATCCAATCAGAGCTGCAGCAGTGAGCTCGTCATCCTGTTCTTTATTGAGTTCATTATTGAATAAAGGTACATTTTTTTGTTCACATTTACCTGTTTATTAAAATTGCTGTCAATGTTCATTAAAATAAGCCCTCCCCTGAAAATAAGCCCTCTGGTGTTTTTCTGTCCAAAAAAACTAATAAGACAGTGTCTTATTATCGGGGAAACACGGTAGTTAAGTATCAGAACTAGGTTTCTGAAAGCCCAGTTCCTGTAACTCAACTCTTCTCACTATGTATCATGGCTATCTAATGGAAATAAATGGTTTCTAAGCTGATCAAGATAAGCAGAACAATAGCCCCCTACTTACATAGTAGCATCTAACTGGTACTATGAGGCCTAACCTACCACCAATTAGGTGTTACCTCTCTTCTGCTTTCCCTGAAATTCTTACCTTTAGAGTCACCCAAGGAATTTGATGACAAAGACTTTACTTCAGTCTCTCCAAGTCCCTTGTGAAAAAAAACTATAGTAAGTGGAAAGGGGGAGGAGAATTTACAAATTCATCATGTAGAGGATTGATCACTGAGTGGATCACTTTTCCTAGCCTGGAAACATTACCACATCCTCTGAATAAAGTGCTGACCTTGAATCAGAAAGACGTGGGTGTGAATTCCTCCCCTGAAATATTTTAATTCTGTAACCATGATAGGAGGGAGCTGGGTGGCTCAGTGGATAGAGCTCTGGACCTGGAGTTAGGAAGATCTGAATTCAAATCCAGCCTCATTTAACTTCTATTTGCCTAATCCACTGTAGAAGGAAATTGCAAACCACTCCAGTACCTTTGCCAAGAAAATCCAATGGGTTTGAGAAGTTAGATATGAATGAACAACGATGAACAAACCATGATCAAGTCATGTAAACTCTTTAAGTCTCTGTTTCCCCATATGTAAAATGGAGATAGTAATAGCTATCTTGCATGGTTATCAAGATTAAATGAGAGGGAGGGAACAAACAATTATTAAGCACCTATGTGCCAGGCATTTTTAAAAATATTATCTCATTTCATCCTCACAACAACCCTGTGAAGTAGATGCTATCATTATCTCCATCTTGCAATTGAATAAACTGAGGCAGAATGAGGTGAAATGATTTGCCCAGGGTCACCCAGCTGGGCCAGATTTGATCTCAGGTCTTCTCAAATCAAGGACCAGAGCCACTGTGCCACCTAGAGGAGGAAATATAAAGTACTGAATAAATGTTGTTATGATTAGCTGTCAGAGGCAAATATTACACTGTGGAGAGAGGGATGACCTTGGGGTCAAGATATGAGTTCAAGTTCTCCCTTTGATAGATAATAGCTGAGAGAGAAGGACAAATGACTAAATTGATTGGATAATTCTTTCTTTTTCTTTTTTTTTTTTTTTAAAGCAATCGGGGTTAAGTAACTTGCTCAAGGTTACATGGCCAGTTATTTCTGGGTGTGGTGCTGAGTATCTGAGCCCGGGTTTGATCCAGGTCATCCCAACACTGGAGCTGGTGCTCTTACTCGCTGAGCCACCTGGCCGCCCCTAAGCAATTGGGGTTAAGTAACTTGCTCAAGGTTACATGGCCAGGTGTTTCTGGGTGGTTGCTAAGTGTCTGAGCCCGGGATTCAATCGCTAGGTCTTCTCAACACTGGAGCCAGTGCTCTTACTTGCTGTGCTACCTGGCTGCCCCTTGGATAATTCTTAAAGAGAGTAAATTAGAATCATTGGTTTGAACCTATGAAGGGGGTTTCCACACTGGTAGTTCCCCTCTATGATGAAATCACAGATACAGACATAAATAAACATATATATTATTAATGAAACTTATGTCCTCAGTATAGGGAGTTCCCAGTGAGGGCCTTCTTCCCTCAGTGCAGTTCAGCATCTTCTTTGCAACTCATAGCTGAAAGGTTAAGTGAATTATCTGAGATCACCCAAAGGCAGAATTTGAACCCATGACTTAAACTCCCAAATCAGCCTCTAACCCTTATACCACTCTTGTATATGTCCTTTTCTTGGGCCTTAGTTTTGTAATTTCTAAACTGAAGAAGTTGCTCTAGATCAATGGTTCTTAACTCTTGTATGTCATGTACCCCTTTGGCACTTGGTGAAGTTTATGAACACTTTCTCAGAAAATATATTTTACATGCATAAAGTAAAAGGCATAGAATTACAAAGGAAACCAGTTATATTGAAATGAAGTTATAAAAATACCAACAATTTTTTAAAGATTTCACAGACCCCAGGTTATGAACTCTGGTTTACATGATTCCTCTGGTGCCTTCCATTCTACGATTTTATAATTAGCTTGTCAGATGAGCTAATTATCATCTTGCAGGGCTCCAAGACCCTAACCTGTAGAAGGATGAGTGTACAGAACAGATGAATTTCAGTAGAAGGGAGGTAACTGTGTATCCAGGAATATATAACCGTGATACCTTGATGGAGCTCTGGAAATGAATGGGCTTGGCTGTTCATTAGCTCTTCCTGTCAGTCCCGGTGCACCTGTGGATCATGGAGTTGGTTTGGAAATCCTCTGGCTCCACCTCCCCTTCCTCAGTCCCCACTTTCCCCACTTTAGCAGGCCTTTTGGTTTCACCCTTCATTTTAGCAGTAGTGTCTGACCATTAAATCCCTTACATTTACTCCATACATAGGAATTTTCTGTTACCTAGAAATAGGTCCAGGTCGACTTTGAATGGGATTAGGGAATTTCCCATGGTATCTTCTGCAGAAAGACTCTTGGGTGAGTTTAACCAAAAGTATTCAACATTTGACCCAGAAGAACTTAATATCTACCTTCTTGCTCCACATCTATAGGTATTTTTTGTTATTAGTCATGTCCAACTTTCTGTGACCCCATTTGGGTTGGGTTTTGTTTGTTTGTTTGTTTGCTTGTTTCAGCAAAAACACTGGAGTGGTTTGCCATTTCCTTCTCCAGTTCATTTTACAGATGAGGAAAATGAGGCAAAGAGGGTTAAATAATTTGCCCATGTTCACACAGCTATTAAGAGTCTGAGGCTAGATTTGAACTCAGGAAAATGTATCATCCTGACTCCAGGTCTAGCATCCTCTCCATTGTACCATCGAGCTGCCTATTAACTGGTTTATCAACTGGTAATTTTGTTTCCATCCTTCTCTTACCCACAGAGCTTCCCAGACTATTTTCAGTCACCAGTGCCCACAAAGAAACTCTCTCCTTGTAATTTGGGGGCAATTAGCAGGATCCCTCCAGAGAGATTGGATTTTAATAGGGTCAACTATTTAAGGATAGATTTTAAGTAGCCCAACTTTTACTATCTGGGTTAGATTCATAGAATCACAGAGTTCTAGGTACCTCAGGGATTACCTAGTGCAAACCCTATCCAAAAGTATCGACTTTATAAAAAATGAAAGTTATAAATATCATGAATATAGTAGCAGGTCGGATTCTCCCATCTCACTTAAAGAGTCTTTGGAAAGAGGCTGGTGCTTTCCTTAGGGCCAATGGGAACAACAAACTCATGTATGCAGTGTGGCATGTTGGAAAGAACACTGGATTTGGTACCAGGGGACCTATATTCAAATCTTAGTTCTATTGATTAGAACCTATCATGTTTTCTGTGTGAATTTAGGCACTTCTGACTTCGTTAACTGTTCTCCAGGCCTATGAGCTGTCTCCTGTGTAAAATGAGGTTGTCTCCAAGGTTCCTCCACCTCTAAATCCCATGTTCCTATTTCTACATAACATTATATCTGTATTAATCCAGGAAACGTAATTTCTTCTCAGATATCTTCATGGGCAGGAGAATTCTATTCTGAAGGCAGATTGGTGTCAAGAAAGGCATCTGGGTAATGGTATGTTAAAGCTAAAGGTGGGGGTGGGCCAAGGAGAGAGGTTAAAATCATGACTCTGAAAGAGACCAATTTGGTCCTGATGAATAACATTTCCTAGTCTCACTGTGATATTACAGAAAATGACCTAGATTAGGTATTGGGTGTCTTAGCCCAATGCCTGGTTCATAAGAAACACTTAAATGCTTTTTGATTGATTGATTAGTATTGGAAGACAGATTCTAGGCCAAACTCCACCAAAAATAGCATCAGATTTACATAACACTTTACAGTTTATAAAGAACTTTCCCCCTAACAGCCTTGTGAAGTACAGTGTGTTCAGTTATTTTATATTTATTCTGTATATATTTACACAGTGTCCCAAAATTTTTAGTGCCATTTTCATTTAAAATTTATTTATCTATTCATTAATTAATTCATCTATCCATTCATTCATTCATTTATTTATTGGTAGGGGTAAAGTATGGATTTTATTGTGTGTTATCACAGGTCTCGAGGGCACACTTCCCATCTCTTTAAAGAAATATTCCATTTCTAGGGTTCGTTTTTTTTCCCCTTCCAAGTTAAAGTGCACTGAGAAATGCATCATAGTTTTAATACTTTGCTGTAAGCTCAACTGAGGCAGAGTGGGAAAAAAAATGACCCCCAAATGAAAGAAAAGGATACTCCTTCTCCCTTCAAAACAACATCCCCCAGCTACCCCATTCCTCTACTGCCCTGTATGAAAAAATAACACAAATTCTTTTAAGAAAATATTATACACACACACACTCACACACATACACACACATACAACCTGAGTAAACAGTAGCATAAAGACCCCTTTGCTCTCTATCTTCCATTGATCCATCCTTGAAAACACACTAAGAATTTTGGACATATGGTATATGTTTTTTTTTCTTCCTTGTTAGAATATAAGATCTTTGCATGTACAGATTGTTTTGTTTATTCTTTTTTTTCTTTTGCCTTTTTTTGGAGGGCAATTGGGGTTAAGTAACTTGCCCAAGGTTACACGGATAGGTTTTTTGTGTGTGTGTGTGGGTGTTAAGAGTCTGAGGCTGGAACCGAACTTGGGTCCTCCCGACTCCTGGCCGGTGCTTTACTCACTGTGCCACCTAGCCGCCCCTGTTTTGTTTTCTTTATATTCCCGGTGGCTGGCCTTGTTGTTGTATAGGTCGGTACTTAATAAATGCATGTTGGTTCATTAATTGATGTTCCTGTTTTCAAAATGAGGAAATTGAGGCTCAGAGCTTGCCTAAGGTCACACATCTATAAGTATATTACTCCTCTGTTCCAAACCTGAGTCCTCTAGAAGCAAGTTCATTGCCCTTTCCCCTCCACCATCCCACCTCTCAGTAATAAGCTTTGTGACCCCGGGAAAATGATTTCCTCTCTGTTTCTTCATCTGCAAAATGGGAAGAACAGCCTCCCTCCTGGTTGTTGTGAGGATCAGATGAAAGTCTGGATGTGAAAAGCCCTTGGGGAATTGTAAAGCTGATCCAAATGGGAGGAATCATGGGCTAACGTACCCCATCTCTTGTGGGGATGGGCTGCAGTACGGAAGAAGGAGAACCCCTGGGGGAGAGGAGGAAGACAAGGGAAAACTCCTTGCCCATCATATTTACTGAACTGCGCTGAATTATGACTAAAAGCCAAGATCTGGCTTCAGGCAATTGCCTAAATCATTTATGGCCTGACAAGATAGGGAGGGGGGGAAGGGGGTGGCAAGGCGATGGGGGGAATGTTCTTGTAATTCTTCAGTCTGAGGTACATTAAGGAGCCATAAGCCATGTCGAGAGCTTGAATTACATTAGAGAGATTATCCTGTTACAGTTCATAATCCTGGATAATATACCGTCCTACAGCACACCTGCCCATGATAAATCTCACCCTGTAATGGGGTAGTCATGACCCTGGGGACCCAGAGAAACCTGGGCAGCTGGGCAAGCAAAAGAGGCCACATGAAGGTAGGACTGCTTGGCAGAGGATCTGAACCCCACCCTCACCCCCATTTCTCCCAGGCTCACCTCCCTGAATGCTGAAGCGCTTTTGCCTTACCCAGGGACGTCTTGGGCAAACCGGAAGGAATAGAGATTCCAAACTGCTTCACCTGGCAATCAAAGCATTCTAAGACACAGCCTCTAATGAATTCTAAGACATTTACCTTTCTAACCTTATTTCCCACCACCCACCCATAGTGAAAACTTTGTCCCTGCAAGACTGGTCTACTTGTCCCCAAAACTATTTATTTAGAGATAGCTAGGTGGTAGAGGGGATAGCATGGTACACTTGGAGTCTGGAAGACCTTAGTTCAAGTCTTGCCTCATATATGTAGTAGCAACGTGATCCTAGGCAAGTCATTTTACCTATCTCAGTCTCATTTCCTTCAGCTGTAAAATGGGGGCATAAATAACATATATTATGTACAACTTGCTATTGCAGACACTATCTGCATCCAGAGAAAGAACTGATAAATAGAACGGTTTTACACACACACACACACACACACACACACACACACACACACACACACACCTTATGTTTAATGGTAGCCACCTCTAGGGTGAGGGGCAAAAGAGAAAAAAAAGAAAAACAAAAGAAAGTTATACAATAACTTTATTATGTATTTAAAAGGAATCACAAGTTATATATAATAGATTTGCAGTTTCATGTACAATCATATTTTTTCTATTCTACTATGTTATGGTAATGCTGGTTTTATTTCCTAAGTTCAGAATAAATTAAATTAAATTTTAAGTTTTAAAACCATGTAACCCATTGTGAGATGCATGCTATTAATTGCTATTGTAGCAGCAAGCACCCCAAGCGTCCTCAGGGTTTGCAGCTACCACAGGTTCTTGGATCTGCTTTGTTAAAGGAAAGCAACTCAAAATGGGTTAACAAGCTTACTTTAATCAGTCAGACATATATCGTTTACCTTGTTCAGGGGAAAATGGTCAGCACCCCAAACGTCAGAATACACAGACAAAATTATCAAGTCAGAGAAACAGATCAAGTAGACAGCTTTCCAAACTGTCCAACCATTACATCCATACCCAGTCAACATCTGGGTTTCCACATCTGGGTTTTTCAAAGCCGGGGGACTCTCAACAACGGCTTCCCAGAATTCAGATCAAATCACAGAACACTTCTCAAAGTGAGTCCCAAAAACAAAGCTACACATCAGGGCTTATATAGCCTTCTCCTGGCTCAGAGAATGTAACAACCTTATTGACTCACTGGCCAATCAAGAAGTATCTACTGAAAAACAAGCCTCCCACCCCAGGCTTCAGGTGCACATTAGCCTAGGGGCAGGGAAGATCTTTAAAATTTACATTCTTATTACAGATGCATGCTATTAATTGCTATTGAGGATCAAGTGATACAACACATATAAAGAAAGGCCTTTGAATACCTTAAGGTGTTCTATAAATAAGTGTTAGTTGGGTCTAATACAATGGGAAAAAATCTGGCTCTATGTTCAGAGGACCAGGGTTCCAATTGGAACTCTGATACTTACTAGCTGTGTGACACTGGGTAGATCATTTTACCTCCATGAACCTTAGTTCCCTCTTTTGCAAAATGAGAAGGTTGGACCGCTTGGTCTCTGAGGTCCCTTTTGGCTCTAGATCTACAAGATTATTATTGCTGTTATTATTATTAATTTCCATCTCTGAACCTTTGCTAGTGTCTGTATCCACACCAACTTATCCTTGACATTTTTTCTACTTGCCTGAATCTTCCTCATGTTTCAAGGCTATTATAGGTAGGAAATTCCAGCTCAAATGTCTCTCTTCTTCCATGAAGCCTTCTCTGTCTACTCCAGTCCACTGGGATCTCACTCCACTACACTTTCCAAATGGACTGAATGTGTGTATTATTAGTTGTGCCCTTAGCATGTTTTTGTTGTTGTTTAATTGTTTTCAATTTGTTGTTTGTATCTTACTCTCTATGACCCCTTTTGGGGTTTTCTTGGCAAAGATACTAGAGTGGTTTGCCATTTCCTTCTCCAAATCATTTTACAGATGAGGAAACTGAGGCAAACAGGGTGTCTAAGGTCAAATTTGAACTTCCTGATTCCAGGCCCAGTGCTCTATCCATTGTGCCACCTATTTGCCCTTGCAGATATTACCTAATACTTTTTTTTTTATATGTTTACCTGTTATGTCTCCAACTAGACTATGAGCTTATTGAGGGTAGGGATTGTACCTTGTAATTCTTTGTATCCTCCATGGGGCAGAGTCATCAACTGAAAAGGTGAATTTAACAGTTCTTTAATGATTCACTCATATTTCTCTAAGGATTACAAAACATCTAACTCACAACAGCCCTGTCAGGTGGGAGTGTATTATCCCTTCTTTATAGGTGCAAATATGAAAGCCTTGCCATACCAATCAGTTTACCAAAAAACTACCTTATAGAGCTAGAAAAAATAGTAACAAAATTCATTTGGTAGAACAAAAGGTCCAGAATATCAAGGGAATTAATGAAAAGAAATGCTACGGATGGTGGACTAGCTATACCAGATTTTAATCTGTACTATAGTGCAGCAGTCCACTACTTGGTACTGACTGAGGAATAGAGTAGTGGATCAATGGAATAGATTGGGCACACAAGACTCAGCAATCAATGACTATAGTAATCTACTGTTTGATATATACCCAAAGACCCCAGTTTTGGGGATAAGATCTCACTATTTGACAAAAACTGCTGGGAAAACTGGAATATAGTATGGCAGAAACTGGGCATAGACCATTATCTAACACCATATACCAAAATCAAGTCTAAATGGGTGCATGATCTAAATATAAAGGCTGATACTCTAAGCAATCTGGGAAAGCAAGGAATAGTTTTCCTGTCAGATTTATGGAGAGGGGAAGACTTGATGACCAAACAAGAATTAGAGGGCATTATAAAATGCAATATGGATAATTTTGATTACATTAAATTGAAAAGCTTCTGTACAAACCAAGCCAACGTAACCAGGATTAAGAGGGAAGTGGAAAATTGGGAAAGAATTTTTACAACCTATGTCACTGATAAAGGACACACTTCTAAAATATACAGAGAATTGAGTCAAATCTATAAGAATACAAGTCATTCCCCAATTGATAAATGGTCAAAGGATATGAATAGGCAGTTTTCAGAGGAAGAAATTAAAGATATTTATAAGCATATGAAAAAATGCTCTAAATCACTATTGATTAGAGAAATGCAAATCAAAACAACTCTGAGGTACCACATCTCACCAGTCAGATTGGCTAAGATGACAAAACAGGAAAATGACAAATGCTGGAGAGGATGTGGGCAAATGGGAACACTAATGCATTGCTGGTGTAGTTGTGAACTGATCCAACCATTCTGGAAAGCAACCTGGAATTATGCCCAAAGGTCTATAAATAATTTCATACCCTTTGACCTAGCAATACCACTTCTAAGGTTGTATCTCAAAGAGATCATAGAAGTAGGGAAAAGACCCATATGTACAAAAATATTTATAGCAACTCTTTTTGTGGTTGCAAAGAATTGGAAATCAAGGGGGTGCCCATCAATTGGGGAATGGCTGAACAAGTTGTGGTATGTGCATGTTATGGAATACTATTGTGCAATAAGAAACAAGGAGCAAATGGACTTCATATTTACCTGGAGAAGCTTATACAAACTGAGACTGAGTGAGAAGAGTAGAGCCAGGAGGAATTTGTACACAATCACAACATATGTGTGACGACCAACTCTGATAAACTGGACTCTTCTCAACAATCCAGAGTCATAAGTCAACCCCAAGAGACTCGTGATGGAGAGAGATGTTTACATCCAGAGAAAGAACTGAGATTGAACCCAGATTGAAGCAAACTACCTGCCCTTTTTCGCTTTCTTGTTTGGTTTTGTTTCCTCTTTCCCATTCTTCATTCCATCTGTTACAATCCTTCTTTATAAACTGACTAATGCCTAATGTGAAAGTATTTACAGATACTATACTTGATTGTATGCCACCATGGGGGGAGGGTAGGGGGTAGGGAGAGAAAATTTGAAACTCAAGGAATTGTGGTAACGAATCTTGTAAACTAAAAGTAAACAAATTAATAAAGACCAGAGAGTAAATGTCTCTTTAAGCCCAAAGGTCATAGAAAAAGACCAAGGTCATAGAACTCAGCAAAATAGCCTACAAGAGAAGATCAGAGATCTAGGACTGGATGGGACCTCAGAGGCCATCTAGCTCAACCCTTTAATTTTACAAATGTGTAAACTGAGGAGCAGGCAGATTGAGTGACCACCGAGTCATTATATTTCAGAAAGAATTGAATCTCATCTGCATCAACATTCACACTATAGATGAAAGCAAGAGACTAGAAAGTTGTAGATAAATGGAGGGATGGCTCCTAGAGTGTCCACAGAGAAGCAGATAAAGGAATTGGTCAAGTTAGTTTCATCATTTACTTGAAAACAAGAAACATCATTTCATGGTCTACTTGGGCATTTGCCTTGCAATACTCACAGTTAATGTGAGCCAGAAGAACTGGCCCGAAGATAATAACAGCCAACATTTGTTGCAGAAGGTGAAGAGGTAGAGAGATTTTATAAAGAACTTAACAAAAATCCTTCAAACCAAGTTAAAATGCATATATTGATATACGATGACTTCAGAGTGAAGGTCGGTACAAGGGGGAACAGTGAAAACTATATGGAAATTATGTTTCAAGATTAAGAACAAGAAGGCAAATCATATGCCTTATCTCTCTATACTAGAAGTTCTCAGACTTTTTGGTCTCAGAACTGTTTTATGTTCTTCAAAATTATTGAGGACCCCAAAGAGCTTTTGATTATATAACCCTATTATCAACATTAAAAATTAAAACTG
>NW_027187228.1:1237363-1246614 GCF_028583685.1 Petaurus breviceps papuanus
TTGGATCATAGTTTGAGAAGTGCTGCTCTATAACAGAAAAAAAAAAGAAAGGAAGAAAAAAGAATTGGAAGGTACTGTCAAGGAACAACACAAAAATAGGAAATTGACTACATTTTTATAGACAGAGCATGACTAGTTACCAATATGAGAATTAAAACACCGAAAGACCATTGACCCATTGAAATAAACTACTAACAAACAAACACGAGAGATGCATAAAGGAAAAGGATCCCAACTCAGATTATTAACATTTCCATGGAATTTTAACTGATATCAAGCAAATACTGGAGGGAGGTGGTCCAAAGAGCCCAGAAATCACTTTAGCCAGCACACACTTGATCTCCTAAGAAGTAGCTAGGTGGATCAGTGGTTGGACCACTGGATCTGAAGTAAGGAAGATCTGAGTTTAAATGTGATCTCAGACACTTCTGGGCAAGTCATTTAACCTTTGCCTCAGTTTCCTTAAGGGTAAAACAGGGATAATAATTCCACCTAACTCCTAAGGTTTTTGTAAGGATCAAATGAGATCATATTTATAAAACACTTGGCATGGTTTCTGGTGTAAGTACTGTGTAAATGCTTATCTCCTTCCTCTTTCCACCCTCCTCACCTGAGTTCTGTTAAAGACCTTAGCTTGAAAAGATCAAGTTCCCCTACTGCATCTTGGGCCATCTCCAGTTGTTGACCATATCTGGTCATTGGACCCAGATGACTCCAGAAGAGAAAGTGAGGCTGGTGACCTTGCACAGCCCTGCCTCATTTAAATCTAATTCGCTTGCATGTCATGGAATCACCTTCCTGATGTCATGATCCTCTTCGTGAACAAAAGACAAGTAGCAGCAGCAGCAACAAATAAGAGAGTGATAGCAGCCAAGGCAATGTCAGTTTAGAGAGCAAACCTATTTGCAAAATGTTATGGAAGATAGTAATAAACAATAACAACAACAATAATAACTGCATTGATATTCAAAAGTTTGCAAGTGATCTTATAATGTATTATTTTATTTGATCTTTTCAACAAACCTGGGGAACAAGTGCTATAACATCACTTCACAAAATAGTAAAGAAATTGAGTCTTTAGAAAGGTTGATAAGAGACCTACCTGAGCCATGTATAGATGGAAGTTTCAAGGGGAACCACAAATAAATGAAAAGGGAAACATTTGACAATTTCTGTTCCTTGCGTGGAATGTGATGAAGGCAAAATGGCGCCAAAGGAAATGAAGTCAGGAAGAGCAGCTAGACCAGGCAGAATCCACACAGAATAAACCTGATCTGGAGATATCACATTTTGAAATCTTGAGGAGTTAACATTTTTTCAAGATATCAAGAAGAGGGGCAGCTAGGTGGTGCAGTGAATAGAGCACTGGTCCTGGAGCCAGGAGAATCTGAGTTCAAATCCAACCTCAGACACTTGACACACTTACTAGCTATGTGACATTGGGGCAAGTCATTTAACCCCAATTGCCCTGCCTTCCCCCCTCAAAAAAAAAGATCAAGAAGAGAGGAAGATAGCAAAAGAAAAACTGGAAAAAGATCATAAGGTTATTATCAACAAAATTTAAAAAGGCAGTCAAGAGGATGCTAGCTCAAAATCTGTTGATCCTATGATGAATAATTAATTACACGTATGCCCATTTCCTCTTCTGTAACATTTGGAGAGAATACATGTATATTCCTATCCATATACTTGATGAAAATAATAATTGCTAGCATTTAAATAGCCCTTTAGGTTTTGCAAAGTGCTTTATATACGATATTTTACTTGAATCCAACAAGATCCCTAAAAGGAAGGTGTTATTATTCCCATCTTAAAGATGAGGAAACTGAGGCTGAGAAAGGTAAAATAACTTGCCTAGGAGTCATACAACTCACTAAATGACTGAGGTTCATGTTCATTACTCTATCTGTTGCACTACCTAGTAGCATGAGAAATAAGAGAAGGGAGCAGGCCACCTTTCAGAAATAATTTTCTACAGCAGATCACATTTTCACAGTCACACAAGTGACTAGAAGATTCACAAAATACAAGACTCTGGTGCATTTATTGTTTGTTGATTTAAAAAAATGTTTTGGAAAAATAAAACTCATCTTTAAAAGACTTTCCTCCCACCTGGTGTTGCCCATGCAAATGTTAGGATCATAGCAGATCATGATTATCTATCAGTACCAATCAAAGCATAAAACCGAGACTTAGGCATCTTGAAGATGTTCCTTTCTCTCTGAACAGTAGCTGAAGAGGTGAAAGAATTCTATGATGTGTAGAGTACAAGTGGAAAAGAGAATCATTTTAAGTGGTAAAGGCCTTCAGAGACTCCTGTTTGCAAGGACATTATGCTGATTGCATCAAGCCCCCCAATACTATAGAATCTCTTCAACTATTCATGATCCTTCAGAAGAGTTCATCTTAACAACCCACAAAGGAAAAACCAAACAGATGAAAAATGTCTGTTCAGACTATGACATGCATTTGGACAGCCAATCTATGAGAAAGTTCATTAGTGTATGCATATATTAGTATATGTGTAAATATACAATACCTGCATTTATGTATATATTATGCAAACATATTATATAATCACATTATCTTATATAGTATTGTATACAATTATGTAATGTATTACATGTATGTATATACATGTACACATATATATATATTACCTGCATATGCTGGTACTGTATGCTATTGGTACTGTAGATGGACAATGAGCCTTCAAGGAGTGGTGTAAAATACATTATCCAGGATGTGTATAATTGGAAAAGGAAATAGATATATCATATAGTGAAAATGAGAGTGAGAATGTAAGATAACTGATGGACAGCTTGAATGTGGCCCACTGAAATTTTTTTCTCTTTAAAAAAATTTTTTTTAACATTTTTATTTAAAGTTTTGAGTTCCAAATTCTATCCCTCCTTCCCTCCCTTCCCTCCTCTCTCCCTGAGGTGGCAAGTGATCACATATAGGTTATATATGTGCACTTATGTAAAACATTTCCTTATTAGCTATTTTGTACAAGAAGACTCAAATAAAAGAAAAAAATGAAAGTGAAAAGTAGCATGCTTCAGTCTATATTTAATCAATATCAGTTCTTTCTCTGGAGGTGTATAGTATGCTTCACCATTAGTCCTTTGGGATTGTCTTGGCTCCTTGTATTACTGAGAATAGCTAAGACCTTCACAGTTCTTTGCTGAACAATATTGCTGTTACTATGTACATTTTTTCCCTCATTCTGCTCACTTCACTTTGCATCAGTTCATGCAAGTTTTTCCAGGTTTTTCTGAAATCATCCTGCTTATTATTCCTTACAGCACAATAATATTCCATTACAATCACATACCACAGCTTATTTAGCCATTCCCCAATTGATGGGTATCCCTTTCATTTCCAATTCTTAGCCACTGCAAAAGAGCTGCTATAAATATTTTTGTACAGATAGGTCCTTTTCCCTTTTTTTGGATGTCTTTGGGATATAGACCTAGCATGATATTGCTGCATCAAAGGGTACGCACAGTTATTGCCCTTTGGGGCATAGTTTCAAATTGCTCCCCAGAATGATTGGATCAGTTCACAACTCCATCAACAATACATTAGTGCCCCCCACATCCCCTTCAACATCCAGCATTTTCCTTTTTTGTCATATTAGCCACTCGGATAGATCTGCCCACTGAATTTTAGAAGACTTAGAAGAAAGATGACTATTAGGTGGGTATTCTATGAAAATTAATTTGTGGATTTCTTTGATATTCTGATGATTTTATGAATCTGTGATCTCATCAATGTCAGTAGACCCTCCAATGGTTTAAACTGTAATCCTTCCACATTTTCACATCTCTTTTCTATTCTTGTCTAGGTGTTTCTGCAAATCCTTCTCAGGAAACCTGTCCAACATCCTGGAGCCCTTCTTTTACAACTCTCAATCAATTAGTAAACATTTATTAAGTGTCTATGATGTGCCAGGCACTGTACCTGTACACTGTACTGGTGATACAAAAAGGATCAAAAGACAGTCCCTGCCTTCAAGGAGCTTACAACTGGATGGAGGAGACAACATGCAAACAAATATATACAAAACAAGTTATATACAAGATTAATAGAAAATAATGAAAAGAGAGAAATCACTAGAATAAGAAGTGTTAGGGAAGGCTTTCTATAGAAGAAGGGATTTTAGTTGGGACTTTAAGGAAGTCAGTGGAGTGGAGAAGGGAGAGCATTCCAGACATAGGGGACAACCAGAGAAAATGCCCTTGGCTAAAAGATGGAATGTCTTGTTTGTGGATCAGCCAGGAGGCTAGCATCACTGGATAGAAGAGTACATTTTTGGGAAAAGGGGATAAGAGGTCTTGAAAGGTAGGAGAGGCCTAGGTTATGAATGACTTTGAATGCCAGAGCATTTTCATTTGCTCCTGAAGGTACTAGGGAGCCACTGGAGTTTATTGAGGAAGGGGATGGTCAGACCTGTGCTTTAGGAAAATCACTTCAAAAACTGAATGGAAGATAGACTGGAGTGGGGAGAGACTTGAGGCAGGCAGACCCATCAGTAGGTTATTGCAGTAATCCAGGTGTGAGGTGATAATAAGGGACTGCACCAGAGCTGTTAGAGAAGAGAAAGGGGATTTTTGAGAGATGTTGAAACAATGAAATTGGCAGACCTTGGCAACAGCTTGGACACGGTGATGGGGGTGTGGGGGCAGTGAGAGATAGTGAGAAATTCAGGATGATTTCTAGGTTGTGAGCCTGAGGGACTGGAGGGATAGGGTTGCCCTCTACAGTAATGGGAAAGGTAGGAATTGGGGAGAGTTTAGAGGAAAAGATATTATGTTCTGTTTTGGATATATTTAGTTTAAGATGTCTACAGTATCTTAAATGAAATGTCTGAAAGGCCACTGGAGACGAGAGACTGGAGGTCAGCAGAGGTTGAGGCAGAAATGGTAGATTTAAGAATCATCAACATAGAGATGGTAATTAAATCCACGAGAGCTGATGAGATCACCAAGTAAAGTAGCATAGAAGGGAGAAGAGAAGAGGGCCTAGGACAGACCCCTGAGGGATAGCTATAGTTAGAGGGTGTGATCTGGAGAAGAACCCAGCAAAGAATTCAGAGAAGGATCAGTCATATAAGTAGGAAAAGAACCCAGAAAGAATGGTGTCATGAAAACCTAGGGAATATCAAGGAGGAGAGGGTGATCAACAGTGTCAAAGGCTTCAGAGAGGTCAGTGAGAATGAGGATTGAGAAAAGGATTTGTCAACTAAGAGATCATTAGTGACTTTGGATAGAGCTCTTTACTGTATATGGACAGCAATGGAGAACTATATTATTTAACTGCCAATCCTCTCACTTGTTATATGACCAGCCAGTGTGGTATCTTTTTCTGCTTGATTATCTTTGATGATATTTATTGTAATTTTTGTTGTTGTTCATTTGTTTCAGTTGTGTCTGACTCTTCATGTCCCCATTTGGGGTTTTCTTGGCAGAGATACTGGAGAGGCTTGCCATTTCCTTCTCCAGCTTGTTTTACAGATGAGGAAACTGAGACAAACAGGGTTAAGTGACTTGCCCAGGGTCACACAGCTAGTAAGTGTCTGGAACCAGATTTGAACTCAGGATGATGAGTCTTTCTGGTTCCAGCCCCAGCACTCTGCACTATGGTGCTACCTAGCTGAGGTGGTACCTCAGAGTTGTTTCAATTTGCATTTCTTCAATCAATACAGATTTAGGGTATTTTCTCATATGACTATTAAGCTTTGATTTTTTCTTCTGAAAATTGCCTGTTCATATCCTTTGACTATTTATCAATTGGTGAATAAGCCACCTAACTTCTGAGAGCTTTAGTTTCTTAATCTGTGAAATAGAAACAATAACACCTGCCTCAAATAGTTGTTATGAGGAAAGCATTTTGAAAACCTAAAATGTTATACAAGTATGACATTGTTGTTATTATTTTCCTTATAGGCAAGATTTCCTTCAATTAGTTAACAAAAATTAATTAAGCCCCTATGGCATGTATGCTAAGCCTAAGGGTACAAAGGCAGAAAAATGGAACAGTTTCCAGAATTCTGGACTAGTAGTCTAGTACAGTGGTGTCAAATTCAATTAGAAACTGATCCCTACAGGTTGCCTATTGTCTTAGAAAACTACAAATTAACATTAACGATGTTGTATTGTCAGTGGATAAAGTACTGAGCCTAGAGTAAGAAAGACTCATCTTCATGAGTTCAAATCTGGTTTCAGCCACTTTTTAGCTGTGTGACCCTGGGTAAGTCATTTAACCCTTTTTGCCTCAGTTTTCTCATTTGTAAAATTAGCCGGAGAAGGAAATAGTAAACCACTCTAGTATCTCTGCCAAGAAAACCCCAAATGGGGTCATGAAGAGTTGGACACAACTGAAAAAAATGACTGGACAATAACACATGTTGTATTTTATTTTTATTTATTTTGTTAAGCTTTTTTCAGATACAGTTTAATCTGATTCTGGATGGATGAGGGAGTATTGCTGGCAACAGGTGGCCGTGGTCTTGGAGTTTGATACCTCTTGTCTAGAAGAACTGAGTTCAAATCCTGCCTCAGATGCTTAATTTCTTCTTCTTCTTCTTCTTCTTCTTCTTCTTCTTCTTCTTCTTCTTCTTCTTCTTCTTCTTCTTCTTCTTCTTCTTCTTCTTCTTCTTCTTCGCAATTGGGGTTAAGTGACTTGTCCAAGGTCACATGGCTAGTTTTGTGTTAAGTGTCTGAGGCCCGCATTTGAACTCAGGTCCTCCTGACTTCAGGGCCAGTGCTCTATTCACTGCTCCACCTAGCCACCCCCGAGGCTTATAACTTCTTAACCACATTTCTTCATTTGTAGAATGATGGAGGTAGACTCAATGGCTTCTAAGGTCTCTTATAGCTCGAAATTTATGACCCTATGATCTTCTTAGCTTATACATTTACCCGAATAGAAAAAAACATTCAAATTGAATGCAAAGTAATTTCTACGGGGAGAGGGGACAAGCAGCTGGGTCATACGGCAAATGAAAAAATGAATGAAAAAGCATTTATTATGTCTTTGTTGTTTGTAGCTTTCTGGACAGGTTGGATATTGAGAGTGACTAAAGACAGAGATTCTAATGGCAATGATATAGGCCTTGATTTAAAGTGTGTGGGATGCCTAAGAGGTACAATTGTGGGAATGGAAAAGAAGGAAAGACTGAGAAATATTAGGGAGGAAAACAACCAGATGAGAGCTATTTGCTTTCTTCCCCTCTGTCCCATTCTCTACACCACCATCCAACATGGCTGTGTGAGCATGGTCCCTTTTACTGGGGAGCCAATATCCACCATATTCCAACCCCAGAATAGGAGACTGGGTTGCACTGAGTTTTGAGATGTAGGTAGGTGGGGGTGGGGTAGTGGGTGGCTAGTTCTGAAGTTGCTCTGGGTGGGTTGGTTCAGTGGACCAGAACCACACCCTCTAGATTGCCAGCTTTTCTAGGGAACCCATCTGCCTCATTCCTTGGATGTGTGTGAGTGTGTGTGTGTGTGTGTGTGTGTGTGTGTGTGTGTGTGTGTGTGTGTAAGAATGAGGAAGAGAGAAAGAAATTTTTTTCTCTGAGAAGGGAGAGGGAAACCACTGGGGGACAGTGGGATAAGGCAGATCTGGGCCACCTCCACATGAACTAATGAATCCTGTGACTTAAAGGGCTCTTTTTGCATGAATCATTTTTACTCCCATTTTGTAGCTATAGAGTCAGAGGCCTTTCACATGGAATCATGGGACTTTAGAATTGAAAGGAATCTTAGAAGAGGAAACTAGGGCCCAGAGATCCTGGTCTTCTGACCCCAAATCCAGTATGCTTTTCACTATGGAGCAAGGTTCTCTTTATCTCTTCCTATTAGAATGCCCTCTCTTTCTTTTTCTTTTTTGTTCTCTAGATTCCTCTCCCTCTCCCTCACCGTCACCCTCTCCCTATCTCTCTCTCTGACTCTCTCTGTCTCTCTCTCTGTCTCTCTGTCTCTCTCTCTCTCTCTCTCACACACACACACACACACACACACACACACACGCATCCATCCTTTGGGTAGGGTAGTACAGTTCTCTCAGACAGTTGGGAACCTCTCATAGCTACTAATCACTTGTGAAAGAGCTCATAGTGGATTCTAGGAGTTGCTGACCCAGGGAGCCCAGCTTTTTCTTTCAATGAATATAAGGGACCTTTGTCCTTTGGCCCCAGGGTTTTCACCTTTCCCCTACTTTCTAAACTTTCTTCAATTATTGGTTCAACTCCTAGCAACCAGACACATGACCTTCCTAGCCCCTGAGGCTGCTTGGCTCCTTGGGACCAGACAAACTTTGGCTTGATGGGAAGAGTTAGAGATAGATTTAAAAGTGTAGTGGACTAGAGTTTGAATGACCACTTCTCACGAAGTTTTTTTGGACTAGATTTGTCATTTCAGTTATATAGATGAACACTTTCTACCAATTCAAGGCAGCTGATATTTAGTTGTGTAGGACACTTCATGACCCCATTTGGGGTTTTCTTGGCAAAGACACTGGAGTGGTCTTCCATTTCCTTCTCCAGATCATTTTACAGATGAGGAAACCGAGGCAAACAGGGTTAAGTGACTTGCCCAGGATCACACAACTAGTAAGTATCTGAGGCCAGATTTGAACTCATAGGCCTGGTACTCTATCCACTGTAGATAGGTGGCTAGCTACCCAATCCAGGTCAGTACATTTTCTGAAATTTAGTTTCCTTAGAGCACTGAAAAATTTAGTGACTTGTTTAGGGTGACACAGTCAATATGTGAGTCAGAGCCTGGATCTGATTGAACCTAGGTCTTCCTGACTCTGAGACTGGCTCTTTTATTCAATGTCATGGTTCCTTTATTATGAAGTTTTTTAAATGCACATGTTTTAGAGTCAGAAACCTGGGTTCATATCATAATTTTAAATTGTAGTCATTGTATGAACTTTCATTTGTAAAATGGGGATCATAATATTTCCATTGCCTACCTCATAGGGTTGTTATATGACCAGAACTTTGCAAATCTTAAAGTGTTACAGAAAAGGGAGTTTTTCTTTGTGATGTAGAGGTAATTTTTATTCGGTTTGGGCTGTACTATAGGCTTCTAAAGTCCCTTCTAACCCCAAGGTTTTGTGATCTGTCATGCCCATCTCTGATGAACGTTTTCCCTTTTCTTGTGCTCTTGTCAATTTCATCTCTCCCCTTTCCTTCCTTCCTTCCTTCCTTCCTTCCTTCCTTCCTTCCTTCCTTC
>NW_027187228.1:1246624-1269123 GCF_028583685.1 Petaurus breviceps papuanus
TTCCTTCCTTCCTTCCTTCCTTCCTTCCTTCCTTCCTTCCTTCCTTCTTTCTTTCTTTCTTTCTTTCTTTCTTTCTTTCTTTCTTTCTTTCTTTCTTTCTTTCTTTCTTTCTTTCTGTCTTTCTTTCTGTCTTTCTTTCTTTCTCTTTTTCTTTCTTTCCATTCCCTCTGTTCACAATGGATACCATGCCCTTACCTGTAGGTCCTCTACCCAAAGGAATGTAAATTTTGATTACTGAAACCTCTTTTTTTCTTAAGGATGGAAATCTTAAAGTCAAATAACTTTGACACTCATTGGTTAGCTAACAACAGTAATAGACCAAGCCCCACTTGGTCATTGTTTGGGCCCATATTGGTTCAGAGTGAATGTAAATAGCAGTTGTTTCTATTTTGGCCAGAAACTCTGAGGATCTTCCCCTCCCAGATCGATTTTTATTTTGTTGCCTAGGTAAAGAGGCCATTCTTTGCCTCATTTCTTACTTAACTTTAATCACTGAATGGGCTTTGCCTCAGTTAAACTGAGACCTGTTGAAAACTCTAGCTTAAAAAGACCAAGGTCTCCCATTGCATCCAAGACCATCTCCATTCATCTTGATCTATATCTCGCCACTGGACCCAGAGAGAGTGAGGCTGGTGACTTTGCACAGCCCTCCCTCACTTAAATCCACTTCACTTGCATGTCATGGCATCACTTCCCTGATACCATGATCCTCTTTGAGAATGAAGGACAAACAACAACAGCTCTTGTCCATATAACTGATGCTCCCTTTTTCTCTGCTTGCCACATACTCAAGACCACAAGGATGTGTGGTCTAGGATTTATTTGAAAAGAGGAGAGGTCATACAAATCCAAAAGGAATGAACCAACGCAAAGGGTTTGGAAATGCAAATAAAAGAAAACAAACGACTCCCAAAGTTCTCTAAGTGGTAATAATTAGAGTGGGTGATTGTGTCATTCGATTGAAGGAGGAGCCAGAGGTAAAAGATACCCCATAGGTCCCGGCTTTTGGTGATCTGGAACTCTGCAAAGCCTTGAGCCCACCTGAGCAGAGGGATATCCACTGCTTGTACTTACCTATTTTCACTTTTTCTTTTTTTGGCATGGAGAGATTTATCTGAACTTAAATAGCAACAAAAAAAGTGTTTCCACATGCACCGCAGAATAAAGAAAGAGGATTCAATATGAAACTATGAGTTACCACTTCATAATGCTTACTTTAAAAAGATGTATATAATAAATTCTACATGTTACTTTCAAAATTGTCTTGCTTGTTTGTGCTTCCTTTTGAACTTGTTTTCATTTGTGCATTAAAAAAATGGTAGAGGTCCTTTTTTTTTTTTGCATCATCATTGCTACTCCTTTCCTCCGACATCTCCTGTGAACCAAGAAAGAAAAAAAAAACAAACGAAAGAAAAACCTCTTTTAACAAATAAGCTTAGCGGCACCAAGTGCGTCTACACAGTTATCATGTCCAAAAATGGATGTCTCTTTATCTTGTATCCCTCACCTTTCTGTGAGGTGGGTACCTTCTTTATTATGGGGAGTAGCTAGGTGATCCAGTGGATAGAGCACCAGACTTGAAGTCAGGAAGATCAGAGTTCAAATCTGACCTCAGACACTTACTAGCTGTGTTATCCTGGGCAAGTCAGTTAACCTCTGCCTCAGTCTCCCCATCTGTAAAATGGGGATCTAAAATAGCACCTATTCCTCAGGGTCGTTCTGAGGATTAAATGAGATAACCATGAAACACTTAGCACAGTGCCTGGCACATAGTAAGTGTTATCTAAATGTTAACTATTATTATTATTGTTCTTTATGGCTCCTACATGACCAGCATGCTTGGTCATTGTCCTCAAGTCTTTCAAAGTTACCTGTCTTTAAATTTCGTTGCCCTCATTCAAGTTGTTATCCTGTATCTGATTGCTCTTCTCTCATACTACCCAGATCCCTAAAACCCTCCCTTTGGTCATTTCTGATGTAATGTTCTCTTACAGTCATATCCCACAACTTGTCCAGTTGTTTCCCAGTTGTCTAATAGGCAATTGAAGCCACCCCCACTTAGATTCTAGTTCTTCCCCCTTCTCTTCATTCTCACTCATCCTTCTTGCTCAGCGGGTGCTAAACTAGTATCAAGTAAGATAATATTTGTAAAGTTTAGCACTGTGCTTGGCATGTAGTAGGTGCTTAATAAATGCTTGTTTCCATCTCGTTCCCTTATTTCAACTCACAGAAAAAGCAGAAGAGTTGTTAGAGACCTCTACATTTCAGCTGTCTGGGTTACCCTGGTTTTTCAGTAATGTCTGACTCTTTATGAGCTGGTGGAACATAATGTCCATGAGGTTTTCTTTGCAAAGATACTGAAGTGGTTTGCCAGTTCCTTCTCCAGTGTATTAAGGTCTCCCCTTGCATCTTGAGTCATCTCCAGTTGTCCTGATGAATATCTGGTCACTGGACCCAGATGGCTCTAGAGGAGAAAGTGAGGCCGGTGATCTTGCATGGCCCTCCCCCACTCAAATCCAAGTCAACTGCAAGTCATGTCATCATTTCCCTGATGCCATGATCCTCTTCTAAACAAAGGACAAACACAAGGCAAACAGAAGTTAAATGACTTGTCCAGGGTCTAAGGCTGGATTTGAACTCAGTCTTCCTGATTCTAGACCCAGTGCTCTATCCAGTGAGCCATCTAGCACCCCCTCCTACTTCCCCTGCCAAAAAACCCACCAACTCTGATAATATTTCAATTCCAAGCTTTTCTATCTTCACCTGTGAGTTCCTCCAGCCATGGAGTGAGTCTCATGGGTTTCAGAAGAAAATGGCTTATTCTGTACCCTCAACCCTTAGCCCCAGCACTGATTTGGATTTCTCCCACCTAAGTAGGCTGGAGCCAGCTCATTGGCCAATTCTATGACTCCTGGCTCATTCTCAGCCAATCTGGAAGCTTCCTGATTTCTGGTAGGGTTTCTGCTCATGTCATGTTCATGCCCATGGTGTTTATAATCACTTACTTATATACTACTCCCTCCATCCAAGTTTTGAGGCATATCAGAAATACAATACCCTGCCATTTCAAAAGTACAAGAGGACACAGAGAAGAGCCCTTCTGTCATGGAGCCTTTATGGACCATCAAGTCATAGGCTCATAGCTCTAAAGCTATTAGAGTCTATCTAATCCAAGCCCCTCCTTTATGGAATAAGGAAATGAGGCCCACAGGTTAAATGCCCCATGTCACATTGATGGCAAGTGGCAGTCATGGTGAACCCAGATCCTCAGTCTACAAGTCTAGGATTTTTCATGTACCTCACTGCCATTCATAAAGAGAAGTGATGGAGAAGACCTTGATCAATTTGTAAAATGGGGAAAAAATAGTGCTTACACTATCTATCCTATAGGGAAGTGGTGCAGATCAAAAGAACAAAACAATTAAACGTAGTCTGTATGGATGCCAGCTATCAAGGTTATTAATAGCTCTGTTCATTGGGGTTACATGGAAACAGAGGAACCTAGGCATAGATGCTGTTCTAGGACAAATAGGTGAAGAGCTAAGTTTGACCTAAAGATGGAACCAGGTCTAATGCCTGGCTAATGAATATACTTAAGGCAAATCTGGTTGGTTAGAGAAAAAAGGACCAAGAATAAAGACAGGCCCTCTAAAGAATCTTCAGGATCATTTAACCCAACTGTATCACTTTATAAACCAGAGATATAGAGTCAAATCAACAAGTATTTATTTATTTATTTTAAAAATATGTTATTTTGCCTCAATTACATATTAAAGCAATTAAAAAATATATTTTAAGTTTTGAGTTCCAAATTCTATCCCTTCCTCCTTCTCCTCCCCCCTCCTTGAGACAGTAAGCAATCTGATATGGATTATACATATGCAATCATGTAAAACATTTCCATGTTATTATTATTTTTTAAAGCAATTGGGGTTAAGTAACTTGCTCAAGGTTACACGGCCAGTTATTTCTAGGTGTGGTGCTAAGTGTCTGAGCCCAGATTTGATCCCCAGGTCATCCCGACACTGGAGCCAGTGCTCTTACTCTCTGTGCTACCTGGCCGCCCCTTTGTTGGTTATTTTTAACAAGCATTTATAAAGTGCATACTGTGTGCCAAGTACTGTACTAAGTGTTGGGGGCTACAAAGAAATGCAAAAGATGGTCTCTTTTCTCATGGAGCTCACAGTCTAATGGGGGAGACAATGTGCAAACCATTATGTACATATAAGATATATACAGGATATATTGGAAATTTTTTCTGAGGGAAGGCACTAAGATTAAGTAGGGTGGGGAAAGACTTCTTACAGAAAATGCGATTTTAGCTAAGACTTTTGGCAAGTCAGGAAAGATAGGAAGGAGGTAAGGAGGGAGAGAATTCCAGGCATGGGGGATAGTCATGCATGTAGTGAGAGTAGAGAGAGGAGCAAGTTCAATGTCAGGGGAGTCTATTATTATACTTGGTACAAATTCAAATGGGGAAAGGGCAAGGAATAGTCCAAGGGATGGGGTCAGGGCAGGGGGAGGGAGGGAGAGAGGAAGAACCATAAGATGAGGTGTGAGAATGATGGATGATACTCTTCCATGTCACATGTCTCTGATACCAGGGCTAGCTTGAAATTCAGGACCAGAATCTTTTGGGTCACACAGGATCCTTGAGACAGGACTGTGAGGAACAAGAATGAAGGATTGGTACCCTTGGAACTATATGTGCAAAACCTATCTGTAGCTAGCTTGTAGTTAAGATAAGACAAAGACTTTGCTCTATAAACATGTCTGTTTTCACACTTTGTAATCTCATTTAATTTGATTTTCCAATATTTTACCTAGTAAAGCTCTTGAAAATTTCCAAACTTGTCTGGGCCTGAGTTAAGGGAAATGGTGTTTATAGGCTAAGAGATAGCTCAGGGGCTCAGTGCCTCCTGGAGGCCAGGTATGATGGCAACAGCTTAGATTCACTTCCTGGGATGAAACTGGGGGACTTGAGGTAAACCTGGGGAAACTCAGGTGAACTCAGCTTTTTTGGTCCTTACGAGGTCTAGGCTATTCTTCACATCCAGCCCTATCTACCTACTCTCATGCATGCAGACAGTCCTATGCACAAGACATGCATACACATAAAGGTGTGTACCACATTGTTCAGGGCTATGTCCTGCTAGGGACTCTCTCTGAACAGCTGTCCTTCTCTCCTCCTTTCCAGCAGTCTGCCTACTCTCCTGCTATCTGAACCCTTAGTTTTTGAAGATTATGGATAATCCTCATTCTCTTTTCTGTTGGACACTTCCATGACTCTCTGCCCAATCCCACTTGTCTCTCCTAACTGTGATAAGAGGACAGACAGGGAAAATGACTGAGGATAAGCAGGAACAACTGAAATCTCATCTAGGGCCTGATCAATCAGCCAGTCAATAGTAACTAGGCACTGTGCAAGGCACAGGAAATATAAGGACAAAAGTGAAATGGTCTTTGAGGAACTTACATTTTTACTGGAGAAATATAACAGGTTCCCAAATAAGTAAATATGAGAGATATAAAAATCAGTACAAAGTGATTTGGGAATGCTACGAAGAACTAGGACATCACAGACATCTCTTGAAGAAGGTAGCAGTTGAATTGAGCCCTGAAGGGAGTAAGGGGTCCTAAGAAGAGGATATGGATAGAGAGAATATTCCAGACATTGGGCGTGGCCTATGCAAAGCCACAGGGGTAGAAGGAGGAATGTCTTAGGCAGGGAATAGAAAGTAGGCCAGTTTGACTGGTGTATAGAATACATGAGGGGAACTACTGCAACTACTACTACTCCTACCACCACCATCACTACTACTACTATGCTTACCACTACCACTACTACTACTACTACAACTATGTATTTATATTGCACTTTGAGAACTGCAAAGTGCTTTACAAATATTATCTCATTTGACCCTTACAACAATCCTGAGAGATAAGTGTTATCTCCATTTTCCAGAGGATAAAATTGAGGTAGGCAGAGGTTAGGTAGTAGGTAGTAGGTTAACTAGTAGGTATCTGAGGCTAGATTTGACCTCAGGTCTTCCTGACCCTAGATCCAGCATTCTATCCACTAGCTAGACATAGTAACATGCAATCAGCCTGAATAATCTGGAGCTAGACTGTAAAGACCTCTAAACGCCAAATAAAGGAGTTTGTATTTTATCCTGAAGACAATATGGAGCTATTAGAGCTTCTTTTTTTGGTGCTTTTTGGAGGGGGAAGGCAGGGTAATTGGGGTTAAGTGACTTGCCCAAGGTCATGCAGCTAGTAAGTATTAAGTGTCTGAGGCTAGATTTGAACTCAGGTCCTCCTGACTCCAGGGCTGGTGCTCTATTCACCATGCCACCTAGCTGCCTCTCTTAGAGCTTCTTGAGCAGGTGAGTAACATGGTGAGACTTGTGTAGGTCAGTGTGGCAGTTCTGTGGAAGATGCGTTGGAAAGCAGAAAGACGTGGTGCAGGGAGACCATTTAGGAGGGTATCATTAAAGTCCAGATGAGATGTCAAGGTACAATAAATGGACTTGACAACTGACTGGATGGGATGGGGGAGTGAATGAGAGTGAAGGATAACTCCTAGGTTTAGAACTTGGATGACTAGAAGAATGGTAGTGCCCTTGATAGAAATAGGGACATTAGGAGGAGGGGAAAAGATAACAAGTCCTGTTTTGGAAATGTTGAGTTCCAGGAGACTCACAGACATCTAGATTATCAACAGGCATTTGGAGATGTGGAAAAAACTCAAAACAGAGCTTAACTCCAACTCTAGGGTTAAGAATGGGTCTAGGAGGGGTACAGCACAGGGAGAGATGGAAGGAGAGCAGCTTATGGTCAGATAAAGGAATACCTGGGTTATAGCTTTCAAAAGTGAAACTGGGGCAGTTAGGTGGCACAGTAAATAGAACACTGGCCCTGGACCCGGTCAGGAGGATGTGCCAGCCTCAGACACTTGACACTTACTAGCTGTGTGACCCTGGGCAAGTCACTTAACCCTGATTGCCTCAAAAAAAAAGTTGAAACAGCTGTGAGTGCTGGTGGGACCAAAGGTATGACCATTGCCCTGAGAGGTTGAGGTGGAATGAAAGTGAAGATCATAGGAAGTGAGGAGGTTGGTAAACTAGGAAGTAAGGATGTTTGAGAGACATCAACATGGAAACTGAAGTCTCCAAAGTATAAGACAGAGGTTGAGGAGGAAAGCAAAACTGTGAACCTGGCACCAAACTCATTGAGGAAGGAGAAAAAATAACCAGGATCTGCATAACCCAAGACCTCTCCCTGAACATTAGCTGTCTTCTTTATTTTTCATTTTCTCTCAGAGCCATAACAAGCCTTAAATGTTTACTGCCTTATTACCATTGTCATTTTGGACAAATCACTTAAACTACTCTGGGTCTCAGATTCCTCATTTGTCAAATGCATGTGACTACTGGGTAGCTCTCAATCTATGACCTTAATTGTTAAGAACTGTTTCCTTACTTTGAGCTAACATTTGCTTCTAAATAAATTCTACTCATGGTTCCTAGTTCTTACCTCTGGGGTGAAACAGAACAAGATTAACCCCTCTTTCACATGACTCTTCAAGTATTCAATATGACTATAATAAAAAAAAAAATCCAAACTCTTCTTCTCTGGGACAAACATCTTCATTTACTTCAATCAGTCCTAAAATAGTGTGGTTTTGTGTCCCATCACTATCTCCATCTCCCTTTCTAGACCTGCTCTAGCTTATCAACGTCTTTCCTAAAAGGTTGTCATCATGGTAGGTGGTACACCTCTTCAGAGAGAGGCTGTCTCCATACCTCACTTGAGGTATGTGTGTGATACCATTTCCGAGGTCCTATGTGTCACTCTGGCACTCCTGTGCTAGGATCACCTATCGAGGAAAGCTCAAATCCTTTTGCCTGGTATGCAAGGACCTTCCTAATCTGGTTTTATCTGACCTTTCCAGCCTTGTCTCATACTGTGCTATGCCTCAGCCAAATTGGATGACTCTTTTATTCCTGAGTACCACCTTCCCTTTCCCATTTCCTCACTTTTGTTCATGTCACTATGTCTGATATAGTTCACAGAGTGAGCAACCTTGAGTAGGGAAGGTCTAGGTTCAAATCTTACCTCCAACACTTACTGGTTATGTGATCATGAAGAAGTCATTAACCTTTTTAAATGTCAGCTTCCTTATCTGTAATAAGGGGGGTAATATTACCCCCATAGTACCTACATCACAGGTTGTTTGTGAGGTTCAGATGAAACCATCCATTTAAAGCACTTTGAAAATCTTAAAGTGCTACACAAATATCAGTTATTACTATTATTCACTTATTGGATTCGTTGCTATTGTTTAAAGCCCATCCCAATATCACCTCTTCCATGAAGCCTTCCTGGTAATTGCTTCCATTTTTTTGCACCTTTCTAATGCACATATCAGGTAATGTTGTATTTTAGCTTTCTTTGTATCTGTCCTATCTCATGGCTTGTGTAAAGTTTCTACCTTCCCCAGATCCAGGAGCTAGGCTCTGTATAAGAGTGGTGCCTAATAGATGTTTGTTGAATTGAATAAAGACAGATAGCATGCTTATTTGATTTTTAGATGACAAGAAGTTAGGAGGGAAAACTATATATTTAAATGGCAAAGTCAGTATCCAAAAAGATCTCAACATGTTGGAATGAAGGGTCATATCTAAAATGATGAAAATTATTTGGGATAAATGTGAAGTTCCACATATGGGTTCAAAAAATCAATTGCACAAGGGAAGAGAAGTAGCAATAAGTGTGTGAAATAGATGGTGTGAACAATACTGAAAGTACTGCAGGAGTCAACAGTTGGTAATGTGATGTGGTTGCCAAAGAAGTTCATATTGTCCTAGGTCAGGGTTGGCCCTTTAGGTCCTCAAGTGTGGTCTCTTGACTGAATCCAAACTTCACAGAACAAATCCCTACAGATTTGTTCTGTGAAGTTTGGATTGAGTCAAAAGACCACACTTGAGGACCTAAAGGGACATATGTAATCTTGAGTTTGCAGGTTCCTGTAATGGGAATGTAAATTTTGAAGATCTTCCCTGCCCCTAGGCTAAAGTGCACCTGGAGCCTGGGTTGGGAGGCTTGTTTTTCATTAAATACTTCTTAATTGGCCAGTGAGTCAATAAGGTTGTTACATTCTCTGAGCCAGGGGAAGGCTATATAAGCCCTGATCTGTAGCTTTGTTTTGGGGGCTCACTTTGAGAAGTGTTCTGTGATTTGATCTGGATTCTGGGAAGCTGTTGTCCAGAGCTCCCCCCTCAGCTTTGAAAAACCCAGATTTTGAAACCCAGATGTTGATTTGGTATGGATGTAATGGTTGGACAGTTTGAAATCTGTCTACTTGATCTGTTTCTCTGTCTTGATAATTCTGTCTGTATACTCTGAAGTTCGGGGTGCTGACCCCTTTCCCCTGAACTAGGTAAACGATACATATCTGACTGATTAAAGTAAGCTTGTTAACCCATTTTGAGTTGCTTTCCTTTATCAAAGCAGATCCAAGAACCTGTGGTGGCAGCCACCCTGGGGACGCTGGGGTGCTTGCTGCTACAGTTCCCCACTGCTGTCATAGGTTGTATTAAGTGGGGCAGAGGGTCCAAAATAAAGGAGGTCCTTGGTACTTGCTACTTGGCTTATGTGTGGAGTATTGTGCCAGTCCTAGGGTTGCTGTTTGTCCTAGGGACCATATTTTAGGAAAGAAGTTGACAAGTGTATCAGCAATGCCATATTCACAATGCCTATAGAGATTACAAATATGCTGATATAGTTATCCATTACAAAATACGTCATGTTTGCCATATGAGGAAATAAACTAGAAAATTTATTAAGATACCAAAAGACTGAGTCCCAAAACCAGAAAGTGAAAGCCATCAGAGTAGTTATGATATTGGCACAGGTAGATAAAGTAGAAAGCACCCACATTTTCAAGCCTTTAAAACAGAACAGGCTACCTCAGGCAAAGGTCCTCCTCTCCCCACTCACAGCAACCACCCAGCGTCCTGGAAGCACACTCCCAGCAGCTCCGGCCCCTGGCAGTCCTCAGCAGGAGTCCTTAGCAGAAAGTCCTTAGCAGTCCTAACTCAAAAAGGGCTTCGCGCTGCCACTGCCTCTGCTGCTGCCGCCGTCACCACCACCGCCAGCCAACGCAGGAACGCTAGCTTGGCTTCCGCTTCCTCTTGCTCCGCCCCTTCCTGCTACATCAGCAAGTCCAACGGGGCATGGAAGATCTTTAAATCCCATAACCCTTACAACAAGCTAGAGCAGATCTGGAAACTACATTATTTTAGATAAGACTGGTTGAAATAAATGAAGATGTTTGTCCTAGAGAAAAAGAGTTGGATCTTTTATTACAGTTGTGTTTACTACTTGAAGAGTCATGTGAAAGAGGTGGTTAATCTTGTTCTATTTCACCCCAGAGATAAGGACTAGGAACCGTGTGTAGATTTTGTTTGGAAGCAAATTTCACATTAAAGTAAGGAAGTATTTCTTAATAATTAGGGTCATAGACTGAGAATTGTCTGATAGTCACCTACATTTGATAAACTGAGACCCAGAGAGCTGAAATGATTTGCCCAAAATCACTGTAATAAGTGACAGAGGTAGGATTTGAACCCAGGACCTGTGATTCTTTCCACTGTAGCAGACTGTATTTCATTGCCTAGAGCAGAGGTGGGGAATCTGCTACCTTGAGGCCACATGAGGCTTTCTAGGTTCTGAAGTGTGGCCCTTTGTATCCAAACTTCTCTAGGTCCTCAAGTGCACCAAAACTTCTCTAGGTTCTCAAGTGTGGCCCTTTGACTGCAACCAAACTTCAGTCAAAGGGTTGTACTTGAGGACCTATAGGGCCACATGTGGCCTTGGGGCTAGAACTACCCAGAAATGGAATAGGATGTTTCAGGAAGAATTTCTCTGTCATTGGACATGTTCCAGTACAGGCTGGATAACTTGGGGCTGTTACAGAAAGGATTCGTGCCTTGGATAGTTTTGTCCAGATGATATCTGATAGCCTTTTTAATCCTAAGATTTTATCAATCTATTTATTAAAAGCACCTAAGGGATTATGTGGGACAGCTAGGTGGCACAGTGGATAGGGCACAGGGGCTGGAGTCAGGAAGATTCATCTTCCTGAGTTCAAATCTGACCTCAGACATGTATTAGCCAAGTGATCCTGGGCAAGTCACCCTATCCTGTTTGCCTCAGTTTCCTCATCTGCAAAATGAGCTGGAGAAGGGAATGGCAAAACACTCCAGTGTCTTTGCCAAGAGACCCCAAATGGGGTCAGGAAGAGTTGGACACCACTGAAAAATGATTCAGTCATAAGAAGGAATTACATATCTTGAAGAATGGTCCCTGCCCTCTAGGTACTTAATTTTTTTTTCTTTTTTTGGGAAAGGAGAACTTAAATTTTAATAGGTAATAAGATGGACATGCAAATATTGAAGATACAAGGTATGTCAACTAGCCAATTAGCATTTATTAAGTACTTACTACACGTCAGGCTTGGTGCTAAGAAAGGGTGATACAAAAAAGGGCAAAAAACCAAACCAACCAGCCATAGGCTCTGTCCTCAAGGAGTTTACAATCTAATGGATAAATGTCACATAAGGAGTAGCATTGGCACAGTAGTTAAAATGCTGCATTTGGACACCATGTCTGCCATTTACTTTCTGTGTGATGTTAGCTGAATCTTAGCCTTTCTGAGACTTAGCTTTCTCATCTGCAAAATAGGATTACTAATTTATGTTCTACCTACCTCATAGGGTTATCGTGAGGTTTCAAGGAGAATGCATCATAAAGTGCTTCTCGGATTTTAAAGGTGTTATGTTAATGTCCGTTATTATTCATTCCTATGAAAATATGGACAGTGGATGGATCCTTCAGCCTGGACCAGCTTTATGAAGTCACAGCACACTTGGTGTGTGTCAGGCACTCTACTAAGCATAGGGAACACAAATCCCTGCCTTCAGGGAGCTTATAATCTAGTGAAGGAAGACCACACATAAAGGGAACTGAAGTTGGGGAGGGTGGGGGAAGGAATGAAAGCACCCTGCCTGGGGGCACTGTAGAAGAAGCCCAGAAGAGCCAAGGAGTGCTGGTGGAAGAGGACCAAAGACAAAGGCTTGCCTGGGCCTGGTCTTTAAAATGGGGGATATGGGGGGAGCCAGCCAATCAGAGGGATAGGCCACGGGCAGAGGAGACTTCAGTAGGTAAGACCCAGAGGGGAGTGATGCTTTTAGGAAGAACAACTGGGACAGAGTTGAGGAAGTCTGGGAAATCCAAGAGTGCAGCCCCAATGGGCCTTAAAGGATAGGTGGCCCTGTTGTGAGAGGTAGTGGAGGGGAAAGTCATGCCAAGCAGAAAAAAGCCCCAAAGGTAGAATGGGACTTTATGAACCATGGAAGATGGCTGAAGCATAGGGTACTTGCTTTCGGTGGGGTTGTAGGAGATAATGATAGAAAAGTAGGTGGAGGCTTGATTGTGGAATGCTTTAAATGCTACCTGGGCTGGAGAACCTGTGACCTCAAGGCCACAGTGGCCCTCTAGGTCCTCAAGTGCAACTCTTTGACTGCATCCAAACCTCACTGAACAAATCCCCTTCATAAAAGGATTTGTCTGTAAAACTTGGACTCAGTCAACAGGCTGTACCTAAGGACCTAGAAGGCCACATGTGGCCTCGAGGCCATAGGCTCCCCACCCCTGTTACTAGGCTAAGTAATTTGTATTTTATCTTTGTGGTAACAGGGAGCTATTGATGGCTTTTGAGCAGTGGAGTAATTCAATCAGTTGTTTTTTTTAAAAGACAGCTTAATTTGGTGGTAGTATGTGAGGTGTACAGGGTGGGTTGGAGTGGGGAGAATCTGGAGACAGGTTCACCATATCAGCTTTAAGAGATTATTTGTAATAGTCTCTCCCTCTCCCCTTCTTTTCCCTTCTTTTTTTCCTCCCTCTCTTTCTCTTTCCCTCTCCCCTTCGCTCTCCCCCTGCGGCTTGCCAACTGCCAGCAGATGACATCTCCTTTCATGTTTGGGGCTGAGCACGGCTTTGAATGTTCGTTTGATTCCGTTAAGATAATAGCTGGTTCACTGTCAGATGCAGACTGATCAGTTAAAACCTTAATCACTGCCTGTCTCCTCACACAGCACTTAGTTTTTAAGAGATTAATCCCCTCAGCCCCGCTCTAGCTCACATTCAGCTTGGAAAAAAGACAAGGTTTGTATTATCATTGTTTGTATTATCATTTTTATTGTTATTGTTATTATTATTATTATTATAATCTACATTATTTTACACATTTACTGTTCCTATCATGCTTTTCTTTCTCTTTACGTCTCCCCTTCTTTTTCAGTTGTAGGGCTCTGACCTTCATTTCTGTCTCTTCCTCCTCTCTCTCTTTCTCTCTCTATTCCCTCCCTTTTCTCCCCTTCCTCCCTCTCTTCCCTTCCTCTTCTCTCTCTCTCTCTCTCTCTCTCTCTCTCTCTCTCTCTCTCTCTCTCTCTCTCTCTCTCTCTCTCTCTCTCTCTCTCTCTCTCTCTCTCTCTCTCTCTCTCTCTCTCTCTCTCTCTCTCTCTCTCTCTCTCTCCTCTCTCTGTCTCTCTGTCTCTGTCTCTCTCTGTCTCTCTCTCTCTGTCTCTCTCTGTCTCTCTCTCTCTGTCTCTCTCTCTCTCTCTCTCTCTGTCTCTCTCTGTCTCCTTACTCTTACTCTTTTATACACACACACAACCATATCCATATACAAATATGCCTTAACCTCATTCATGAACACACATAAACATGCATGCTCTTGGGCACACATGTGTGTAGTAGAAGATATTCGTATCCACATACCCAAACATACAAATACTCTTGCCCTCTGGGACATGTCTTTGCCTCTGTAAAGGCAGATCTGGGAATCTAGGGAATTTTGTCTTCTCAATCCCATGGCAGAGTGGAAAGAGCATTGGATTTGAAGTAAGAGAACTCAGGTTTAAATCCCAGGTCTGCTAGTTATTCCCTGTGTGACCTTAGGTAAGTCACTGAACCTCTCTGAGCTTCAGTTTCCTTATCTGTAAAATGATGGGGTTGGATGAGATGGACCCTGAGGTCATTTCCAGCTCTCAGCTGGAATCAGTCCTCTGACCCTTCCTGCTCCGGGTCTATGATTCAGTGGAGGGGCTGTCCTCCAAGCTTACCCCAACTTACACTTTGGCCTTGTATATTACCTTCACTGCTCTCCAGAGGATGGCTTTGTATTTCCAACTCAGCCCAGGCCCTACCTACACAAGACCACTCAAAACCAGGCTCTCTCATTTAGCTGTGACTAGCCTAACCTTCTTGTTTTACAGATGGGGAAACTGAGGCTTAGAGAGAAACCAAGTGGCCCAAAGGCCACCAGCAAGTTAATGACAGAGCTGGTACTTATATCCTTGCCCCTATTATTTCTACCATACTGATAAAGGGGATTTTAATTAATCAAGCAAGCAGTAAACATTGTAGAGGTCTGCTGTCTGCTCAGCAGGGTTCTAGGCACTGTAGGGATATAGGCAAAAACAAAAGCAATCTTTGCCCTCAAGGACCGTCCTTATACAGCCTAGTTGGGGAGACCAGATTAACACACAGGAAGTAATTAGGGAGCAATAGGAGACATATATAATTAAGTGCTAAATTGTTTGGTACAAACCATGAGTGTTACTAGAGATCAAAGCAAAGAGATCAGGGTGGGCTGGAATAATCTGGGAAGGCCAACTGGTAGAGGTATGGTTTGAGCTGGGCCTTAATCCTAGAAGGACCAGGTATGTCAACTTTGCACCAATTGATCCAAGATTTTTTTATAAATATTTTTTATAATTTTACTTTAATTTCTTCTACCTGTGCAAATATACTTTAAATATAAATAATTATAAGCAGATATAATTTTATTTCAAAATAAAACTTTTCCCCCTACTCTCTCTATTTCTTTGCCTTATAGATTAAAAAAAAAACAACTACTGTGTTAATTGATGCAATTTGATCCTTCGAGGTTGTCTTAAATTCTGGTCCCTCCTTAAAGGATGGGTAGGATTTGGAAGGTAGAAAGAGAGAGGGCTTCTGAGTGGGACAAGTTTGATGTAGCAGTGAACATGTGAGGGATAGTTAGATGACTCACTATTCTGGGAGTAGCAAATGATTCTACCCAAGCTGCAAACTGACTGCTCTTCAAATGAAGAAGGGAGAGAGAAGGGATTTTGTAGCAGATGAGACTTAAATCAGGCATCCTCAAGAACAGGAAGGAACAAAGGCCAAGAGAGAATGTGATTTGCTCAAGGTCACTCAATTAGTTAGTAGCAGAGTCAGAATTCAAACTCAAGTGACCTCAAGGAGAGGAAATAGGTAAGTAAGGTAGGCTGGCATTTCTCTCCCTGGGGATTCCAAGGCCAACAGTGAATCCCATTTGTCTAGGCCTAGGGAGAGGCAGACTGTGATAAGCCTGGTGATTGGGGCAGCCTGAGCTGGAAGGATATGGGTGAAAGAAGGCTGAGGTCATCCCTGCCCTCCTTACACCCAGAGGCAGGGAGTCTTAGAGACTTGGGGTTAATGGCGTGACATCCCGGTGGCAGCCGGCCCGGCAGGTTTCTGATGCCTTTTCTAATTTGGTGAGAGGCTGAAGATTAGAAGTCGAGAAGAGAGTTTTCCTCCCACAGCTTATTATCCTGCCAACTCCCTGGGCACCCAAGGGAGTGAGGCAGTGTGTTTCAGGAGAAAAGGAAGCTGGGCCTTGCGCTCAGAATTGGGCCCATGTTGTGGCTGGTCCCTCTTGGGGTAGGGAAGAGAGGAGGAGGAGGGAGACTGGAAGGAACTGGAGAGGGAACAAATTTGATGCTATTAATGGCTCTGATGCTGGGGAAAATGGGAGCAGCGGCAGAACTTGGGAGATCTTCCCCACAATCAGGGGTAGCAGGGGCTGATAACTGAAGCCCCTCCCCCCCTTCCATCTTAGATTCTTTTTTTCCTTCCAGGGTAGGAGGATTCCCCCCTCCCCACTCCCCCCCCTTTTGCCCCGCCCCCATTCTCAGGTAAACGGGCCTTTTTGAGGCCTGGCTGTTGCGCTTGGGCTGCTCCTGACCTTCCTCGTCCTTCCTCACCCCAGGGAAAGTACACAAACATAGATTTAGAGTAACTCTCCAGGGGAGTTCCACCAGGGTAATTTCCCAGCCACGAACCTTCACTTTGCAAGAGAAGGAGGAAGAAAAGCAGGAGAAAGGAGATAGGAAAAGTTAAATCAACAAGAATTTCTTAAGCCCTTATTATATTCCAGAGACTGCACTTGGGGAAACAAAAGATCAAAACAATCCTTGGTCTCAGGGAGCTCCCATTCTGATGGAGAAGAAAGAATGGAAACAGCCACATATGGACAAGATACACAGGGTGTCCTCAAAGTCTTAGTACAGTTAAAATCTTTAATGCATTTTTTAAAAAGACTTTTACACTATTAAAGCTTAAAACTGCATCAAGACTTTTGGGACACTGTATAAAGTGTAAATGGAAGGTAAACTTAGAAAGCGACTGAAAAAGACCTCTTGCAGAAAGTAGGATTTAAGCTACACCTTGAAGGGAGCCAGGGAAAACCAGGAGATGGAGATGAGGAGGAAGAGCTTTCTGGGTAAGGGGGTTAGATAGTAAAAAGGGGTGGAGTTTGAAGATAGAGTGTTTTGTGTTGGGATCAGCAAAAAAGTCAGGATCACTGGATAGCAGAGGATTCAGATGGGAGGAAAGTGTGAAAAGACAGGAAGACAGGAAGGGGAGGTAATAGGGAGTCACTAGAGTTTATTGAGTAATTATGGGTTGCAGGGTGGGGGATGTAGGTGGTATGGTCAGACCCAGACATTAGGAAGATCTCTTTGGCTCTGGGAGGAGGATGGACTCTGTTGGAGAGAAACTTGAGGGAGAGAGATCCACAAGATTGCTATTGCAACAGTCCAGGCATGGTGTGATGACTGTAGGCAGCTGTGTGAGTGGAGAGAAGGGGACATATACCATGTTTCCCCGATAATAAGACACTGTCTTATTAATTTTTTGGACAGAAAAATACCAGAGGGCTTATTTTCAGGGGAGGGCTTATTTTAATGAACATTGACAGCAATTTTAATAAACAGGTAAATGTGAACAAAAAAATGTACCTTTATTCAATAAGCAAATCACTGGGGAAGAACAGGATGACGCGCTCACTGCTGCAGCTGTGATTGGATGCAGTTCGGAGCACGGCATGCGTTTGGGGGGGGAGACGGTGCATACAGAGGGTACCGTAATGTAGCGTGTAGCACAGGGGATCACCTTCACTACAGTAGCAATCTCAATAGGGCTTATTTTCGGGGGAGGGCTTATTTTAGAGGAATCTTACACAGTAAGGGGAGGGCTTATTTTCGGGACAGGTCTTATTATTAGGGAAACATGGTATGAGAGGTTGTGAAGGTAGTGGTAAGACTTGACAACATATTGGATATAGTAGATGAGAGAGAGAGTGAGGAAGGAAGGAAGGAAGGAAGGAGGGAAGGGAGGAAGGAAGGAAGGAAGGAAGGAAGGAAGGAAGGAAGGAAGGAAGGAAAGGAGGGAAGGGAGGAAGGAAGGAAGGAAGGAAGGAAGGAAGGAAGGAAGGAAGGAAGGAAGGAAGGAAAGAAGGAAGGAAGGAAGGAAGGAAGGAAGGAAAGGAGGGACGAAAGGAAGGGAGGAAGGAAGGAAGGAAGGAAGGAAGGAAGGAAGGAAGGAAGGAAGGAAAGGAGGGAAGGAAGGAAGGAGGGAAGGGAGGAAGGAAAGAAGGAAGGGAGGGAGGAAGGAAGGGAAAGAGGGCGGGAAAGACAAAGGAAAGGACAGAGGAAAGAAGGAAGGAAAGATTTATTAATCTCTTGCTATGTGTGAGGCACTGTGCTAAGCACTTTACAAATTTGATCTTTAGAACATCTTTGGGAGGTAAATATTATAAACATTCCCATTATATAGTTGGGGAAATAGAGGCAGACAGAGAGGCCCCATTGGAACTTAGTTTTTTCTGACTGCAGCCCCAGAATGCTCCATAGCTGCTGCCTCCCAGGCTGGGTCATTAGAGTGGCAGTACCCTTGACAGTAATAGGGAAGTTCAGAAGAAGGAAAGATAGTGAGTTCTGAAGCATATATACATATGCATATGTACATACACAGAGATATACAAAACATTTGCATATGTATATAACATATGTATGTATATATACATATTTTATATAAAACAGAGCTTATGTAAAGCAACTCATATACATACATGCCCGCGTGCGCACACACACTCACACACATATTTGAGCCTGGCCTTCTCTATCTCACCTAGGCTGGGAAAGCAGTGGTTACTCACCAGCAGGACCTCTCTGCTCATTAGCAAGGAAGCTTTGACCTTTGGATTCTAGTTCAGGCTGGGTGGTCTCTCCTTAAACAGCCTGGTTTCTCCACCCCACTCTCACCCCCTACACTCAGGGCCTCATCATATCTGTACCAGACAGTGCCAATATCCACATCAGTCCTTTCTAAGCTCAGAACTCTCAAGTGATCCATCAGCCTCAGTCTCCCCAGGTAGAGGGGATTACAGGTGAACATTACAACTCCTGGCTCTTTTGGACATGTTGAAAAGGGCATAGTAAAAAGTATACTGAACTAGGACTCAGGACACTTTGCTGTGTGACCTTGGCCTAGTCATTTTCCTCCTGTCTGGGCCTGAATTGGCTCATGAGTAAAATTGGGATTTTTGACTAGATAATTTCAGAGTTCCTCCAACCTCTGATGTATTGCTATTTGGTGGAAATAAAGATACTTAGAGGCCTGGACTTGGCTACTTAATGACTGCCTGCTCTTAATTTCTAAGCCTCAGTATTCTCGTCTATAAAAGGGGGCTAACAATATCCATTACCTTCCTTGGGACTATTGTGAGAAAAGTCCCCTGTAAACCTTAAATGCATGGAAATTATTAAATGTGAGCTTAATTCTTGTGATTATAACAAAAGCAATGATCAGCTAGTAATCTGTTGTGCTAGGTCCTCCTCTAATGGAAGTATTGGGACAGGAAAGCAGTAGTTCAGTGGAAGTAACATTAGACTTGGAGCCTGAAGACCTTTGTCTACTAATTCATTGGGCAAATCACATAACCTGTCTATATCTCAATTTTCTTGTTTGTGTAATTTTTGGGGGCCTATAATTTCATCAATGTAAGACATTCTGGGTGAAGCAACTACCTCCACCAATGTAGACAACTTCATCATGCCACACATCTGCCATGTTCAAAAATTTATGTCTTATTCCATACCTTGAGTCCATCACAATTCTATTGGCAGGTGGGTAGTATGCCTCATAATCAGTCTTCCAGAGTCATTGCTGTTGAATTGATCGGGGTTCTTGTAGCACCAATGCAATATTCACAGCACCAATGGTCACTATAAATAGGCCAGCATAATGCTCAATCACAAAATATAACAGACTCTTGATATAGAAGACAGAAGCAAAACATTTATTCAGACACCAGAAAACCGAATCCCAAAACCAGTAAGTTGATTCCATCATAGTAGCAAAGAAGCTAATAAGCCATAACAGCACAGAGAGCCACAGCATCCTTTAGCCTTCCCACAAACCAACACAAGCCTAGCTGTCACAGAAGGTGACAAACACCAACATTTACTCATAAGCCTAAATGTCTCCCTCCAATGCCTTTAACTGCTCTGACTCCCAGCTTCCTATGGGCTCTGCTCCACCCTTCAGCAAACTCCTCCCACCACAGGCTCCATGTGATTATATTCAGCCTATTAGAGGGCAGGGTATATTTTCAAAGCAGGGAAGGTCTTCAAATTCCCTTAGACTTATTAAGGGGCAGGGAAGATCTTCAAATTCCTATTCCCATTATAGTTCTTAAGTCATTTAAGGTTGTTTTTCTTTACAATGTTGTTGATACTGCATATCTCCTGGTCCCACTCACTTTATCAGTTTATATATAAGCTTATATTTCATCAGTTTATGTTAGTCTTCTTGGTAAACTTCCAACACCTGGTACTTTCATTGGGTTATTTAATCATAGGATACCTAGGAATAAAATACCTTTAGTCCCGACCTCTGTTCTGTCCTCATTTTCCCTAGCCCTTCCCCATCTATGTTCCATTACAATTTCGCTTACATATTCCACTGTGCCCTCCAGAAAAAGAGGAAACAAGAAATTATTAAGCACTTAATAGATGCCAGACAAGGCAGCTAGGGGGCGCAGTGGACGGAGCACTGGGCTTGGAATCAGGAAGATTCATGTCTGGGTCCATATCTGGCCTCTGACACTTACTAGCTGTGTGACCCTGGACAAGTCACTGTGTTTGCCTCAGTTTCCTCAGCTGTAAAATGAGCTGATGAAGGAAATGGCAGCCAGTCCAGTATCTTTGCCAAGAAGACCTCAAATGGGATTACGAAGAGTTGGACACAATTGAAAAATAAAAAAATATACCAGACGCTGTGCTAAGTATTGGGGATACAATTGCAAGCAAAAAGATTGACCGTGGCCTAAAAGAGCCTTGATTCTCATGGAAGACATTACACAAGAGGGAGTTGATAAGTAGAGTGGGGGATGGGACTGGGAATGGAATGAAGTTCCCTGGCATAGGGGCATGGTTTCAAAGTCCAAAGAAATTTAGGAACAGAGCCAGGAAGAGAATGAGATCAAGTTAGGTTGGGCCCCATCACAAAATAGAGGAACACACCAGTGGGAGGAGGGGGGAGGATCTTGTATAGGGATATTCCAAGGTTGGAGGGACCCTGAAGTTATCTAGTCAAAAGTCTCAATTTCACTTATGAGCTAATTCAGGCCCCCAGAGGAGGAAAGTGGCTAGTCCAAGGTCGTGCAGCAAGGTCTCCTGAATCTTAGTTCAGTATAGTTTTCACTATGCCTCTTCTAACCTGTCCAAGAGAGCCAGGAGCAGTGATGTCCCAACTGTAATCCCCACGATCTGGGGAGACTGAGGCTCATGGATCACTTAAGCTTCAATGGGGCTAAAGTGGATGTTGGCACTGCCTGGTACAAAAATGATGAGCTAACCATAGGGATAGTAACGTATGGCAGATGAATTGGAAGGCTCAGAGTCTCTCCTTGCTCTGGTGTCCCTAAGGCTGGATCACCATATGCTTTTCTCAGTCCCTCAAGGAACTGACATATTTAGTGCTCCTGTTGTAACTGATGTAAGAATTCAGCCCTGAGCCTTGGACTTGACAATCAGCTTCCCAGGGCCCCCACCGGCTCTTCTGCTTGGAGTATAAGTCTTTGAGATGAGCTCAGGGTTTTCACTTTCCTTTCTTTACTAAGCTTCCCTGATCCCTGAAACACACAGGCTCCTGGAACTTCCCTCTCCCTGAGCTGGCGTGGCTCCCTGGGTTCTGTAATTCGTGCCACCCAACCCCTGGTTTTTGCCTAAATTAATGCTACATGCTCTTTCCCGTTTTCCTTTCTGTCCCTTGTGTCCACACACAATAAGCCACGAGTGTGTGTTTTTCACAGTTTATTCTTAAGAGAAGAGGGAGAACATTGAAATGAACAGAGGGTGTGGCTTTGGAGGTAGGAATACTAGAGTTTGAAGTCCTGGCTGTATCACATACTAGTTCTGTGGCCAAAGGCAAATTCACTTTGAGAACTTCTTAGTACCCTTTTAGTACCCCAGGCAACATTGTAGACTTGGAGTTATAAAATCATTGCTGATTTGTGTTGGTAGAAATCTCATGCATTGAGATTATAAATGAGACCCAATTCACAAGGGGAAAAAAAAAGGTATAAAAATTCTGGATTAATATATCAGAATAAGATCAGTAGCACTGTAAATAAAAACAACCCCCCCCCCCAAAAAAACTACTTACTCCCAGAATTCCCCAGAATGTCCCAGAATAAGCAGCAACCAAAGTTTTCCAAGCCCAATCTGGCCCATTAACCACATTAGACTGGAAACTCCAAGAAACAGTCCAATCACTTTCATAACTTTAGTCAAGAATTATCTTCATCATACCTCTAGGGCTAGGCTAATTGTGGGGTTCTCTCATATGGGGGTCTCAGGATCAAAGTTACAGGTCTATTGTTTAAAAACAAAACACCCCCCCACCCTTTATTGATGCTCTTTCTTTACATCACTGTCATGTCATTATAATTCTCTCCAATTGTAGAACCCATAGAACAGAAAAAATTAACTAGGCAAAACAAATCAATACATTAGACACATTTGACAACATAGTTCTCATCCATCACCTAATAGACATTATCTCTCTGAGGCAGGCCAGGAAGCCTGGCTTTACTGTTAGTCTCCAAAGTCATCATTGGTCACTACATTGATTAAAATTTTGATGTCTTTCAATGTTTTCCTTTACATCAGTGTGGTCACTGTGTAATTTGTGCTTCTGTGTTAACTTAAAAAAATCTTGCCATGTTTCTCTGAATTTTCTCTATTTGTCTTTTTTCTTTCTTTCTTTCTTTCTTTCTTTCTTTCTTTCTTTCTTTCTTT
>NW_027187228.1:1269133-1291159 GCF_028583685.1 Petaurus breviceps papuanus
CTTTCTTTCTTTCTTTCTTTCTTTCTTTCTTTCTTTCTTTCTTTCTTTCTTTCTTTCTTTCTTTCTTTCTTTCTTTCTTTCTTTCTTTCTTTCTTTCTTTCTTCTTTCTTTCATCTCTGAGGCTAGCTCTTTATTTACTATAAATGGCCCTTCATCAACACCTTCATTTCTTCCTAAACAGTAATACTCTATTACATTCATATACCCAAAATTTGTACAACTATTCCCCAATCAATGGGTACCCACTATGATTCCAGTTCTTTGTTACCAAAAAAGTGCTGCTACCAACAGTTTTTGAATCCATGGGACTCTCCCTCTATCTTTGACCTTCTTGGGGTATAGGATTTCTGGGTCAACAGGTATGTTGATTTTTCTAGAATAATTACCATTGGTCCACTCTTCCAATCTCAGGTTACCTCAGCAAGTTTTTAGCTCTTAGAATATTACTGAATCATGCTTAGCTAAGTCACATCCCCACCAATTACCTACTAGGGAGGGTAAAAAACAATAAAATATAGGAGAGCTTCAAGCCAACAAGCATTGGAATGGAAATTCCATGCAATTACATTTCCCTCCAAGACCTATTCCTGACTTTGTTCTGAACTTCAAAACCATGTCTCCTCTATTGCAGGCTCATCTTGGGACTTCACTCAGTGCCTGGGACCTCCTCACCTTGGAATAGCTTTACCACCCCCTGGCTCACTCTCCATGAAGTATCCCTCCACAAAACTCACCTTCTCTTATTGCTGTGTTCCCCCATTTTACTGAAAAGCAAACTGAGACAGGTTAAGTGACTTGCCCAGAGTCACATAATTAATCAACTATCTGAGGCTGGATTTGAACTCAGGTCTTCCTGACTCCAATTCCAGTGCTCTATCCCATGTGCCACCTAGCTGCCTAGTAGAACCAGCATTTAACCCAGATTCTCTTACTGGAGAAAACTACTGAACCACATTTCCTCTCTACCGTGCTAGAAGAGAAATAAACATCTGAGGGACATCCAATCTATCCCCTCATTTTACAGAGCAGGAAATTAAGACCCAAAGAAATGAGGTGTTTTGCCCAAGGTCACAAAGAAACTCTTCCAGTTATGGACAAATAAGATATATAGGGTATAAATTGGGAGTAGAGGGAAGGTACTAAGATGTAGGAATTCCACCTCTAAATCTATGCTCCCATGCCATAGCTCCATAGATTTAGAGATACAAATGATTTTAGGAGGGTGGAGGGAGAAGGGGGGAGGGGGCGCTTCCATTTGCAAAAGTCATTTTCCTTACTCTGAAATAAATTAAACTTCTGTTTGTGTCGACTCTCCTGTCTCTGGCCTGCTTTGTGCGGTTCCGGCCATCCACAGGTTAGAGGCCGGTTCCGTCCAGTTGACGCTACTCAATGGATTCATAGACTTCTAGCTTTGAATGAAATCTCAGAGGTCACTGAGTCCAATTTGTACCTGAACTTCTCTGCAATATCTTCAACAAATGGGCATCTAACCTTTTCTTAAATTATCTCCAGCAACATGGAACTCATTATCTCAAGGCAACCCAGTGCATTTCTGGACCACTCTAATTCTTAAATAAGTTTTTTTTTTTTCTGTACAATTCATTTACTTGAAATGCCAACTATATGTAGGGTACAGTTAGTGAGTGTTACCTGCTTTTCAATAACAGTAGAAAGATAAGAAGTTATTCTTTACATCGAGCTGAAATTTGCCTCTTGAACAGCTATTTGTGGTAGGGAGGACTCCCATCTGACAGATGCAGAAACTAAGAAAATTGCTAGAAATTGTGAATTGCTAAGATTTCAGGCTTGGAGATGATCCCAATTCAGATTTCTTGTGTTCAGATTCAACATTTTTCCCCGTTATATCAGATCATTTCCAACCACTTGCCATCTTTAAGACACTCAACATGAGTCTGGCATCTCTGAAATGTATTTATATATTATGGTACATTGTGGTGCTAGATGGGAGGTTTGTCCCTCAGTTAGATTGTAAGCTCCTTGGGGGTATGGACCTTGTCTTAAATTTTGTATTTCAATATACTCTCTTCTTCCCACACACTCACTCACACTCACAACCCACATCCATACAATGCTCTGCCAATAGTAGCACTTAATACAAGTTCATTGAATTTAGTTATAACCTTAGTACTGGACACCATGGAGGAATTTATCAAAATAGAAAATAAAATCCCCCAAAGCACTGGATTTTCTTAATTAGGAGAACCCAACTCCCCTCTTTACAATCCCTTTCCATCTCCTTCTCCCACCCCACCCCCAACAGTTCAGGCTGGAATCTCAGGGTCTGCTGGGGTCAAGACTGAGTTCACAAGGCCATCAATGGGTCAAGAAGGATCTGTGTGGGCCAGCTCGGGGCCCAGCTGCCACCAGCTCTGGGCCAGCTCCTGAGGGGCCTGGATGTGGCTTCCCCAGACAGTAGCAATTATCGTAATCAAAGGCTTGACACCAATTACACTGCAGGGACTGTCGAAGAAGACTGCAGAGCCTGGAGCTTCAGATTTTGCATATCTTAATGTGGACTGACAGGTAGTGACCTCAGGGGCCGCTGACCCTGCCAGCCTTCAGATGTTTGTGTGGCACCAATTTCCAGAGCCAGTCCAGGCCTGATCTGAGGGAGGCTGGAGTCGGAGCTAGTGGGGAGCCCCAGGGGCTATAGCTCTCCGAGATCACTCCTTGTTCTCTGTCCCATCAAGACCCACCCCTCAATCTTGAGGCAGCCAGGCAGTGGATAGAATGGTTCGGCCTGAAGTTGGGAAGACTTGTGTTCAAATCCAGCCTTAGACACTTCTGTGGTACCCTAGTAAGTCACTTAAAAACTCTTTTAACCTCAGTTTCCTTAATTTTGTAAAATGGAGTTGAAGGATAATAACAACACCTATCTTTCAGGATCTTTTTTTTTTTTTAAGCAATCGGGGTTAAGTAACTTGCTCAAGGTTACACGGCCAGTTATTTCTGGGTGTGGTGCTGAGTATCTGAGCCCGGATTTGATCTAGGTCATCCCGACACTGGAGCCGGTGCTCTTGCTCGCTGAGCCACCTGGCCGCCCCTATCTTTCAGGATCTTGATGATAAAATTGAGATATTTGTAAAGTGCCTGGCACTTGGAGGGAGCTTAATAAATAACTTGTTTCCTTCCTTAAGGTGCTGGGGAGAGGCTTGAGTTTGTGTGGGAAGAGTTTCTAGGGAAACCCTACAATTTCCCAGTTTGGCATAGAGTTTATCAGGCAATGCGCGTTTGGCAGTGTGTCAGGCAGCACCTAGATTGAAATTCTGAGTTCGTCTAGCACTAAATTGTTGGGTGACCACAGGGAAGGCACCTCACCACTATCTGCCTCAGTTTCCCCATTTGTAAAATGAGGGTAATAACTGTTAATACTACCTGCTCACCTGTCAGGAATGTTGTGAGAATGAAATGAGATATTTGTAAAGTGTTTTGCACACCTTAAATAAAATTAAACTATAAATATTAAATTAACTATATAAATGTGAGCTGCTATTACTATTATTATTACTAGGGATATAAGGCAAGGTGAAATAGTTCTTGCCCTCAGTAAGCTTACATTCTACGCTGGAAGTTTTCTCCATGGATAATTCTTTGGGAACAAGCCTAATGGCAAAAGTACTGGAACAGGGTTTTGAATGCTGCCTCTACCTTTTACCACCTTGGAGAGGTAAGATGATCTTGGATAAGTCACAACTCAGTTTCCTCATCTGTAAAATGAAGGAGTTAGACTAGATAATAATAATAATAATAGCATTTTAAGGTTTGCAAAGCACTTTATCTCAGTTGGTCTCTACCACAAAACTGTTAGGTAGATGCTATTATCCCCATTTTACAGATGAGGGAATGAAAGCAGAGAGACTGTGGTTGGTCAAATATCACAGAGCTAGTGTCTGAAGTTGTATTCAAATTTCCAAGCCCAGCTTTATATACATTAAATCTCCTAGCTGTCACTAATGAGATTGATTCTAGCTCTAAATCTATGAGTCTCCCTCCCCCCCCTCCTTATTCTGTACCCATCTGCCCACCTGTCCATCCCACCCTCAGCCCCTGCAGCACTCTCACTTCTCTCCTCATCACAGAGCTGCTATGGGAATAGAACCAGTAGGTCTATTAATCAGGCCTGGGTTCCAGCATGACCCTAAATGTTACTAAGATTTATGACTGGGGCAAAGCACTCAACCTCTCCGAGGACCAGTTCTCTCATTTGTAAGATGGAGATAGTAATATTTGCTCTATTTACCTCACAGGGTTGTTAATGAGGAGAACCCTTTTAAGGTTCTTTAAAAGTTCATATAAAAACCAGTCATTATCAGTATTGACTGAAGTGGAAGGGAATCCCATATGATGTGCACAGAGGGCATGGGTGGGCAATTCTTTTAATTATCAATATCCTTTACAAGATAAGAGTATGTTGTAACAAGCTTTTATGGTTCTTCTCATCCATGAATTCATTTTTGCCTCACAAGTATGCATGCAATGCAAAGTATTATACCAATTCTAAAGGGTAGACTCAGAGAGCTTGTAAGGTCATAGAATTCAGAGCTGGAATGGACATAAGAGATCATTTAATCCTGTCTCTGCAGAGGCTCATTTTATGGAGGAGGAAACTAAGGCAGATAGGGTAAGCAGAATCATAGCACCACAGAATTCAAAGCTACAGGCCAACTTTGAGACCCTGCTTGACTCTAGCCCCTTAATTTTACACAGGAGAATGCTGAGTCTAGAAAGGGAAAGTGATTTGCTCAGTTTTTTATTGAGAGTAAGTATCAGAGGTGAGATTTAAGTCAGGAGTTTCTGAATCCAAATCCTTTATTCTCTCCATTACAGAAGTAGATTGTAAACTCCTTGAGGGAAGGGACTATCTTTTGCCTCTCTTTGTATCACCAGAGTTCAGCACAGTGAAAGGCATAAAATAAACACTTCATAATTCTTGTTGACTTATTGACACCAGGATATGTGATTTGGGGCAGGTAGGTCATGCAGTGGAGAGAGTGCCAGGCCTGATATCAGGAAAACTAAACTTATTAGCTCTATGGTCCTGGGCAAGTCCCTTAACCCTGTTTGCCTCGGTTTCCTCATCTGTAAAATGAACTGGAGAAGGAAATGACAAATCAGTCCTCTATTTTTTCCAAGAAAACCCCAAGTAGGGTCATGAAGAGCTGCACAAAAAAGTGATTGAACAAAAAGTGATTTGCCCAAGGTCATTTAGCTGGTGACAAAACCTTCCCTTTGGCTAAGGAGTTACAGGTTTAGAAGTAGATTGGACCTTAAAGATCATGTAGTTCAACCCCTTCATTTTCCAGAAGACATGAAGGCCCAGGGGGATTAAAGTCACCCAGGTGGTGACATATTTGAAAAGACTAACTCTGGAGCTCTTTCCTTAGTACGTTTCATGTTGAAGCAAAGCCAGGATCAGAATCTGAATCCACGTCTCCTGATTCAGATTCCTGGCTTTTAACTGAAGTACTTGTTTTTTTGTGGATTGCTAGAGATGTTTGGGGCAGCACTAGGTACCTGGAATGCATGCAGGGTCATAAAAGGCAGAGTCCCTTAGAGGTGCTCCTAAGACCTTTCTGACCTTTGGCACCTTAACTTTTGGTTTAGCATCAAAACAGTCCAAGATTAAAGAAAATCATGGCACCAAAGGTTTCAAGTTTTATGTTGTTGGAGTATATCAGGAGGCCTTATATACTAGAAAGTCATGGTGCTGACATCTTCTTCTAGGATGTGGACAAGATTTTCAATGACTGGTAAGCTGTTAGCATCCTTTCAAACCCATCACCAGATAACCACATCCTTAAGGGTGTCACCTCCTCCCAGGACATCTCTCTACAAGTGTTCATATGGAAAAGGGAAAAGAACACCGTTGTTCTGAAAAGCTGCTATCACTTACTAGGTGGATCCCAGAAGTGATCCAGCAGATTCACAGATGTGACATGTGGCAATGTGAACATTGTGTTTGTTGACTTCAAAAAATTTGGCAACAGCCTTTTAAGGGCATATTCTTTCAATCTATAACATAGTGAAGATAATAGTGGTTATAAATAATTTTGCCTCTCCATTCTACCTTTAAAGAGCATTAAAAATTATAAAATTTTTGACCGAAAAAAGGCCTGTGGCTGGGCCAACACTCTGTGGCTCTTAGCTCTCACCCCAACTCCTTATGCCCTCCAGACTGCTTCCTCCTGGAGGTTTGAGCACCTGCTTGGTAACACGCTCGTACCTGCAGACACACATGTGGTGGCCCTCCCATGGGCCACCCACAATCATTCCCCTTTCCCCACACCAAAGTCGCTCTCCCCAAAGTTAGTGCATGGGGGTGCCCGCTCAGGGTCTAAGGCCAGTAAGGCACAGGGATACATATGTACACAGTCTGAGCCGTTCCTCAAGGCTCTCTGCCTCTCCTTAGCTTCCCCCTCCCTCCTGGGCAGTGAGAGGAATGTAGCAGGGAGGGGAGCCCTAGAGAGCAGGTAGACTGGCCATCTGTGCCCAGCTTGGTTCGCTCCCCTCAATCCTTCCCCCCTTTGGGGGAGGAGGTGGGGATCGCCTTACATGAGTACTTTACCAGATGAAGAGGTTCAGATTTCCCCAGCCTGGCCTCTCTCTCCCTCACACACATACATACACAAACATAGCCCTCCACATACCCGCTGAGCTTCCAGTGACCCCCACCCCCCTCTCATCCCCCAGTCTTCCTTCCACCTACTGTGTTTTCATCTTTTAGATGCAGGCCTCCATCTCCAGCCCACCTCCCAATTTTTTTTTAAAGGCTACGTGTTCCACATGTTCAGGAACACATAGTACCTCTTCACCTCTGCCATGAGGTGGCCTTTATAAATTCTTTGTGCTAGGGGCTGAAGACAAAGTGTAAACAGGAAAAGATTGTTTGAATCTCCCCATTCCTCTGATGGAAAAGTTAAGGTCCTGTCCAGGGGAAACAGTTCCCAAAAAACCTTGGAGCCAAGGTACTGGGGGCAGGGAGAGTCAAAAAGATCTGGATATTTATACAAGACAAATTCTAAGGCTTGCTTCAGATTTTTGATCTTCTGTAAGCCAGAGGCTGCCAATCTGGTAGAAGTACAATCAAAGAATTTTAGATCTGGAAGGGACTTTAGACATCACCTAATGAGAAGGATGGGGTAGGGGAAATGACTTGGCTAGGGTCACACAGAGGCAGAGTCCAATTTCCAATTGAGTCCTGGCTCTGGGTCTCCACCAGGAAGAGCAGACCAGGCCAGATCCATGCACTGGGCCAAAGGTGTGTCCACACAGTACTTGATCCCCATGCTGGGTTTCTTCCCCATTAACTCTCCTACTTTTAGAGCCAAACTGGTACATTCTGCAGACAGACAAAGCAGAAGAAACTTCCCCAGAAGATCCTTGTTGCTGATACCCAAGTAATTCAGGATACAGTAGTGGATAGTGGATACAGCTCCAGACTGGGAGTCAGGAAGATTTCTCTTCATGAGTTCAAATCTGGTCTCGGATACATCCCAGCTGTGTGAGCCTGAACAAGTCACTTAACCCTGTTTGCCTCAGTTTTCTCATCTATGAAATGAGTTAGAGAAGGAAATGGCAAACCACTCCAGTATCTTTGCCAAGAAAACCCCAAATGGGGCCATGGAGAGTCGGACATGACTGAAATGACTCAATAGCAACAAAAGAAATTCAGAGCTCAGTTTTACTGTGGGTCTACATGGGTCTACAGATTTGGAGGAATTCTGGACATTGCTGTCCTCCCTCACCTATCCAGGGAGCCCTGAATCGGGCCCAGAGGGATCTGAGACCACGTGAGTGATTGAAATACACCCTCTCCTTCCTTCCCTACTCAGCTTTTGTCATGGAACTAGAGCTTCTACGTTCCTGGGTCAGTTGGAGTTGGGGAGCATGACCCTCATTCATATCCATTGAGGGTCTGCCTGCTCTCTGGGGCCAGGAGAGCTTGGTGTGTGTTTGGGGTCGCAGGGTTGGCAATTTGACCCCTTGCCTCTTAGCCCTGGCTTTCTCTCATTCCCACATTGAGCTACCTTCCCCAGCCTCTGGTGAACCTCTTCTCAAGTGCCGAGCTACCTTGAACCTCATCTTTTCCCTTCCTCCCTTCCCTTCCAGCCCCAGAGCCAGCAAGGGTGGTGGGTGTGATTTTAAACCAGGCATGTAACAATTCCCCAGAGCCCAACTCTCAGGCGATGCCTCAGATAACATACGAAGAATGTAAATCCTGTCAACAAGTGCCCAGCCCATAAAAGGCCTAGCGGGATTCCTGCGGATTAAGGATCAGACACTGGAAGCCCTGTTCTCTCTCCTTCTCCTCCCCTTTCCCCACCCCAGGAACAAGAAAAAGAAAAATCTGTTGGAAATGCTGTCTGTCTTACTCTTCCCTCTCCCCCCTCTTCCCTCTATCCCTCCCTTTATCTCTCCACTCTTTTTCTCTTTCTCCCACTTAGTCTCCCTCTTCCTGACCTTCTCTCACCCTGTCTCTCTCTCTTGTTTCTTCTTTCACCAATTTAAAAGAAAAATAAAATACAGTTCTGTAACTAGGCTGTCTGCAGAGCAAACTGAAACCAGAAAACGCTTAAACATGTTTTAATGACTTAAACACAGGGGCCGGATTGTGTCTAAAAGTTTCCACATTTAAAAAAAGCAAATTCAATATTAAATGTCCACCTCCACCCTTCCCTTCTCTTTCCCTCCCCTCCCTGTTTCTCTTCTCTGTTCTTCCTTATACCCCCTCCTCCTCCCCCCCTCCCAACCCCCTTTCTCTCCACCTCTGATTTCAGCTGTGGGTTATTAGCACCCGGTGTGAACAGAGACCAGGCCCCTTTCATAAAGTTTATATTCACATTTAAAAAAAAAAAAGGAAAAAAAATGCTCTCCCCCACCTCCCCCAGGTACAGACCCAACTATTCCTGAAAACAGAGGTCTAACCGGTAACCCCCACCCCACCCCCAACTTCAGGGTCAGAGGAGCTGTTAACTAGCAGCTGACAGGTTTTTATAAGGAGAATTAGACCCTCATTTAGTTCAGGATTAACCCAAATCTTCTAACTCATTACTGCTCTGCCATTTTAGAGTCCCTACTATGGAGCTAGGAACTTTATAAGAAAGCTTTGGTAGGGGTGTGGTGGTAGAGGAATTGGGGAGGAAAAGGCCAGATAATAGGGATCACTTGGTTGTTCTGAGCCTTATCCAATTTGAGGATACAAATGAAGGCTTGTTTGCTTTTCTGGACAATGTATATCTCTGTCCTGGGGGATTCAACCTTGCTGCCACCAAAGAAAAGGGGTCAGGATTGGCAAAGACTCAGAGCTGCCTCCGGCCAGCCTTAGCCCATTGCTGCTGGTTGAAATCTTTTTCTTGTTCTCAATTCAGATGTGACCTCCTCCCTGAAGCCCTCTCAGACACTGCCTCACTCCTTTCCTTGAAGAGTTCTCTTTTTTCACAGATAATTTTGTCTGTCTCCCTCACTTTGTCTCTTTTCATATGTGATACTTTTTTGTATGCACTCTGTATATACACTCTATACACTTCTGGAGGACAGGGGAGACGGTAGGTACTTACTTAAATGTTTGTTGAACCGAAATTAATTTCATGACGTCTATATTAAATTCCCTGTCCTTTTCTACCAAGTAACCCTGACTTCTTGAAGGTTCCCCCGAGCCACAGTGTTAAAGTTCGGTCCCATTTCTTCTTATCTTCTACGGAGATGGACAATTCTTCTTTAGCTTCCAAATAATGTCCTCTTGTCAAACAATGTAAAAGGATTCCATGCATTGGGTAATAGTTGGACTGAATGCCTTCACATAGTTCCCATCCAAATCTTAAGATTCTATGAGCCAAGTCTCTGAATTTATTTGTTATTAATTTTTAAAAATCACATGTTTTATTTTGCTACAGCATACATTTCCCAACAACCTCTACCTCTTTAAAAATACATTTCCTGAAAACAGTTTACCAGTTATCAACACAAATAGGTATGATCCTTTAAGTCTGGCAATATGGTAGCAATCTTTATTTTTAGACTTAACCAGAGTTTGTTTGTCTCTTTTGTTATTGGGTCATTTTAGTTGTATCTGACTCTCTATGACCCCATTTGGGGTTTTCTTGGCAAAGACACTGGAGTGGTTTTCCATTTCCTTCTCCAGCTCATTTTTATAGATGAGGAACTAAGGCAAATAGTTAAGTGACTTGCCCAGGGTCATGCAGCTAGTAAATGCCTGAGATTGGATTTGAACTCAGATCCTCTTGACTCTAGGCTGGTCACTCTATCCACTTTACTACCTATCTATTCTTTTGTTGCTTCTAAATGTTGACTTTATTTCCATGTTTTTTAAATTTAATATTTAACATTTATTTTAAAAAATTTTGAGTCCTCCTTCCTTATTCCCCTCCTTGAGACAGAAAGCAATTTGATATGCTTGTGCAGTTATATAAAACATTTCCATATTAGTCATGTTGTGAAAAAAAACAGACAAAAAAAAACATGAAAAAAATAAAGTAAAAAATAGTATTCCTTGATCTGTGCTCAGACTCCACTGATTCTTTCTCTGGAGATGGATACATTTTTCATCATAAGTCCTTTGGAATTGTCTTGGATCTTTGTATTGCTGAGAATAACTAAGTCATTCACACCTGATTATCCTTACAATATTGTTGTTACTGTTTACATTGTTCTCCTGTTTCTGCTTACTTCACTTTACATCAGTTCATGTAATTTTTTTCAGGTTTTTCTGAAATCATTTCTTATTGCACAACAGTATTCCATTGCATTCATATATCACAGCTTGTTCAGCCATTCCCCAATTGATGGGCATTCCCTCAATTTCCAATATTTTGCCACTATGAAACAGTTTGCTATAAATATTTTTGCACAGCTAGGTCCTTTTCCCTTTTTTTTATGATCTCTTTGGCATACAGACCTAGTAGTGGTGTTGCTGGGTGAAAAGGTATGCACAGTTTTATGGCCCTTTGGGGATTGTTCCAAATTGCTGTCCAGAATGGTTGGATCAGTTCACAGCTCCATCAACAACACATTAGTGCCCCAATTTTTCACATCTCCAACACTGGTCGTATTCCTTTTCTTTCATATTAACCAATCTAATAGGTGTGAGGTGGTACCTCAGAATTGTTTTAATTTGCATTTCTTTTAATAGTGATTTAAAGCATTTTCTGAAAACTGCCTGTTTATATCCTTTGACCATGTCCCAATTAGCGAATGACTTGTATTCTTATAAATTTGGCTCAGTTCTCTATACAACTGTGAAATGAGGCTGTTGTCAGAGAAACTGATTTTATGAAACCCTTTATATCTAAATCATGTACCCATTTTGACCTTATCTTGGAATATATTGTGAGATGTTGATCTACATTTAGTTTCTGCCAAACTGCTTTCCAATTTTCCTAGCAGTTTTTGTCAAATGGTGAGTTCTTGTCCCCAAAACTGGGGTCTTTGGGTTTATCAAGCATTAAATTATTATGGTTGTTTATTTCTGAGTCTTGTGCACGTATTCTATTTCACTGATCTACCCGACTATTTCTTAGCCACTACTAAATACTTTTGATGATTACCATTGTATAATACGATTTGAGATCTGGTACTGCTAGGCCACATTCACATTTTTTTCCCCATTAATTCTCTTGACATTCTTGACCTTTTCTTTTTCCAGATGAATTTTGTTATTATTTTTTTCTAACTCCATGAAATAATGTTTGGTAGCTTGATTGGTATAGCACTGAATAAGTAAATTAAATTAGGTAAAATTGTCCTTTTTGAATAATTAATTTTGAGTAATTAATATTTTTCCAGTTGTTCAGATCTGACTTTATTAGTGTGAAAAGTGTTTTGTAATTGTGTTCATATAGTTCTTGAGTTTGTCTTAGCAGGTAGACCCCAAGTATATTGTCTACAGTTATTTTGAATGGAATTTCTCTTTCTATCTCTTGCTGATGGGTTTTGTTTGTAATATATAGAAATGCTGATGATTTATGTGGGATTTTTTTTATGTCCTGCAATTTTGCTGAGGTTGTTTATTTCAACTAGTTTTTTGGTTAATTCTCTAGAATTCTCCAAGTATACTATCATTATCAGCAAAGAGTGATGGTTTTGTTTCCTTATTGCCTATTCTTTTAATTTCTTTTTCTTCTCTTGCTGCTATAGCTAAAATTTCCAGTACAATACTGAATAGTACTGGTGATAATTGGGCTTCCTTACTTTACCTCTGATCCTACCAGAAAGGCTTCTAGCCTATCTCCATTACAGATAATGCTGGGTGATGGTTTTAGATTTTTTTTTTTTTTTTTTTTTTTTGGGGGGGGGGGGGGAGTCACAGCAATTGGGGTTAAGTGACTTGCCCAAGGTCACAGACTAGTAAATGTTAAGTGTCTGAGGCTGGATTTGAACTCAGGTCCTCCTGACTCCAGGGCTGGTGCTCTATTCACTGCCCCACCTAGCTGCCCCCAATTCTAGATTTTTTTTAAGGAAAGCTCCATTGATTCCTATGTTTTCTAGTGTTTTTTAATAGGAATGAATGTTGTATTTTGTCAAAAGCTTTTACTACATCCATTGGGATAATCATATGATTTTTGTTGGTTTTGTTATTGATGTGGGCAGTTATGCTGATAGTTTTCCTAATGTTGTACTAACCTTGCATTCCTGGTATAAATCCTACCTGGGCACAGTGTATGATCTTTTCATTGCTAGTATTTTATTTAAAAATTGTGCATCAATATTCACTAGGGAAATTGATCTATAGTTTTCTTTTTCCGTTTTTGCTCTTCCTGGTTTAGGCATCAGCACCATATTTATGTTGTAAAAGGAATTTAGTAGAACTCTTTCTTTGCTTATCTTTCCAAATAGTTTATATAATACTGGAATTAATTGTTCTTTAAATGTTTGCTGGAATTTACTTCTGAATCCATCACGTTCTGGGAATTTTTTAGGGAGCACATTGATGGCTTGTTCAATTGTTTTTTCCTGAGATGGGGTTGAGTTTCCTATTTCTTTTGCTAATTTGGGCCTTTGTTTCCATTATCACAGTCATCATTTATATCTTTTTTTTTTTTGTACTGATTTCTTCATTCAGTAACTCCATATTCCTCTGAATTCTGAATGTAAGTCCCTTCAGGCCAGGATTAGTCTGTTTTGTTTTTGTATTCCCAGCACCTAACACTGTGCTTGGCACATAGAAGTAAATGAATAAATACTTGTTGGTTGATTCTTTATAGTCATATTTCCATGTGACACTGTACTATTTGATTGATTCATACACCATAATTTGTTCAGCTATTCCTCAACCATTGGGCATATGCTTTGTCTCTATCTTGCTCTCATCAATAATGCTGCTATCCACATTTTTGCCTATATGGGTTTTGTTTTGTTTTTTGCTCTTAATAACCTCCTTGGGATGTAATGCCAGTAGTAGGATCTCTGGGTCAAAAGGTTCAAATTATTTAGTAAATATTCTTGTATATTTCCAATTTTTTCCCCCAGGATTACTGAAAAAGCTAATAGCACCATCAGTAAATTAGTACATGTTTCTCTTTCCCCAACCCCTGTAATAGTGTTTTCCCATCTTTTCTCATGTTTGCTAACTGGACAAATATGGGGTGATACTTCTATGTCATTTTCTTTTGCCTTTCTATAATTGCTACTAATTTTCTTTTTGTAAAACTTTTATAATCTCCTCCCTTAATTTCCTTTTCCTGCCCGTCCCCTCAACTAATTGAACAAGGAAAACAAAAAAGAAAATTCTCATTATAAACATGGATAGTTCAGCAAAACTAATTCCCACATTGGCCATGCCAGAAAATATAAATTTTTCTCTGCCTTTTAAATTTTATCACCTCTCTGGCAGGAATGGAGTGTCATCTTTCAATCTTCAGTCTTCTGGAATGCAGTTTATCATTGCATTGATCTTGCAAAGTTGCTTTTCACTATAGTGTTGTGTTATTAGTGATTTTTAAAATGTTCAGGTGATTATTGATTACACATCTTTTTTCGAAAACTATCATTTGACTGCTTGTGTTCTGTTGGGGAATGGATCATGATTCCATATTTTTGTATTAATGCCCTATAGATTTTGAATGTCTAATTTTATCAGATATTTGATGCAAATATTCTTTCCCCTATTCTCTAGCTTTTCTCCTGATTTTAAATGCATTGAGTTTATTTATGCAAAAGCTTTTAAATTTTATTTAATTGAGATTGTCCATTTTGTCTTTTATGACATACTCTATAGTATGTCTAGATATGAATTTTTCCTCTATCTAAAATTGTGAAAGCTATAACCTTTCGTTATCTTTTAGTGTCTTTATGGTATGACTTTATATTTTTGATCAGTTATACTTTTGAAGTTTATTGGGGTATATATGTTATTAAATCCTGATCTATACCTTTTTTTTTTTTTACCAGATTTCTTTTTTCTTCAGTTTTTAAACTATTCTTATCTAATAAAAGAAATCCTTCCCTAATATTTTGTATTCTTGAATTTGTCAAACACTATATTGATGTTTCTAGGCCTTAAGTATCTTGTCTGTTCTATTCATTTACTTTTCTGCATTTGAGTTTTAATAATTAATGATTTATAGTACATTTTGCTATCTGATAGCACCAATCATCCCTTTTCCCTTCTCCCCTTGATTATATCCCTTCATAATCTTTTATTTTCTCCAAATGAATTTTGTTGGTATTTTGTCAAACTCTTTAAAGAATTCCTTTAGTAATTTGATTGGTATGATATTAAACTTATAGAATAATTTGGGTAGTATCCTCCATCTTTTCCATGTTGCTGAAGCCTAACAATGAACACAGAATATTTCTCTATTTAGATTTCTGCAAAAATTGTTTTGTTTGTAGTTACATACATAGAAGACTTGCATTTGCCTAGCCTCCTAATTTTACAGATAAGTAAACCCAAGGGAGGAAATGACTTCACCAAAAGCACACAGAGAATGGGCAGGGTTGCTTTCTGCCTCATTCTCTTCCCAAACTATTATCATCCCAGACACTTCCCAGGGAGCAATTTTGGCCAGGTAAACTCCCATAAAAGACTATTAGCTATTTTCTCCATGACCTTCAGGGGGAACTAGAAATTTTGCTATTTTTAGAGAGAACAACTGTCGGCTTCCCAGATATTTGGGATCATAGTGGGAGCACTGTTGTGGAGGTCATCCCATTGTATCTCTCAGCTATATTGTCTCTATATTCTTGAAAAGAGCGGGCAAAAAGAGTATTGAGAGATAGAGATTATTTATGTAGAGTGCCTGAATATAGAAAAGGTTGTGTTTGAGGGTAGGAGGTATCCTTAGTTCCTGTGACTCTACATATAGTGTACATTTCATGGGACAGACTGTTCCTTTGTCTTAACTATATCCACGGTTAGTTTAGATATTTCCAAAAAATGTGAAGCCTTGTGAAAAACCAAGAAACAAACCTTACCATGAAACTTTGGGATATGTGCATATATGTGTATCTGTATACATGAATGCATATAGGTATGTATATATGCATGACCACTAATATATGTTTGTATATATTTTATATATACAGTGTGTGTGTGTGTGTGAATACAGAAGACTCATCTTCACATGCTCCAATCTGTCCTCAGACACTTACTGTGTGACCCTGGGCAAGTTATTTTTATTTTTGGGGGGGGGTTTGCAGGGCAATTGAGGTTAAGTGACTTGCCCAAGGTCACACAGCTAGTTTTTTTGTGTGTGTTAAGTGTCTTAGGCTGGATTTGAACTCAGGTCCTCCTGACTCCAGGATCGGTGCACTATTCACTGCGCCACCTAGCCTCCCTCTGGGCAAGTTATTTAACCCTGTTTGCCTCAGTTTCCTCATCTGTAAAATGACCTGGAGAAGGAAATGGCAAACAGTATCTTTGCTAAGAAAACCCCAAATGGGGTCACAAAGAGTTGGATATAAATGAAATGAAGAACAACAAAATGTGTGTGTGCCTATATGTATAATACATGTGTGTATGTATATATACATATCCCAAAGTTGGTTTGTTTATGTGTGTGTTTGGCATGGCTCACAATTTCTGAAAATATCTCATTTCTAAAGTAACCCTGGGAATAGTGAAGCCCTTGGGACAACTTACTGCATAAAAGGTTCATTGTATATAGAATTAGAGGGTTTGAGGATACCTCCTGCCCCCAAAAACATCCATGTAGGCACACACATATACACATTAGTACCTTTTGAGTGAGATTGCAGAAAGAGTACTGGATTGGGAGCCAGACAAGTTAAATTTGAATCCTGGCTCTTCTTCCTGCCTGTATGACTTTGGGCAAACTTCTTTATTCTAGTTCAATTTCTTCATCTGTCTAATGAAGTGTTAGAGTCTCGGATGATCTGAGATTATCTTAAAGGTACCTTCCAACGATTGAAATAATTTTGTTGGTTAAAGAACATTTAAATATACTGCTTTGGGGTGGCTAGGTGGCACAGTGAATAGAGCACTGGCCCTGGAGTCAGGAGGACCTGAGTTCAAATCCGGCCTCAGACACTTGATCACACTTACTAGCTGTGTGACCTTGGGCAAGTCACTTAACCCTGATTGCCCTGCCTTCCCCCTCCAAAAAGCAAAAATAAATTGATAAACAAATAAATAAATATACTGCTTGGAAGAGAGTGACATGGATCCTAGACTTTGAGTGAGAATATCTGTGTTCAAATCCTAGTTCCTCTACTTTACAGGCATGTCAATTCCCTACTCTGAGCCTTGGTTTCTTTCTATATAACATGGGGACAATAATATTTGTGATACTGACCTCATAGGGCAAAGCATTATGGAGAAAGCAAAGCAGTATATACTTGTGAGCTTCTTTTAAAAATGCTATTTTTGATGCAGATGTGGAAAGGTTAAAAAAAAGGTAAAAATTGGGAGAAAATATTTTTTCTTCCCAATCTTTCCTTCTTCCCCCAGTTAGTACTCTTCTTATACATAACAGATTCTATTTTGCATTATATGATTTGTGTAGGTTTCTCCTTATGAGCTCCTGGAGGACTTTGTCTCCTAGTATTCCTGTGTCTTGTGCACTGCACAGAATAGTTGCATAATAATGTTGTTAGTCGTTTCAGTCATAGCCAACTCTTTGTGACCCCAGTTGGGGTTTTCTTGGCAAAGATACTAGAGTGGTTTGCCATTTCCTTTTCCAGGTCATTTTACATATGAGGAAACTGAGGCAAACAAGGTGAAGTGACTTGCAGCTAGTAGGCGTCTGGGGTCAGATTTGAACTCAGGAAGAGTAGTTCTTCCTCCACTGTCCCACTTAGCTGCCCTAGTTGCTTAATAAATTTACAGACTATCAGATCTGGAAATGACCTTCGAGGTCCTCTAGGCATATGATCATAGATTAAAAGCTGGAAGGGACCTCAAAGACCATCTTGTCTAACCCCCTCATTCTATAGATGAGGAAACCAAGATACTGGAAGGTGAAGTGACTTGCCTAGAGTGCTACCACTAGTAAATGCCAGAAGCAAGATTTGAACACTGAGTTCTTCCTGATTCCTCAGTTAGCAGTTTATCTACTCTATTCTGATACCTTCTACCTTACAGTTGAGGAAACTGAGGCCTGGAGGGATTAAATGACTTAATAATATTAAAAGAGCTAATGGGAAATGAACTCAGGTCTCTTGACTCCTTGTTTTATTTTTCCTCCATTTTACCATAGTTGCTTACTGAACTGAATTAAAAAATAAAATAAGATAAAAATTCTTGGGTGGAGGGAGGAAGGAGATCCTTCAAAAAATTATTTTCAATTCATGGAACAAAATGAACATTTTCATAACAGTGTAATAGAAAAGATGACTGCACCTGAAACTGCAAATCTACCGTGCACAACTTGCTATTCCCTCCAAATATACAAGTTACACTTTTTTAAAAAAAGATCTTGGGGCAGCTAGGTGGCACAGTGAATAAAGCATTGGCCCTGCAGTCTGGAAGACCTAAGTTCAAATTCGACCTCAGCCACTTTATCATACTTACTAGCTGTGTGACCTTGGGCAAGTCACTTAACCCCAATTTCCTTGCCTTCCCCTCTCCAAAAAAAAAAAAAAGATCTGAATGTTTTTATTTTTCTCATATTACTAGCTAGCCTGGGATAGAGAATTGAGACAACATCTTCTACAGACAGGGAACATTTGAGAAACAAAGCTTAATAGATAGTCTGTCCATAGATATTCTGAGAGGATACAGGGCCAAGCTGTGATCAGTCTTCTAGAGATGAATTTTTAAAGCAGGATTTTGGAGGAGGGAGAGACATGATTTGTTAGAAAGACTGATTTCTTGGGGCTGGGGAGGAAGTTGCTTCTCATTATGATCTTTCTCTCCCTGCCCCCTTTTTTCTTTTGGCCCCCTGTAATAAGAATGTAAATTTTAAAGATCTTCCCTGCCCCTAGGCTAATGTGCACCTGAAGCCTGGGGAGGGAGGCTTGTTTTTCAGTAGATACTTCTTGATTGGCCAGTGAGTCAATAAGGTTGTTACATTCTCTGAGCCAGGAGAAGGCTATATAAGCCCTGATGTGTAGCTTTGTTTTTGGGACTCACTTTGAGAAGTGTTCTGTGATTTGATCTGGATTCTGGGAAGCCGTTGTTGAGAGACCCCCGGCTTTGAAAAACCCAGAATGTGGAAACCCAGATGTTGACTGGGTGTGGATATAATGGTTGGACAGTTTGGAAATCTGTCTACCTGATGTTTCTGTCTTGATAATTATGCCTGTGTATTTTGAGGTTCAGGGTGCTGACCTTTTCTCCTGAACAAGGTAAACGATATATGTCTGACTGATTAAAGTAAGCTTGTTAACCCATTTTGAGTTGCTTTCCTTTAACAAAGCAGATCCAAGAACCTGTATGGGCAGCAAACCCTAAGGACGTGCTTGGGGTGCTTGCTGCTACACCCCCCCTACTCTCACCCTCTCTATTATTTTCCATCCATATGCTGCCCAGGTGAAGCTCCCCTTCTAGGTGAGGTATCCCTCTCTATCAGTGCCTTTATTCTTTTCCTCTTTTCCCTAAAGCAGAAGTTCTGGTTCTTCTGTCCCCAGGCCGCTGGAGGTCTCTAAGAGTCTCTTGTAGGTGTTCTGGGGGCTGGTCTTGTGTAGTCTTGCTGTGTATAATAGGACTGCATCTGTGCTTTCGTTTCTAACATGAATTAATAATTTGCCTTATGATATCACCCCCTGGGCCAGCCCTAGGCAAAACTGTGAAGTAGGCATAGTTTGCCCTTAGCCTCCCCCTCTGGCCCTTTCCCAGCTTTTGAGAACCTGTGGCCCCCTTTTCCTCCTCCCTCCAGAGACCTCTCCCAAGGGTCTTAGAATTTTAAGCCTTATATCTAGCTGTGGGATGAAAGACTTTGTCCCTTGGTAGAGGAGTTTCAGGCTTCAGAGAACTATATAAGAGGAGTTGGGGAGGTGGGGGGAAGAGAGAGGAGCAGGATGTTTCAAAGTCTGCTGAAATCATACTAAAGAGACTATTTGGCCTAGTTATAAGTTGGGCCCTTGTCCCTCAGAACCCTAGAATGCTACAATATTAGGATAGGAAAGGACATGAAGGACAGCTTTATCCAAGATGGTGTGATGAAAAGAGCAGTGAATTTGGAGTCAGAAATCTAAGTTCTAGTTGTGACAAATCACTATGTCTCTCTATGACTCAGTTTCCTCATCTGTGTGAGGGTCTAGTCCTTAGAACTCTTGATTCTGATCCAATGCACAGGTGAGCTTGAGTCCAGGCCCGAACAACAGAGAGGCCTTTCCCCTACTTCAGAGTATGCCCAAGCATCCACAGACTGTTTCCTGTTGGCAAAATGTGGGGTGACAAAGTTCTTTAACAGGCTGCTGAGCAGAGTTGAGCAGACAATCTCTAACTCCCTTCCCTGGCAATTTTTGAGAGTAAAAGGATTGCTGTGAACCTATGAGTGATGTAGAATAGACCAGATTTTGACATTGTGTACTACCAAAGGTTTCAAGAGCCATCAGAGATTCCTTGGGCCCTGGAATCGGTCATAATGACCACTAAGCTGGATAGTAGCGCTAGTTGAATCTGATCAGGAGCTAGAACATCAGTTGAAATACTGAGTCTTGGAAGGTGCCAAGCAAATGGGCACAGGGGCAACTTGTCCATAATGACGGACATCTTGCCCCCAAAGTGAACTTGAAGAAGACCACTAGAAGAGAAAAAAGGATTCCCACATCTTGGAGTCATATGGTACCCCCTTGGATCCATAAGTTCTTTTCATATCAAGTCCAACAAGTATTTATTTATTTTTAAAGAAATTGGGGTTAAGTAACTTGCTCAAGGTTACACGGCCAGTTATTTCTGGGTGTGGTGCTAAGTATCTGAGCCTGGATTTGATCCCACGTCATCCCAACCCTGGGGACAGTGCTCTCACTTGCTGAGCCACCTGGCCGCCCCCCAACAGGTATTTATTAAGCACTTTGTGCCAAGGACCATGCTAGGTGCTGGGTATATAAGCAGAAAAAAAAGGCAGCCCTGCCCTCAGAGAACTTACATTCTTTTTTTTTCAGAATTTATTTATTTTTAGTTTTCAACATTTATTTCCACAAGATTTTGAGTTCCAAATTTTCTCCCCATCTCTCCCCTACTCCTCCATCCCAAGATGGCAAGCATACTGATTACTCCTTCCCCCAGTCTACCCTCTCTTATATTGCCTGCCCCCCCATCCTTCCCCTTGCCTCCTTCCCCTTACTTTCTTGTAGGGCAAGATGGATTTCTATACCCATTGCCTGTATATTTTATTTCCTGGGTTGCATGTAACAACAATTTTTAATGTATGTTTTTGAAACTTTGAGGTCCAGATTCTCTCCCTTCTTTCATCCTCACCCATTCCCAATAGGAAGACAAGCAAATCAATATAGGTTATACATGTGTAGTTATACAAACCATTTCCATAGTAGTCATGTTATGAAAGACTAACTATATTTCCCTCCATCCTATGCTGCCCCCCATTTATTCTATTTTCTCCTTTGACTCTGTCCCTTTTCAAAAGTGTTTGCTAAGGAATTTACATTCTAATGGAGGAAGAAAACACATGAGAGAGCTAAAAAGCAGGAAGTAGGGAGGAAAGCAGGGTAGTCAGGCAGTGCAGTGGATTGAGTGCTGGACCTCGAATCAGGAAGACTCATCTTCCTGAGTACAAATCTGGCTTCAGACACTTACTAGCTGTGTGACCCTGGGGAAGTCACTTACCTTTGTTTGTCTCAGTTTCATCAAATGAAACTGTAAAATGAATTAGAAAAGGAAATGGTAAATCACTGCAGTATCTTTGCTAAGAAAACCCCAAATGGGGTCATAAAAAGACAGACATGACTAAAATAACTAAACCTGCAAATGGGAACAGGGTGGAGGCTGGGGGAAAGTGAGTGATGGGAAGTTTGGATAGTAGGGTCATAAATATAGAGCTGGGAATGACCTTAGAGACCATCAAGTCCAATTCCCTCATTTTACAGATGAGGAAACTAAGGCATAAAGAAATTAAGTGACTTGCCTAGGTTCATGCAGCCAGGAAGAGGCAAGATTTGAACTCCAGTCTTCCTGACTCCAAGCCTAGTGTGCTATACACATTGACTCTGCATTAGATCTGTTTATAATATCCCCAAAGTACTTGATTCGTAGTGAGAAAACATAGATTTACATGCCACCTCAGCTACTTGTTACCCATGTTATCTTGGACAAGTCACTGAACCTTTCTAGGTCAGGGTTTCTATATTTCTGTAATGGGGGGTGGGGTGGGACCAGCTAATGAGCCCAGTCTTTTTGAACACACATAGCTGGCTCTGTCTAATGCAATTCCCAATGTGGACTTTGGAACATGCCCAGGCATTCTGTAACTATTTCTGGTATGCTAACGAAGTGGTAATGAGATAGAATTTTGATTGGCTGATAAGCCAGAACAGAACTAGGTGTGCATTCAAAAGACCAAAGCATCTCTCTCTCTCTCTCTCTCTCTCTCTCTCTCTCTCTCTCTCTCTCTCTCTCTCTCTCTG
>NW_027187228.1:1296159-1317286 GCF_028583685.1 Petaurus breviceps papuanus
CCCCCCCCTCTCTCTCCCCTTCTCTCTCTTTCTCTTCTACCTCTCCTTTTTTTTCTGTTGCCTTGCAGGTTCTTTTTCTATGTGTTTTTTTGGAAGAGTTCCTGGAATCAACTAAATTAAGCCCCTTACAGCAGGTATTGCAGCATTTCATTCAGCGTTCTCTCAGACAACAAAAAAATATGACTGTCTCCATTAGGAGCAGCAGGTGGTACAGGCTACCCCTCTACAGTATTTCAGTTGATATCCCTCCCCTGAGCCAAAACTTTTTGCAGTCCTTTGCAAAAAAATCAACTGGGGGTAGTTTTAAAATTTGTATCTATATGGTAGCACGAGCACAAACATCAGCTCTTCAAACATAAATAATAAAAAGAATAGTTTTCCTGGCCTCCCAGGTAACTAACCTACAGTATTACTGAAAACAACAAAAAAATACAATGTACACTCACTGTATATATGCAATAGATATAATACTATATAGTGTCTCACCTGATTGTGACTACAGGAAGTATGTTGTACAGACACTGCTCAAGAATGCATGCATATCCATAAAACAAGGCAATTAATCACAAGCAACAAAGTAAAGCATGACTAATTGACAAAGCAAAGCCAGATTGCTTCAACAATAACACTAGAAAAATACAACTTAACTCTGAGCATCAGAGCATATGCAAATAAACAATCAGCAAAAGCAATTAACAAACATTACTATAGCATAAACATAACACAAAACATAGGTGAATGAACTTAACAGTTAAATAATACACGGTCATACTCAAACATGAAGTGATTAACATGTGTAGCAACAAACACACAATAACATACAAGGCACACTTAACATTGTCAACCCTTAGCACTGCAGCCAACTCTAGCATTGCCCCTTGCTACATGTGTTAACCATTTCTTTAGATTTACCTGTAATGTCATGTCAGTCCATTCACTGATCTTTTGTGTCTGGTTTCTTTGTCACTTATAGATTTTTTACTCCTACTAGCCTGACCATTAGGATCATTATAGACAAGTTTGGTCTACACTAGGGTTGACAGCAAGGACAGGTTGACTAGCAGTATGTTTTGCTCTGTGGGTGATGTCTGTACCCTTGAGTCTCTATAGTTGCCTCTGGTTTCCTATCCTATATTGATACATAGTCTCCTTACCAGAAACATACCTTTCAGTGTCCATATCTAGTCTAATCGTTGTATAGCTAGGTGGTAGATGGTCTCTTTTGCTAAGAAACTCTTCATTTCTCTCCACCTGCACATTAGAAATTCTAACTAACTCTCCGGTGGGCAATAGTTGGTTGTGGTAAATAATCCCTTTAGGGTCCCTTCCATTATTGGGGGCTATTTTGTAAGTAAGCAAGCTGTACAGTCTCTCAGCAACTTTCTGTGGATTTGTTTCCCATTGGTCAGCTAACTTGTGAGTCCCTTACATGCCAAAGTTTCCCAAAAGAACTCATCTCCTTGCTGAAGCTTCTGATACTGTACTCCCATATCATAATGTTTTTTGTTTCTGTCACAATTTTTCTGGGGTGAAGCATTGGCTTGTTGGTAGCCTCTTATTTTCTCTCTTTGCAGTATTAATAGTTACATCTCATCCTTCATCTAGAGGGGCCAAAATAGAAGTCAATAGGTAGGTGTGGTTCTCACCTAAAACATGAGCAAGTATGGCGTAAAGTCCATAGCATCCATTCAAATTCCTGCAGGAATTGTACTAGAAATGACATGTTAACTCCTCCATTAGCTTTTTGTTCTAGTCAGAGTTCCCAACGTGTTCAACTGTGTAGTTACAATGTTTAGGTCGTGAGCACGCTGAACGGTAAGGAGTAGATTCAGGCTTTCTGATACTTGCCAAGGCCAACATTTTCTTGAGTAGCTGGTTGTCAGTGTCTCTACTTTGATCATGATGGAGTCCGGCAAGGAATTCATACACTGGAACTACATTTCCCACAAGACTTTGGCAACGATAGATGCTTTTCTGGTTTCTGGTTAGAAATGCTTGTGTGTAAAATGGTGAAATGGTTGGTCCCTGCTAAGATATGACATATATTTTTGCTATCACCCTCCAGAGACAGAAAGATAAGTTCCAAAGTCTTGCTGGTCCTTATATTCTCCAAATATGCAGCATGAGTTGGCAATGCTTTTCTTTGTGCACATCTGGCACAAGTTTCACGCTTCTTGGTTACATCTGTGTCCATCTTGGGCCAGTAAGATATGTTTCTTAGCAGCTGGAGTCCTTTTTGAATCTACATGTCCAAAGTCATGCTACAAGGTACTCATGCCATTGGGTGGTGTGCTTTGGGTAGTACCAGCCGCTTCCTGTTTCCATGTTTGGGACTTGTCACAGTCCAATACAATACTATTGCACAGTTCCAACTTCTGCCATTGTCTCAGCAGTAGCATGCTTTCTACATCCTGGAACTGAAGAATTAGAATCACTAAATTAGGTTTAGAATCACTAGCTTGTCTTTTGACTTGTATTACTTCTCTTAGTCCTGCATCAGCCATATCTATTCTGGTTCCCAGGGACCTATTTAGGCCTGCAGACAGTTGTGAAGGAAGACTGGTTCAATAAAACAAGATTCATATACTCATTTGGCACCTATGAGGGAATGGTTGGACTTCATAGTCAACACGGACACTAAATAAATCTTCTAATTCTAAATATATGATTCAGTGGAAGATAAACTCCTTGAGGGCAGGGACAATGTTTTCTCTAAATTCTGTATCTCTTCCAATGCCTGTCCAGTATAGTACTCTGTGTAGAGTGGATACATAATAAGTGTTTGTTTTACTTTGTATTCACATGTATATTCTGGAGCCCATAGGCCCATAGCATTTAGAGCCAGAGGGAGGGTTTAAAGGTCATTTATTCTAACATGCTTATTTTTATAGATGGGGAAACAGACCCAGTGGAACGATTTGCCCAAATTCAAGGAGAAAAAATATAGTTTGAAAGCCCTAGCCCTAAAAAAATTTTAAAAAGAAAAAGACGGAAATTGAGACAAGGGGAAGGATGGAAGGAAGGCAGGCGGCGGGAGCAGGAGGCTCTGGAGAATTTTTTGGGTGGTTAATAAACTAAAAGGCTGCCAAGTTTAAAATAGAAAGAGGTGGGTTGTGTTTTCCATGTGAGGAGGGGGAAGGGGTCTCCAGGCCACTTCTTTGATAAATGCTTGACATTCTAGCCATAATAAGAGGGGTGGCAGCAGCAGGAGGGGGATGTTGGGATTCGGGGTAGGATGGGTAGGGGCTTTAGCGCAGCAGGGTGGGCTTCAGAGACCAAACATAGAGAGGTGAAGCAATAGTACAGAGAGGCATTGGTGAATTGACAATGAAATCTGCAGTTACTTCACTAGCTTTTTTTATTAAATAAACACAGCCTGAAATGGACCCAGCGGCCCTGAGGTAGTTGTCTCGGCTTGGATTACTAACTCAACACCCAGATCTCTCGGTCTGACTCCTACCTCTTCATTCCCCCCCTTAACATCGCCCCACCTCCCTTTCCCTACACTCCTCCTTTCACCCCCAACCTCAGTATTCTCCAGGTCCAATTCACCATTTCTGTTTCTCCTTGTCAATTTTTCCCTTTTGCTCTGACCCTGCTTTTATAGCCTTTGGCTGCCAACACCTCTTCTGGTTTCCCAGTCCTTGCCTTACATGAGGCTTTTCTGGCAGAACCAGTTCCCTATCCCCCCTACTCCCTGTTTCCTGTTCCTGCTGGGTCTCCCTAACTACCACCTGCCCCAGACTTTCCCTTCCAAGTCGACCCTGTCAGGAAATCCCTCTCCCTGCCCTGGGGCGCCACTGCCCCAGGCCCTCTGTGCCCTGAGAGCCTCCCAGATTGAATGCATAGGGCCTCCTCCTTCCCAGAGACCAGCCAGATATTTGCCTGGGGCTTGGTGGACTTTGGGGGTAACCAAAATCACAAACCCTCCGTGTGTGTGTGTGTGTGTGTGTGTGTGTGTGTGTATGTAGGTGGGGGAAGGTAGACCTGGAAACTCAGATGAGGAGCCTGGCCTCATGGAAACTTGCCACGGGAACTGGCTTGGCCTGTTCTATGGACATTGTCCAAGAATTGCCTTCCATATGGCTATTCAAGTCCCCTCAACCCTGTGAACACCCAGGAAACACCCAGTTGAACTCCAACCCTTATCACTGGAGGGTCACAGAGTGATGAGATTGGGATCTGGAAAAAACCTTAGAGATGTTTCTAGTCTAAACCTCTCATTTCTCAGAGAGAAAACTGAGTCCCAGAAAGGTTTAACGTTGTGCCCAAAGTCATGCAGGTAGTAGACTTAATTAACCAATCAAGTATGTGATTAAGTATAATAATTAATTAATAATGAGAGATAGTATATCATAGAAGATGGAGGACTGGACTATGGAAACTGGAAGATCTTTCAAGTCCTACCTCTGTGTGACCTTGGATAAGTCAATTAACCTCTTAGTATTCTAGACCAGGGCTTCTTAAACTTCTTAAACTTGCAGCTCCTTTTCTGTTTTGGCAGCTGTTACTTAGTGTTTCATGGCCTGAGGGCATATGAAGTGCAAAGTGCACATGCTTTGTGTTCAGAACCGAGGCTTCAATGAAGTTACAAAATGCAACATGGGCAAATGCTTCATTACGAGTTTGATTTTTAATTAATTTTTGGTCTTCACATGTTCAGAAACCTTTTACTGCTGCCAATTTTTTCTCGACCCCATATAAGAAGCACCGTATCTTGACCAGAGGTGTCAGATGTTGCCCAGTAGAGGCATGGAGCCCACAACACTCCTGGATGAGCCCAAACCAGATTAAAATGTAATTGGGAAATATTTAACAAAATAAATAAAATTACAATAAAACGTGGATAATAACAAAATGTGCTTCTCTATGTAAATATTTCCCTGTAGGCATCCGTATGTATGGTTCGGTTTAATGGTTCCATTTCTATTTGCATTTGACTCTACTGCTCTAGCCAGCTTTCTAGGACTCTAAATTGAAGAGGGGGTGGAGCTTTGGTAGAAGGATTTTGCCCCTCTGGGAGGTCTCTATACCAATGTAATCACAGGCCCAATCATCAGACCTGTTTATTGATTATATAAATATTTGATCATCTGTCATTTTACTTTATTTGAGTTTGTTTTTTGTTTTTCTCTTATTCAAAGTCTATGTCAGGGCCTGCCTGTTCTATGCATGAAAGCTCATTTCTTCCATCCTCTATCTGTCCTGGAAGGAAAGAATCAAACCAAGCAGTGTCAGATAAAGTGTGATGTTGCCATGGAAGTCCCAAGTGATCTCTCTATCATGGGAAGCCATAGCTATCCTCCCAGACAGCAACTTAAAGGCTAGATATATTTTATATCATACTCTCCTCATACCCTTTTTTAGATTAATTCCCTATTGAGGTAAAAATACATTTCTTTTTTCTACTGTTTACATAGGGCAGAACTGACAGAAACTTTAGAGTTATCTAATGCAAACCACTCAATTCAACTAGATTCAGAAAACATTAAACTAAGATCAACAGAGAATAAGCAACTTATTCAAGGTCATATTGCTAGTTAAATGGTAGAGATTGGATTAGGACCTGAATTTATGGTCTACTATCAGTCAATCAACACTTATAAAATAAGCTTTCATAAAGAGCAGCTAGGTGGCACGGTGTATAGAACACCTGGCCTGGAGTCAGGAAGACTCCTCTTTCTGAGTTCAAATGTGACCTCCAATGCTTATTAGCGGTGTGACCCTAGACAAGTCACTTACCCCTGTTTACCTCAGTTTCCTTATCTGTAAAGTGAGCTGGAGAAGGAAATGGAAAACTCTTCCGATATCTTTTAAAGATCAAACAAACAATAAAAAGCTTGAATAGACACTTGAATTTGTCTCTTTTATCAATGCTCTGAACCCCAGTTTCCTCATCTATAAAAGAGGGATAATGATACTTACAGTATTGACATCACACAAAAGAAATAACTGATGTGACAGTGTCTGGCTAATCCAGGCCCAAACTAGTAAATTTTTGTTGTTAAAAGGGGTTTGTGGAATTAAAAAAAAAAAAAAAGAACCACTGCCCTACTCCTTTTGATTAAAAATCTTGCTCTTGAGTCCTTTCCTTTTAACCTTGATCCACACTCAGGCATGCTCCTATCTAGTCCCTTGCCCCTTCCATTCTGTCCTCTGGTATTTTCCCTCTCCATCATGATCAGATTTGCTCTCATACTAGATAGTGAAAACCTGGCTTTCTGCACAAGACTTCTCATCCTTGGGTCTCCTCTTCAGTGTTAGTCATTCCTTTTCTGATGCCCTGAGAATCCTTCAAGGCTTAGCCCAAATGCCACCCCCTCCTATAGGAGGGACATTTTCTGAATCCCTCAGATCCAAGGGCACCTCCACTCCCCAAATTATTTTGTATATAGTTATCTCTGTACATGTTGTTTCCTCTGAATAGAATGCTAGCACTTTGAGGGCAGGGGCTTTTAGATTTTTTTTCCCTCTTTTTTTTTTTTCCAGTGCAATGTGCTGCATAGCATCTGGCACATCCCCTCCCCTTCCTTTTGAGATTTTTGGAAAATTTATTCCTCAGTGCTTTCACATTGTAAACAGCACTTATTTCTTCTGAGAGTATTTGGTTTGGCTACAGTTCCCCTTCCTGCCTTCATCTTCAGTGGCATTATCACTGAAGATAGTACATTTTAGGGACTGAGGTAGTAGGACCAATGTGGTTGTTTATTGCCATTGATTATCAAAATGGTTTGTTATAGAAATACTGAAAGATCTGTTCCATTTCCAATCTATTTGTTGTCTTCTTTCCAATTCCACCCATACATAGGCTTGGGATGATGTGGCTTCTTTGGGATTCATGCTAAGCTTTCTGGAGATTCGTATTTCCCTCTACTTCTCACTAATATGTTTTGAGATGATGCTGCTTATTATCTTCCTTTATATAGCAAACAAACAATTGTCAAAATAATGTCTCCAAGGTCTAACCATGTAACTCCCCTTCTTCAAAAACTTTCAATATCTCCCTTTTCAATAGTTGTCTTTCAATAGAAAATTTCAGTTACTACCTTTAGGGAGGGTAGTAAATACCCCACAATCTAGTCTATCTCTCTTTAGCCTAATTTTACACTAACTCTTCTTGATAGAATGGATAATAAGCCAACATGCAGGAAGGTGTCCCACCTTTGACACAAGCAGGGCAAGTCACCAAACCTTTAAGTGCCCCCTAGCCAAAACCTCTAAGTAACATTTTTCATTTTTGTATCCTCAGAACCTAGCTTACTAACTTGTCATTTTTAAATTTACCTACCACATAAGGTGTGGAGAATCCCAAGGGGCTTTTGTTTCTATTACCAAGCCTTGGTCCTATGAAGTCCCCCCTTGGTTCCTACTACAGTGATCTGAAGACATTATAGAATAAATATTTGCTTTGCTGCATGTAGTAAATGATTAATAAAGTTTTTTAGACTAGTACCATAATTTCATTGGTTTAGGGAACTTTCAATTAGGAAATTTTCTTTACCAATGTAGATTGGCATCTCCTTTGACACTTATAGTAGAATAGAGCTGCCTAGGATATTGAGATGTTGTGATTCGCCCTGCACCATATAGTCCATACGTGTCTGACTTGAACTGGGGTCTTTCTAACTCCAAGGCTGGCTTTCTATTAACTATGTCAAGTTGCCTTTCAAGAAATATTTATTCAATTAAATTCTCTGACTTCAGGGGTCAGGTATGATGGTCTCCTGTTTGGAGATGGTGAATTCCAAGTAGGATAGCCCAAGAGTAGCAATACAAAGCCCTAACCATCCCAATGAACACAAAAGAAGAAGCCCTGCCTTCATATCTAATTATCTCCTCAGCCTAAGGATGTTTGATCAGAAGTATTTGTTTTACTTCATAGAATTTAAATCCCAGGGGTAGAGACAAGATCTGGATGGGAGAGAAGGAAAACTATTCAACATAAGAGCAAAGAGATTCCATTGAGATGTCTGGTGACTGGCTATGTTTGCATGGGGCCACTTCCAACAGGTACATAGCCTAGCCTAGAGCACAATTGGGAAAGAGGCCAGACTGGTGCACATTGAACCTTATAAGGCTACTGTTCCACTTGGATAATTCTTATTGCAAGAAAAGAAAGTGAACTTGCAAGAAGACTTTGCAAAAGACTTTGTCGGTCAATGCACGAATTAATCAATTAATAAGCATTTATTAAGGAACTGACTTTAGTTTGGAAAAATATGTTAATCTTGCTCCTCAGTACCCATCCTGGTGGCTAGGATTAATGAAAATTAAACTAAATAAAGAGGTCCACAAAAGGCAATATCCATGAGAAGTAAACAGATTCTATGATAAAATACTGGTCAAATTGGTCTGATATCAGCTGGTTAGCAACCCTGCTGGTGACTCATCATCCCATAATTTCATTGTTTGCATTCGCATGTCTCTTTTCAGTTTACAAAATTCCAGAGATAGACTGTCCAATAGGTACGCAAAGGAAGGGTATTTATTGATGGAGAGGAAATGAGTCTTGAACTATAGGTGCCTCACTTCCACAACCAGAGCTTCAGACACCAAGCTTCTCACCTCCAGGACCAGAGCCCTAGACACTGGGTTTTTCCTCTCAGGACTAAGCCCAAGACTTAACAGACTTCTTGCCATTAGTATCCTATCTAGAAGCCCAGGACCAGAGTTTTAGATACTAGAGTCTCACCTTCAGAACCAGAGCCTGGGAGACCAGGTCCATTAACTCTAGTACCAAAGTCCTAGACATTAGACCTTTCACCTCCAGGACTGGACCCCAGATACCAGGCCTTTCATCTCCAAAACCAGAGCCCGGGACCCCAGGTCTCTCATTTCTATGACCAGACCTCTTGGGACACCAGATCTCTTACTATTAGGAGCCCTGGTGGGAGACCAGGCCTCTCACCTTCAGTACTCAAGTCTAGGACTCTAGGCCTCACCTCTGGATCCAGAGACTGAGATGCCAGACCTCTAATCTTCAGGACTTGGGCCTGGGACACTGAGTTTCTCATTGCTAGGACTAGAGACAAAGACCCCAGGTTCGTTACTTCCAGGACCAGAGTCCCAGATATCAGGCCTTTTGCCCCTAGGATTAGATTCTTGGGTTCTAAGCCTCCCACCTCTAGAACCAGAGCCTCAGAAACCAGGCTTTTACCTCCAGGACCCTGCTTAGGACCAGGGCCTCAGACACCATACCTCTTATCCTCAGGACCACATTTATGAGTAGGGCTTCTGACACCAGGACCAATATCCCTTGTTCTATTGGAGAGAGAATAGATGATGTCTCCTGCTACCCTAGAACCCTTGAGAGTTGGAAGCCCCACTCAAATGATATTCCATCCCATCCTGTATCCAGTAAACTCCTATATCTTCCTCTCTAAGGCAACAAACAATGGCTAGATACCTAAGCAGAAATTCCTTTGCCTTGTTACTCTAATCTGTCATCCTCATCTGCCTTAGCTGTCTTCCTTCCAAGTCCTTCCTAACTCTGTCCTTCCTTCCATTGTGGAAGCCCTATTAGAGAATTAACAAATTCCCTTTCATCTTGAAACTTTTCCTTTTGCATTCCTTCAATTTTCTCGTACTTCAGGAAATCTGATTCCTTGCAGAAGACACTTCATACTTGACCATCCTCTCTCGTTCTGAATATGCTTTTTCTTTTTTTAATAAGCAATTGGGGTTAAGTAACTTGCTCAAGGTTACACGGCCAGTTATTATTTCTGGGTGTGGTGCTGAGTATCTGAGCCCGGATTTGATCCAGGTCATCCCGACACTGGAGCCGGTACTCTTACTCGCTGAGCCACCTGGCCGCCCCTAAGCAATTGGGGTTAAGTAACTTGCTCAAGGTTACACAGCCAGGTGTTTCTGGGTGGGTGCTAAGTGTCTGAGCCCGGGATTCTATCTCCAGGTCTTCTCAACACTGGAGCCGGTGCTCTTACTCGCTGTGCTACCTGGCCGCCCCTGAATATGCTTTTTCTTGTGACCTCCTATGCACTGGGCCAGAAGGACAATTAGGTATATTCTTTGATCCTTAATGCCACTTCTTGGCTTTCTGCTTCCATCACTCAGCAACCTCTCCTCTTTGTGTTTCACACCAACCTGACATATGAGCCTATCTTTATCCTCGGGGCAGTTACCTTTGAGGCCCTAGGCCAATCAATCAACCAACAAGCATATCTTATAGAGGGCCTATTATGTGCCAAGCATTTCTCTAGATGCAGGGGATAGAAAGAATCCAAATGAAACAATCTCTGCTTTCAAGAAGCTTCTATTCTGTTGAAAAAAATCTATTTGTCTATCCATCCATCCATCCAACTATCTATACGTATATACGTATATGTATGTATATATTAATGTGTGTATGTGTATATGTGTGTGTGTTTGTGTGTGTATGTATATATTGCCTTTCCTTTTAAAATTTCTATCCCTGGGGCACATAATCAGTATCTAATAATTTTTTCATTATTAATTCACTCTTTTTTATAAGGAAATTATTTAAAAGGGTTTGTTTTTTTCTATTTGGAACTTAAATACCCCAAATGAGCATTTTCATATATGTAGCAGAACACATATGAAACTGTTTGCCTCATCTGAAAAATAAAAGTTGGAGAAGAAAGTGGCAAACCACTCCAGTTATCTTTGTCAAGAAAACTCCAAATGGAGTCACAGAGAGTCAGATGTGACTAAAATGATTAAACGACAAAAATATGAAACTGTGAATCTCTATTTTATACCACTCGCTTTTAAAAAATAATAAGTTCATGGGGTGGCTAGGTGGTGCAGTGAATAGAGCACCAGCCCTGGAGTCAGGAGGACCTGAGTTCAAATCGGACCTCAGACACTTAACACAAAAAAAAATAGCTGTGTGACCTTGGGCAAGTCACTTAACCCAACTGCCCTCCAAAAAAAAGGCAAAAAAAAATAAGTTCTATGGGCTATTTTAAAAATTGTTCTGCTTTTTTATGCTTTCTTCGAATCTTCCTTTTGCCCATTAAAAAAAAAAAAACCCAATAACTTTAATGGTCCTTTTTCATCACAATTTCTACCTGCTATTCTTTCTGGTGAGAGTTAGAAAATCTCCTTTAACTACAACAAATTCCTCTTTGTAGAGTTGAGTTTATTCTCAAACCATTTTGGGAATTTATTTCCAATAAACCAAAAAAGGAGTGTGTAGTAGGTCTGAGGCATCACACTTTCCTTCAGCTTTCTGAGATCATCTAAGTATCCCATGCAAATGAACAGATGAAAGAAAGAGCAAAGAGGCCAGCTGGAACCACTGTGTTATGAAGTCAAGTGAACTCCTCACAAAGGGACTCAAACTGACTGATGACCATAGAGAAGAGCTGTACCCACAACCCCCTCAGTTACCCTCCTTGAGCACTGAAGGGCAGATGTAGGCAACCTAGGAGAGAGCCAGAGTACTATATTCACTATGTATATATGTAATAGAATTATGCTAGCAGGAGAAAGTGAGTTCAAGAAACAGACTTTGTTCAGTTGTTTCAGTCATGTTTGACTCTTCATGGCCTCATTTGGGGTTTTCCTGGCAAAGATACTGGACTGGTTTGCCATTTCCTTTTCCAGCTCATTTTACAGATGAAGAAACCAGGGTTAAGTGACTTGCCCAGGGTCACACAACTAGGAAGTGTCTGAAGTCAGATTTTAACTCAGGAAAATGAGTTTTCCTGACTTCAGGCCTGGTGCTGAGGTAAACAGGGTTAAGCGACTTGTCCAGGGTCACAAAACCAGTAAATGTAAGGGGTCAGATTTGAACTCAGGAAGACTGAATCTTCATAACTTCAGGCCCTTCTATCCGCTAGGCCACCTAGCTCCCTATCAAGAGACAAATTAGCTTTAGACTTCTGTCTCTAATTAGCTGATTGGGTTCTATTCCAAAAAAAGCTTTCTCTCCTTGAAATAAGACTATGGGAGCAGAGATCTCTTTTATCAATCAACCTGCATTAATTAAGTGCCTTTTGTAAGCCAGGCACTATTGCTAAGTGTTAGAGATAGAAGGAAAAAAAAAGTTTCTGACCCACTATAAGCTTGTATTTTTACTGGTAAGAAACAACATGTACATGACAAGCAAAAAAATGTATCTCTAGATAGCTAGAGCTGTATACGTGTGTACATACATATACATATATGTATATATGCATACACACATATATTTCAAAGTAAATACAATATCCATTTTTTTCAGGGTAGGGAAGCACTTTGGGGATCAGGAAATGGCATTTCAAGATGAGCTTTATAGGAAGTAGGTATTAGAATCAGTTTAGAATACTAACAAGCATAATTAAGTCAGGGGGGCATCCTAGCCTGTATCTTGGACAAAAATGAAAACTAGGAGATGGAATATTGTATTGGGGGCGGGGGGATAGTCAGTAGGCCATTATAGGAAGCATCTTTTTTCTCCCAGTGAGAAAATTTGTTTTATGAGCACATGCCTTTTTTAAAAAATCTACAGTTTGGCCTCTGGACTACACACTAGAAAGAAGGGTTGGGGCTGGTCTAAGTTTTTCCTTATTATATAGAAGTAGCACCTCTAATGAAAATAAAGTTGAGGTGGCAGCAGTGAGAACAACCCAGCAGGGAGGAGCAGTCAAGATGTATATAGAATGCCTAGAATGGGGAGCAGGGCAACAAGATTGCATCACCAGCCAGCAACAGTGGCCCTGAATCCTTGGAGTTTAGAGTTGTTCTGCCACACATATTCTCTATGCTTATTGTCCTATGATAGGATCTCTATGCCTGTCCTCTCTTCAAACTGAGAATATGTGTATTTGTGGGACAATGAGCCCCAGGTTTATGAGTAGTGGTTGTTCAGTTTCTACTTGTATTAAATGCCTTTTCTTTGCTGTCAGAATGCTCTCTTATAAATGTGGAAACACCTGTTGGGGCTCATGATCTATGGTTTTAAGTGGATGTCAATCCACTGAGTACCTTGAATCTAAGATAGCTTTTTACAGGGGTCCCTCAGGTTTGAGAAGTTAGGTACTAGTTGCCGTATCTTTGTAGCCACCGTGCCTGACACACTGGGAGTCCCCTCCAGTTGTCCTAATCTATATCTTGCCACTAGACAAAGATGGCTCCAGAGAAGAAAGGACCTTGTGACCTTGTTCAGTCCTCTCTCATTTAAATTCACTTCACTTGCAAGCCATGGCATCATCTTCCTGATGTCATGATCCTCTTTGAGAATGAAAGACAAACAACAGTTTGATACACTCCCTTGCACATATTGGAGGCCAGACCTACTAACAATGAACAGAGTGGTTTGTGTGGGTTGGATGGTGGGAAGGACACACCTGACTACTGAGGGTTCATCAGGTAGAGTGTGGATGGGAACATGGACACATTCTAGCATTCACCAAAAGCTTTGTAGGAGGAAAATGGCAGAGAACTGAAGACAGAAAAATATCTTTTTTTTTTGTACCTCACAAAATTTAGGAACTAGAGAGAGCCCTTCCTGATCTCTCTGGTCCTTCTGGCTGGTGCAATAAAATCTTTTGAAAGTGTTTTGGCTATATTATTGTTATGTTTATTACAAATGAAAGATGACATAGAAATTCGTGGAGGAAAAATGTTTTACTTTTTCAAGGTTTAAGGATGAGGGAAGAGGAAAGGGAGAGGAGCCCCAGGAGGGTTTTATTCTACCACATCAAGATTTGTTCCTTCACAACGATCACAAGAATAGTCCTCCAAGTTCTTTTTATAGGTGAAGAAAGTGAGGTTCAAGGAAATGAAAATTTGTTTGCTCCTGGCTACTAAAGTGTTGCTGTGGCTTCTGACTCCAAACCTCCTGTTTTCTACCCTTCATCCTGTTTCTTCTTAAGGCTTAGTGCTCTTGTCTGCTAAATACCTTGACTTTAAAATACCAAGAGTCCAGGCTCATTCTACCATAGAATCTGAAGGACTAAACAGTTCAGCGTGCTTACCTTCAGGCAGAACAACATTTAATTTCATAATCTCCTTTGGGTACTGGATCCAGTGGTCAATTCTTTTGATGTTTCTTGCATATTTTAGATGGATCAAAATAAATAAGCCAGAGAGAGAAAAATAATGCTTCCAGATAGCTCTGATGTATCTTCCTCAAAAGTACATTTTCTGATCCAAACAAACTGGTCAGTAGCTGTCCTTCAGAGATTTCTTGTGTTTTCCAACCTCTGTGCTTTTGCTTAGTGTTTCCTCTTCATCTAGACTGGGCTTCCTTCTTTCTACTAAAGAAGCAATGTTGATGGGACAGAGCCACAATGGTAGAGCAAAGGGACTGACTTGAGTTGTCCCAAATTCCCCTTCAAACAACTTTAAAGTAATGCCTCACCTCAAAACAAATTCTGGAGTGGCAGAACCACCAGAGGGACAGCATAGAACAATTTTTCAACCCAACACAACTTAGAAGGAGGGCAGGGAAGGCATGTCTCACTGGGGTGAAAGTAGATCGCAGTCCAATATAGGCCACACTTCATCAAGCAAGTGGCAGGCTTTATAAGTGACTGAATCAGGAGGAGTAACTGAATCAGCAACTATGCCTTCCAGAGCTCTCAGTCCACAGATAGCAAGGGTGTGAGACAATTGACAACTGGTCAGAAGATTATTGGGATCCCTTTGCTTGCACTGGGTGAAGGACTCTGTTGCATTGTCCATACATGGTTCCTGGTGGCAATCCCAGAGCAAAGAGAAGGAGGAGTCCTAGCATGTTAAAGCATGTGGCTGCAGGTGTAAGGAAGTCATGGTTCCAAGGAGAAGAGTGCTTGTGGGAGCTAGCAGACCAGAACACAGGTCAGGAGAGCAGTGACCACCCATCTCCTTAGATCATACCACCTTGGAAGGACTGAAAACTTACAGACCGCCAAAACTAACTCTAAAAAAAAGCAGCACAAAACCCCCGAAGCTTGGGACAGTTCCCCCTCCACCCCAGGAGCAGAGTCCAACTTTAATATAAGGTTAAAAGTCAAGAAATAGGCTGGAAAAAATGAGCAAACAACAAAAAGAACCTGATCATAGAAAGTTACTGTAATGGAATACTATTGTGCTATTAGGAATGATAAGCAGGATGCTCTCAGAAAAAACTTGGAAAGATTCACATGAGCTGATGCAAAGTGAAATGAGAAGAACCAGGAGAGGAAGGTACACAGTAACAGCAATATTGTTTGATGATAAGCTGTAAGCGATTTAGGTATTTTGATCAATACAATGATCCAAGACAATTCTGAGGGACTTATGATGAGAGATGCTATCCATCTCTAAAGAAAGAACTAATGGAGTCTGAATGTAGTTAGAAGCAAAATTTTTTTTAACTTTATTTTTCATGTATGTGAATGTTGGTTTGTGTTTTCTTTTACAACATAACTAATATGGAAATATATTTTGCATAACTGCACAGGTATAACCTATATCAAACTGCCTGCCTTCTCAATAAATAATCTCAATAAAGGGGAGGAAAAAGAGGGGAGGGAGAAAATTTGGTACCAAAAAAAAAAAGAATGTTAAAATTGTTTTCACATGTAATTGGGGAAATATAAAATATTTTTTTTTAAAAAGAAGCCATATTGCCTCCTGTATTCTATATTTTGTAAAGAAGTCATATTGGCCTTCATGTCAAATAACCTGGATTTAATTTCCAGTTCTATTTGTATCACACTGGGCAAAGCACACTGGTTTTTCCTTATGTGTAAAATTTGTTGTTGTTACTTAGGCATCTGACTCTTCATGACTCCATTTGGGATTTTGTTGGCAAATTTGCTGGGCTGGTTTGCCATTTCCTTCTCTTGCTCATTTTTTTTTTTACCAGTGAGGATACTGAGGTCCACAGGGTTAAGTGACTTGCTCAAAGTCACACAACCAGTAAGTGTCTGGGGTCAGATTTTAATTCAGGAAGACAAGTACTCTATCCATTTTGCCACCTAGTTGCTCCTGTAAAATGGGGTCAATGAATAATAAATATAACACCTACCTCAATTGGTTGTGAGGAAAGAAAACACTTTATAAATCTGTATATAAAGCAAATATCTATATATGTAACACACTATTATTATTTCAGCTAGAAGGAAGGAACCTTCTAAGTGCCCAGACTCCTAGAGGTTCTGTTTCTACTTACCCCTTTTTTCCCTTTCAGGAAAAAGCATTATTTGAGCTGGGGAAATCTAAGGGCATTCCCTTGAAGGGTGGGACTTAAGAATAACAATCTCCCCCAAAACAAGCAGGAAAGTATCTGTAAAGCCAAACTTTGGGGCAGAGGATCCAGAGAAAGTTTATGACTATTATGGAAAGTGTGGATCTCCCCATACTTGCCGGCACATTCAAACTGCCTCAGGGCTGTCTTCTTCCCCACCTCCATTCTTCACCTCATGGCTGGGCTGACAAAGTGACATCACAATGGTTGCTGTGGATGGGGTGGAGTGTGATGGTTCTCTTGGTCTAGTTCTTCCTTAGACCCTAGTGGACTAAGGAAGAATGTGAGGAGGTGGAAGAAGATCTCTCCCTCCCAACTCCCCTTCCCATGATCTCTCTCCCTTCCTTCCTCCTTTCATCACCTCTCCCTTTTAAATCTCCCACTCTCTCAGCTATGTAGGAGTGTTCTGGATTCATATTTGAGGTTTGTGTGAGTTTCTAACCCTTGTACCCCAATTCCCTTTCCTCCTTCCTCTTTACTCTCTCCTAGGACTTCTCTTTTGCCTCTCTGTTATCCTTCATTCCCTAATTCCGGTCCCTCAATCTGTTGTGTTGTTTTTTTTCCCTCTCTCTCTATCTTCCTCTCCCTCTCTCAGAGAAAATGAATGAAGATTCTAGTGAGGGCCCTAACCTCAACTTCAGCCCTACTGAGAAAGCCCCCCAGAGTCAGAAAAATCCAGGGTATGTATGGCCAGCGAATTCTTCAACTAAAGCCCCAAAGTGCCAATTTCCCCTCTCTTTCTTCTTGAATTCTCTCGCCATAGGAATATCTTATAGCAGTGCAGTTTCTTTGTGTGTCTCTTTTTTTTTTTTTTCAACTGCCTCTTTATCCATTCCTTTCTCTTCTCCCTATCTAATTTCCTTTTTTTCCTCTGTTCCCAGAAATGAGCAAGCCTTCAGGTGCCGGAGGCAGAAGGCAATATTGGGGAATAACTTTGTGAGGCAGAGCCAATGGTGGGGGGAGAACAAGCTCTGCACGTTCCTCCCTCCAGTGGTTGGGCCCTGTCTCTGTGGATGCAGCTTAAGAGCAAAGGTAGTGCTTCGCCCTCGGCCCCCACCTCTCCCCCGGCAGGCCACCCAAAAGTTTCCCTACCTACTATCCAAGGGAGAGTCAACACCATCAGGGGCCTGGGCCGGAACACAGCTGGTTTCTCGATCGTCTTTCCACCTAACCTCCCAGCCCGGACTCCAGACCACCAGCCACCCTCTGCATCCCCGTCAGTTGGCCCCGTTAGGTATTTGGCCCCAAGGTTTTATCTTGGCCCCTTCCAAGAACAGGCTCCCCAAAAGCCAGTAATCTCACCTTGGAGGAGGTACCCCATTCTCCCAGGGAGAGTGATAACCCCCTAACCCACTATTTATTTTAAGAATAAAAAATCTATTTGGTGTAAGAATGGCTTGTTCGTCTCTTATTCCTGAAAAATTTATCCCTCATGGAAAGGGGTCCATAATACCTTTGAGGGAAGAGACAATCCAGAGGTAAATTTAGACTCTTGTTACAGAAGAAAGAGCAATGGATTTGTAATTAGAAGGCCTGAGTTTTAATCCCGGTCCTGATATTTTCTAGATGGCTGACACTGGGCAAATCAATTAACATTTCTGAATCTTGTGTTTTATCTCACAAATAAAAGTTCTGGACCAGATCAGGGGTTCGTAATCTGACATCCACAGATTCCTAAAGGATTTGTAGACTGATTTCAGGGGAAGGTCTGTGAATTTAAAATTACATCTTTAATTTAAATTAAAAAATAATTAAAATTTTTAAACATCTTTATTTTCAAGGACATCTGACATTTAGCGTTCTCTTCATTATGAATGAAAAAAATTATTCTGTGAAGGGGTTCATAGTTTTTTACCAAACTGCCTACAATGTAGAAAAGTTAAGACTAGATGATCTAAGTCTTTTTTTTTTTCACTTTTCTTACTGAATTCCTATTCCTACAGCCCCAGGGTCTTGCTATATATTTGAAGTTGATGAAAATTGATGATACATTAGGGCCCACTTTAGCCATCAGATCATTTTCTGTTATCCTCAGACCCACCTGTTCTGCCTGGAGCTTGTGTCTAGATAGCTGTGTATTGTTCAGTTGTTGACTCTTCATGACCCCATTTGGGGTTTTCTTGGCAAAGATACTGGAGTGGTTTGTCATTGCCTTCTCCAACTCCTTTTACAGATGAGGAAACTGAGGCAAACAGAGTTAAGTGATTTACCCAGGGTCATACAGCTAGTAAGTATCTGAGGTGAGATTTGAACGAAGGTATTCCTGACTCCAGACCTGGCACTCTATCCACTGAGCCACCTGGCTGCATCCAGCTTTGTATTACTATTTTATATTGCACATTTTGGGGTCCTACTGTGATTTCACTGGGGAGCTCCCAGTAGAGGGAAGACCCTCCACTAGTCCACATGGGCAGGAGTCTTTGAGGGTTGCTTGAGTAAACTACGAAGTGACTCTTCTACGGTCATAGTCGTATGCCACAGAAGCAGTACTTGAATACAGCTCCTGCCTGATTCTGAGGCCAACTTTCTATCCACTTACTCCACTGCTACCTCTCATATTTCAATTGCTTTCTAATAAATTGCCCTAATTGTGATGGACTCGTTCTAAATTTAGTAACATGTCTCTACTGGTTTTGAAAAAAATGATTCTTATTTGATTGATTTAGGACAAAAAATAATCTGTTTTCTCCTAACCTGGGGGGGAGGAAGCCAGATCATTATAACAAAAATGCTTTTTTGGCCTCAGGGTAGTTACTAAGACATAGTGTCCATAAAAAGAGCATGGAACTGGGAGGACACATGGATGAATACTAGTCCTGGTTCTGCCATAACTCCAAGTGTGACCTTGGAAAACTCACTTTTCCTGAGTCACAGTCTCCTCTGTAAAAGGAGTTGGACTACATGACGTCTAAGGTTTGAACTCTAATCTTCTCTGGTTTTAGGAGAAGCCATGCATATGTAAGGGTTGAGAAAGAAAAAGTGGGCAAAATCGTGAACTAGACCCTATATTTTTTAAACCAAATCCCCTTTAGTCCCTTAAACACAGGGGCAAACTCCTCCTACTCCAAAGGTTTGGAACCTTTTTGGAAGATGGCTGGAGAACCTCGAAGCCCAAATTTGTTTTCTCCTCAGAGTTGTAAGTGGGCTGGGAGGAGTGTAGGGGAAGGGGAGGAAGGTGGAGAATGGGGTCGGAGGTGGGGGTGGGGCAGAACCTAGTAGAGTCCTGTACCTTGCCGTCGAGGGGCTCACAATCTTAAGTATAAACCAGACAGACCTTGAACTTGGCGCAAAACCCCATTTATTGCAAACTGAAATTCCATCCGCCAGAGAACTTGGATTAGATGAGGAGCCAACCTCTGGCGCTGTGAGCTAACCTCGGCTTCCACAGTTCCATCCGCCAGTGTCCAGATCCTTACGCCCTGTCCCAGTTCCAACCTTTGCTCCCCAAGATAGCCTCTTCTGGGTTTTTATCTCCACCTCCTCATCTCCTAGGCCACGTCGTCTTGCTTTCCAACCTGGCAGAAATTAACATTTATTTTCTGGGGAAGCAGTCTTCAGGGGTCTTGGAGGAAGCTGTGGGTGGTGATCACCACCTCCTTTTAGAAAGTTGCGGGGAGTCACGCCCTTTTGTTTCCCTTCCTTCCTGTTCCCTCACCTCTCCTGGCCCAGGAGCCTTGGCCTATAAGAAAGGGAATTTGACCTGTGCCAGCCTCTTTGGCACCCCCGCCCCCAAACCCATCCTGCTTTGGGCCTGGGGCGCTGAAGGAAAGGGATGAAAACGCAAATGCTAGGTCGTTAAGGTATTTGAATTTTTTTTAAGGGAAAAAAAAACTCCGGAGAAAGAAAGTATTTGATGGCTAATAATCTCATTTCAATATAATGGGACTTTCTTCTGCAGAGAGCAAGACAGGTTAAGAGATATAATTATGACTTTGCAAACTCTCTCCCAAGTGCTGGAGACGCGCTGACAGGTCTGCGCCGGGCTGCGCTCGGCTCCGCTCGGCTCCGAGGGGAGACGGCTTTGTCTGGAGCGCCAGTTAAAGAGACAGGATCCCTTTCCCCCTCCCCCTCACCCCCATCCTCTGCCTGCTTTGCAATTTAACTTGTCAGAATCATCCCCGCTCCCGGATCCGTGTTTGATTCCCTCACGGAGCTAGGGGAGCGAGGGATGTGTGTGTGTGTGTGTGTGTGTGTGTGTGTGTGGTGGGGGACGGGAGGAACACGAGCAGAGTGAAGTGGATTGATGTCTTCGAGGTTCCCCCCGGAATAAAACAGAAAAGGAGCTCAAGATTTGTCCAAGCCTGAAAGGGGGGAAAGGGTCAAGTCTATACAGCTAAAGTGGGTGGAGGGTGGAGCAGTAATAGAACTCAAGTCCTGTAAACACGATTCTCATCCACCGTCAGCCAAAAATAAAACTTAAAAAAAAAACCCAAAACATACAGTTCAGATGGTGCGGCTGCTTCCTTGGTACAAATTCTCTGGATAAGTGTCCATTTTTCTTCTCTTGCAGACTCAGTAGGTAGAAGCCGAACTAAGAAGGTTGCATTTTTTTCCCCTTTCTTCTAAAGCCAAACTTTAAAACAACAGCAACAAAACTATAGTGGGAAAAAATCCACTTAAAACTGGAGCTCCCCAGGAACGCAGGCCGGGAAGAATCCCTCACGGGATTAGACTAAATGGGGCAGCCGGTTCCAGGAGTCAAGTGGTCGAGCTGAGCCAGCAGTACAAACTTTGGATCAAACTCTAGGAAGGAGAGACGTCTTTGCAGGTGGAAAGGCTACTGGGGAAAGTCAGAGGCCTTGAGTATGAGTGAGTGCGCATTAATTCTTGAGCAGGTAGATGCACGGCCGGAACAAAGGTGTTTATGGAAAAATGTAAGTGTTTTAAATATGTGGCCACATAGTCGTTCTCCCCCTCCCCCTCCCCCTCCAACACACTCCCTTACAGGAA
>NW_027187228.1:1317686-1319676 GCF_028583685.1 Petaurus breviceps papuanus
TGGAGGCTTGGAGGCATAGAACCTTTTGATCTGGTTCGAGTGACCAGACGAACACCATCTAAATTTCACTCACATCCACATCCCTATTCTGATTTATATGCTGTATTACGCCCCCTCCCCCCCACCTTCCCTTTCCATCCCCGAGGAATACAGGTCTGGAAGCATGCAGGAGTCCCAAATACCCTTCCACCCACCCCCCAAAGTCTACTGCATAGCTGCGGGAAGGAGGATAGGGCTTGAGGGTCGCAGTTCTGAACATGGAGGAGCAAGATCCCAGATCTTCCTCCTCCCTTCCTCAAGCTCCGTCCCATTTGAGAGTATGTATTTTCCTGGGTGAGGTCCAGGTTACTCTTAAAGGTGAGAGAAGTTGGGAGTTTGAGCAAGCTTCAGCCTTGGTCCTGGGGTAGCTCGGAAAACAAAGACATAACTCGAAGTGGGAGGTGAGGGATGATGGAAGTGAGTGAGTGTGTGTGTAAAATGCTTTGCATTTTGCAGGGCCACCCGTCCAGGGCAGGCGTGTGATTTTTTAAGTCAAGCTCGTGCTCACACGTGTGTATGTTTGCTGGTGAGTGTGTAATTCTAAGCTCCTGCCTTGGTGTGTACGTAGGTGTATTCACACAATTGTGAAATATGCAGAGTTATAAGGTAGGATTTAAGTTAAGAAAAAAAAGTCAGGAGAGGAGAGGAAAACAGGAGAGACAAATAGAAAACACTGAAAGAGTAAGACAGTTAAGACAGGGATTGTGGACAGAGACAGAGAGACACAGACAGACAGACAGAGAAGGAAGGAGACAGACATAAAGACAGATCTGAACAATGAAGCCGCCAAGGTCAGGTTTTGGATACTTTGTACGCGTGGCCTCTCCGCGTGCCCCGGGTGGGGGCCTCGTGGGTCCGAGTCCCTGCCGGGGGTCGCTGGGTGGAGTCAGGGAGGAGCCACAGGACGCAGCCGGCGAGGTCAGGGGGGAAGGGGCACACAGAGGGCAGCGGCTTGGAAAGCCTGTTCGGCCGGCTCAGGTTACCGTGGGCCTTCCCGGGGAGCCGCAGCCTCCACCCCCAGCCCCAGGGAGAGGGGCCGGGGATGGGCTACGGGCTGGTCCCCACTCCCCATCCCCAGCCCCCACTGTTTGCATTTCTCTGGCAAGCTATGGGGCTCAGGTTGAAAGGAATCGCCTTCATTTGGAACTCTGTTTATTTTTCTTAACTAACCGACGCAGACAGACGACCCTGTAGAGCACCGGCGGCCGGCAGGGACGGAGCCCCGGCCAGGGGAAAGGGGCGAGGGGAGAGGGCGACCAGGAGGGAGTGATGGGGAGGGAGGGGGCGTTTCTGCACCCTCCCCCAGCCACTGGAGAAGGGGGCAAGTGACAAGACAACTGGGAATTTCTCCCAGTTCCTGAACCAGACTCTCCTTAGTCCCCTAAGCCCATCTGTGGCCTGCTCGCGCCTGGCAATTGAACTCGTTTCAGAGTTTCTAGACTTCTGGGTTCCGTGTCCTATCTGTCCAGCCTTTGGGGTCTTGGCTCCCTCCTTTTCTGCTGCGGTTTTGGTAGCTGCACACCCATAAAGTGGGCTGTGATGAAAAGGCTCTTTCCTCATTTTACCGGCAGGGGTGGATGAAACTGATGAAACCCATAGGTGCCTGGGCTTTTAGAAGACGGCCAAGTGCCCGAGAGAATAGAGGTGGGAGTGGGAGTGTTCTGGCTTAGTCTACTCAACCTGGCACAGTCAGGGACCCCAGGGACACTTGGATGTAGGGATAGGAAGGAGGAGGGGTATTTCTTGCATGTTTTGACATGACATGAATAAAATTCAAATGATATTCAAAGAAATACGCAAATTATCAGCTATTCTTAGGGCGTCAAGAGCTCAGCATTATTTGCAATGGTGTGGCAAAGCCAATGAAAATTCAGACATATAGTCCTCACCAGCTCACAGGCCTGGTGTGTGTGTGTGTGTGTGTGTGTGTGTGTGTGTGTGTGTGTGTGTG
>NW_027187228.1:1319686-1339980 GCF_028583685.1 Petaurus breviceps papuanus
GTGTGTGTGTGTGTGTGTGTGTGTGTGTGTGTGTGTGTGTGTGTGTGTGTGTATGTGTGCGCGCGCGAGAGCGCGAGTGCAAGTGAGCTTTCCTATCTCTATATTCCAGTGAGGTTTGGTCTTTCCTGAAATGCACATGCATGAATGTGTGTAGGAGAGTTTTTGTGTATGTGTTTTTGAGAGAATAGTTGCTAGGATTGTCTGCCATGTTTATGTCCTTGTGAGTTTGTGTGTCAGAAATGTGCTTGTCTGAGTTTGTCTCCCTGCATTTGTGTGGGAAGGGCTGTGTGAGTGCGAGAGAATGTGACTGTGTGAGTGAGAAAGTCTGTGTGTATGTGTGTGTCAGCGTGTGTGTCTCTGCTGGAATGTATGTACTCGGGCGGGTGTGCTTGCCTGTCATGAAAATGAGGTCAGGGAAGGTCGTTCCGCTCTACAGTATAAATCAAGGAGGAAAGGAGAATGGAAGTGAGAGACATTCCCAGGAGACCTGAGGGAGAGACAGAACAGGAGACAGAGAGAGGAGAGAGGGACTGAGGATATTAGAAGAAACTCAGAAGAAATCCCTCAGTTTTTGCCTGCTAAGTTCTATATCCCAGTTTCTTGGAGGAACTGAATATTGACTTACCCTATTATCTGGCACCCTCCATCCCTTTAGGGAAAAGTAGGGAAAATAAGAGTCCTCAAACCGAAACATATTACTACCCCCCAAAACAAAACCCAAACCAAACCAAAAGAACACCAACACCCTTCAAAACACCACTCCATCTAAGTACTGCTTTCTTTGGTTAATATTTCCTTATCACAGTCATTCTGAGGAGAAATTGTAATAGTTAATCCCCTTTTTACATCCATCCCTGCCTCCCCCCCTTTACCCCCCAGTTACAAACACATTCACAATCACATTTCTTACACACTCAATCACCTCTTTCCATCGCTGTGAGCTAGGAGCTCCCCACTGGTGACCTGGATTATAACACCCCAGAGTCTTCTTTCCATCTCCCTTCCCCTTCCCTCTTTACTGGCCCCCCCTTATTCTGGAGCCCTCCTCCACCATTCTTCTTTCTACCCACTATATCCCCCCCCCCCACTTGGCCTCCTCCTTTTCTCCCTTTTGCTTGCTGGTCTTATCCACATCATCCATCTCCACGTCGGGGAGCCCAGACTTCTCTCCAAACTCTCTGTACTCTCACACTCCCCCCTTCCCTCCCCTCTTCTCTCCTGTCTTCTCCCTTTCTGTCCCCTTTTTTTACCTTCCCCTCCTCACCATCGTTGTGAAACTAGGCCCTTCAGTCTCATATCAGGGGTCCCACCGGTTGAACCCTGCTCTTTCTCATGCTGTAATTTGCAAATCTTACCAAGAGCAAGTTTGCCTGGTCCCAATCCCACCCCAGAGTGAACAGTTGGGCAGGGATTGAAACTGCTCATTGTTTGGGCTGATCTCAAAGACCTTGGGATGGAGGGAATGAGGAGGAACCACCCCAGGAGATCAATTCTTCTGCCTCTTCCTAATGCCCCCCTTCAGCCCCTCTCATGAAGAGGAGACAGGAGAGCAGGAAAAGCCTTTAAGTGGAGGTCTCTCTTCTCTGTAGCATGTCCTCTACCATCACTTAGTCTCTCCGAGTCTCAGTTTCCTCATTTGTAAAATGAAGTCTCTTTCATCTAAAATCTCTTTCCAGGACAATCTATGATTCAGTGATTCCCATCTTTGTGTTTTGAGTTTCCCAGGGTCAATAGGAGGTGGGCAGGAGTTTGGTGTCAACTTTTAAGAGATCCAGAGAAGCCCTTTTTGCCTACACTTGAGCTGGGTTCCCTCTTTGCTCTGATTAAATCGAAGGTCAGCCGATGCCAGGCTCCAGCTCTGGGGCTCCTGAGTACATAGATAACAAATGGGTGGAGAAGAAGGGAGCACTTCCTTGAGCCCCAGTGCCTAAGACTATCTTGACTCAGGCCTTGCCCCAGGACTCAGGGTTTTTTAACCTTTTTTTTTTTTTATAGACTTCTTTGACAGTCTGATGAAGCCTGTGAACCTTTCTCAGAATATTTTTTTAACTGCATAAAATAAAATATGTAAATTTATGAAAGCAATTGATTATGTTGAAGTTGAGTTCATCCTAGACCAGGTTAAGAACCATTACTCTTGGTCTCGTTGACTCAGTTCCTTACTGACTTTAGAAGGCTCTGCCCCCAGCATCCTTCATCTAATACTGTTCCTTTCCAGGGTATAGATCTGGAACTGTTATTTGCCCACTAAGCCTCCTACTGAGGGTCAATGTAAGTAGATTTCTTGCTCCTCCCCTTAATTCCCATTCAATAAGTGTCCCCAGGCAAAGTTCACAGGAGTGTCCCTTTGGGCCCATCCCAATTTGGTATCTAGGGGTAGGGAGAATTAATTGATTCAAGGCTGTGCAGAGGGAAGCAGTAAGTAGAGCCCCTGCCCTGCCCACCTCCTGACCTGGGAAGAAGAGAAACTGGAAGGGTTTGAGGTTAGGGGACAGGCTCATGACTTTCTTCTGTATATGTACCTTTTGCCACAACTGTATGTCCTTTCTCCATTGTCTCTGAGCCTGAAAAGTGCATGCGTGTGTGTGTGTGAGTGAGTGCATGCGGGCACATGTGCACGAAGTCCAGAGCCAAAGCCCTGGTCTTATTCCTACAACTGCCCACAATGTGGTGGAAGTTGAGTTCCCGGCAGAGTCTGACAGGTCACTGTGGTCCCATACCACCCCTACGTGGTCCATGAGGGCACTACAGGGAATGAGATTGAATCAGATAGCCAGTAGAGGCCAGCAGCAGAAGCTTTGCAATGTTAACACAGAACTAAATCAGAGGCCCTCTGTGACCCCAACCAATAGACAGCCAGATTTGCCATCCAACCCCTTCCAGTTGTGACATTGAGTTTCAGAATCTGTTGCAGGGGAAAAACAAAACAAAACTTCTTTTTTTACCCTCTTTTTCTCAAGCCCATTCAATGCAACAGTGAGTGCAAAGACAAGAATTTTGGATCCATAATTTGCCCAGAAAACAAATTAATGGCTTCTTTCCCCTCTTTGAGTTTCAGTTCACTCCCCCACCCCTTACTAATAACAGCTTATATTTATGTGGTACTTTTATGTGATTTAAAAAAAAATCAGTTTTGGAGGCAGAGGTCTTGGGTTTGAAAACCAATGCTGCCACCTGTGTGATTTTGAGTGATTCAGTCACCATTCGTGAACCCTCAGTTCCTCCTCTGTACATGGACAGGGATGACTTCTTTGGTCCTTTCCAGTATTAATTTATGATCATATAAGTAGTGAAAGACAAGGTAAAGCTTTTCATAACCATTCTTTTGAGAGGGTCAGCATCTCATGATGGATAAGGGTTAGGCTTAGAGTCAGGAAGACCATTCTCCCCTAGCAGAGAGAGGGCTACCCTTAGAGTCAGGAACATTCTATAGCAACAGAAGGCTGTCAGAGTCACTTTTTTCTCACAGTAGATAGTGGGTTCACCTTAGAGTCAAGAAGGATGTAGAGGATAGAGGGCTGGCCTTAGGGTTCAGGTTTTGCCTCCGACAGAAATACTGAACATGTGACCATAGTCATATCACTTAACCTTTCTGTGCCCAGGCAGATTTTTGTGACTATTAGTCTGCACTGGTGAGAGTTTTCTGGTGAAATTTTCATGAAATCATAGGTCTGAGTAAAAAGTCTTGCCTAACCTCATTTAATCCATACAGTAACTGTATAAGGCAGGAAGGGAAGAGATTATTACCCCCATTATACAGATGAGGAAAGCAAGGCACAGAAAGGTTAAGTTATTTGTCCAAGTTAGGAAACAGCTTAGGTAGGTTTTAAACCCTGGGGGCAGAGGTGGCATTAGAACGCTGTACCTGAGTTAACCTTCCCCCATCACTTTTCCCCTACCCCTCAACTCAGGAACACCAGGAGAGATATCTAGAAAAGTTTTTCCAGGTTCCAAATGATGGCTATCAGAAAAATTTCCAGGATGACCAAAGCTACCTTGTACTTGCAGCAGCTGTGGCTGGTGGTGGTGGTGAGGTAAGGTGAGGTGAGGAGCCCTGACGAATCAGCAAGAAACTGCTTCTCATCTCTTACAGCTGAGGTCTGTTAGTAGAAGTCAGAACTCCAAAGACAGCAGCAATTCCTGATACTCTGCTGCTCCCTTATGGTGATCAGAGCCTCTACATCAGAATAGTCTCCCAAGTTCAGTCTAGGATGGTGTGGTGACTGACTCCTTCCCTATTTCAGGCTCTCATTCTCACCTAGAAATAGGATCTTTCTCTTAAATTGCTACTCTCATAATTCTTGATCCCAAACCTAGAAGATGTCCTGGGATGTTGGAAGAGGATTTTATGGGGCTTTCTGGTTGTAGAACATCCAATCCAATCCAATAAACGTTTTTAAAGTGCCTTCTATGTGCCAGGAACTGTTGCAAGCCCTGGTGATACAATTAATACAAAGAAAGAAAGATAGTCCCTACTCACAAGGAGCCTGGTTGTTTGCTTGTTGTCCTTTGTACTTGTTGAGAACCAAAATGATATCACCATGTTGGGGTCAGTGTACTGAGTTCAAACCCTTTGTCTTCCACCCTTTCCTAAAGTCCCAGACACCACCACCACCACCAATCACCACCACCAACAACCACCACCAATTACTACCACCACCACCAACCACCACCAATCACCACCACCACCAACCACCACCACCAACTACCACCACCAATCACCACCATCAATCACCACCACCAAGCACCACCACCAATCACCACCACCAACCACTACCACCAATCACTACCACCACTGTCTACCACCACCAACCACCACCAACCACCACCACCAATCTCCACCACCAACCACCACCACCACCACTACCTACCACCACCACCACTGCAACAATGATTTATTAAGTGTTTACTGTGCTTTCTATATATGTTCTTAAATGTTAGGAACATAAATACAGGCAAAAAGAAATAGAGACCCTGCCTGTAAGAAACTTAAATTTGAATGGGGGAAGACAACATATAAAAGGGAGATGAAAAATGGGGATGGGAGGTGATGGAGGTGGAAGGGAGGAAGGAAACACTGAGGATTGTGGTGACAAAATATGAGAATGATGGATGGTTGGTTCGGGCTCTTCAAAGTGGAAGTTCTAGGAAGAACTCATCTGTGGGAGGAGGAGGCCTTGGGATTTAAAGGAAAAGTCAGCTGAGGCATGGTAGCCAAGTTGAGAGGTAGATTCTCAGAGCTGAGAGAGATCTCAGGGGTTTTATGTAACTTGTATCTAAAACAGAAATAGCGTCTACAATGTTCCGGAAAAGTGATTATCCAGAATCTACCTGAAGAGCTCCAGTGAGTGGGATCTCCACTCCTTCCTCGCCTCCTGCTAGGTGAAGGTACTAGTGGATTCTCTATAGAACATCACTATGTGCTTTCTCCTATACACTCTTGTAAGTCTGCCCTTTGTCCAGAACCTGAGATTCACTCGTAATAAACTAAGGGAACTGAGCAGAGGAAACCAATGAAAGAAAATTGGTGTTTCAGGAAAATGAAATAAAAAAGTTTGTTCCTCAGACTTGTTCCCTATATCCCAGCATTTAAAACATGACTCTGGGAATGGGGTTAGGAAGGACCTGTGTCCTGGGGGACTGTGATTGTGAGAGGTGGGGCAGGGCTGAGTGGGAAGAGGTGCTGTTGCTTTTATTGATTCACCTTTTTTAATAGTATTTTTTCCAATTATATGTAAAGACAATTTTTAACATTGATTTTTTTGTCTTTATTTTTTTTGGAGGGGGGAAAGGCAGGACAATTGGGGTTAAGTGACTTGCCCAAGGTCTCACAACTAGTAAGTGTGTCAAGTGTCTGAGGTCAGATTTGAACTCAGGTCCTCCCGACTCCAGGGCCAGTGCTCTATTCACTGCACCACCTAGCTTTAACATTCATTTTAAAATAAGATTTTTAATTCCAAATTTTTCTCCCTCTCTCCTTCCCTTCCCTTTAAAATGGTAAGCAATTTAATATATGTTTATATGTATGTACATATATACATACTCACACAATTATGTAGAACATATTTCCATATTAGTCATGTTGTGAAATAAGAAACAAAAGGAAAAAAAACCTATGAAAAAATAAAGTGAAAATAATATTCTTCTATCAACATTCAGACTCCATCAGTCCTTTTTCTGAATGTGGATAGCATTTTCCATCATGAGTCTTTTGGAATTTGACCCATATCTTGAAGGAAGAGTTTGGGGTGGGTACGTAGAGCCTGGGGGAGACAGAGCAGTTTGGGGATATATCTCTTGTGTTAAATGCAAAAGACAGCTGATAATTTGCCTTATACAAAGAGGAGGACAATAATAGCAACAATTCACATTTATACCTTCTGCAAAATAGGGATCATGTGGTGTTTTATAAAATGCTTTCCTTATAACAGTCCTGTAAGGTAGGTAGTAACATAATATTATTCTAATTTTAATAATGAAGAAACTGAGATAATGTGGCCTGTTTAAAGTCACATAGTAAACACCAGAGATGAGATTCGAACCCAGGTCTTATGATCTCAGATTCAGTGCTTCTTCCTCTATAAAATTGAAAGGGGAGCTAGAGGAGATGGGATTTGCAAAAGTCACACAATACATCATTCATTCATTCAGCCACGGAATATCAGAGCAGGAAGGTACTATATATGGAGATTGCCTAGTACGCCAGGGCAAGGGGGTAAGAGGAATCACGCAGGGAAGCTATCACTACTTACAGCTACCTTAAGACCCTTATCTTTTCTCTTGCCTGGATCCTTAAATAAAGCTTATGCAAGCAAATCTAGCAGGGAGTGTTCTACATTTGTCAGACTGTGGGAAAACCCTTTTGTTCTGTCTATAATTGTTTGTAAGAGACAATCCTTATCTCCTTCCTATATGTCCCTGGTGGTTAAGCAGAAAGAATACAGGATCTGGGGGTTAGCATGTCTTTGTTTGGGCAGCTAGGTGGCACAGAGGGTAGAGTGCTGGCCCTGGAATCAGAAAGACCTGAGTTCAAATCTGGCCTCAGACACTAGCTGTGTGACTCTGGGCAAGTCACTTAACCCTGATTGCCTCAGTTTCCTCATTTGTAAAATGAGCTGGAGAAGGAAATGGCAAACTACTACATTATCTTTGCCAAGAAAATCCCAAATGAGGTCACAGAGAGTCAGATACAACTGAAGTAACTCAGCAGCAACAAGAATGCCTTTGTTCAAGCCCCTTCTCCAATGCTCACTAGCAAGTGGCCTTGGGCAGATCATTTGATTTCTCAGAATCTCAGTTTCTCTATCTCCAGAACAGAAATATTACTATCTATACGATCTACCTCACAGCTCCTATATAAGCATTAAGGCACTGAAAACCAGCATAGTCTATGGGGAAGGAAGTCTGGGTCTAGAGTCAGAGGACTTGGGTTTACAACATGGTTCTATTCATGTGGCTTTGGGCAAGTCACTTAACCTCCCTGGGCCTCAGTTTCCTCATCTGTAAAATGAGGGGATTGGTCTAAATGGCATCTGAGATTCCTTCTACCTCAAAATCTGTGGTTCTATGTTATAAACATGAGTTTCTATAATTCTTTGTATGTGAGGGATATAACACTTAATAGCCACGTGAACGTTCACAGTATTAAATGCTTTCTTCACCACAACCCCATGAGGTACACAGCAGAGTGCTGTTAACACTACCACAACTCTAGGAGACCTTTTGCATAGCTATGGCCTTGGGAAGGCTGTGTTTCTTTCCCATTGCCATCTCATTCTTGGGGCCTTAGAGGTCACCAGTAGGTCAGTGCCTGGGACCTGGAGAATCTTAGGGTATTGGTGGCAGGGCAGATGGCAAGGCCTGGTGGTTCTCCATCTTACTGGAAGGATTGGAGCTGGTGATTCTCAACTAATGCAGGCGGTAAGAGCAGCCAGCTAGCTCTTCCTAGCCTGTGGCCCCACCTGGGATCTGGGCTGGCCAGGGTTGGGAGGGAGGCAAAGAAAGGCAAGGGATAGGATACCTCCCACCACCACCCATGGGCAGTTCAGCTGGCAGGCTGCCTCATAGGGCCTGGATAGCCTGGAGGTTAAGGGAGATTACAGATTGAGAGCTGGAAGGGACGCTGGATTCTGTTTTGACCCACTACTTCATTTTATAGTTAAGGAGCTAAGGCCCAGAGGGGTTTAGTGACTAGTCCGTGGTCACACAGGTAGTGTATAGAAATAAGTGGCAGAACAGATTTGGAGCCACAGTCCTCTAACTCCAAATCTAGCCTGAGAAACAGGACGAAGCAGCATCATGACAGCCAAAGGAGAATGCCTTCCTAGGGGAAGGAATGGTCCACGGTGCCCAGAGCTGTAGAGATGCCAGTGATGAAGGCAGAGAAAAAGATATCAGATGAAATCAGTTAAAGCTCTGGATAAACTTTCAGAGAGTAGTTTTAGTAGAAAGATGGGACCAGAAGTCAGATTATAAGGGGTTGAGATGTGAGCTAGAGGAGGCATTGAGTACAGATGACTTTTTCTAGGGATTTGGTCTTAAAAAGGACCAGAAGTACAGGATGATATACTAAAAGGATGCCAAGTACAAATGAAGGTTAAAACATATTTTTTTTAATGGCTAGGAGAATATCTGCGCATATTTGTAGACAACAGAGAAAGAGCCAGTAGATCAATCAATTAATCAATTAGTGAGTGTTCATTAAGTATCAATTACGTGCCAGGCACTGTGCTGTGTCCTAGGTTTATACAAAAATGAGAGGGCCCCTCAAAGGACTTTCATTTGGGGGAGGGGAGATGCAACAGTACTTAGAGATAATTAAATATAGGAGAAAGACTCAGACACATCCATCTATTCATATCGATATGTACATTCATAGATACACATATACAAAAACAGACACATGGGCACACAATACATTATGCATACATACATTTAATATGTAATATATACAATACACACATGCATATAACATGAACACTAGTATATATGCATGTAATAAACACCATATTTGCAAACATTAGAATATATAACATGTATTATTTATGTATTTAACATAGCATGTATACACATATAAATGTGCACATGAGATACTATATGCATTATCTAGTATATATCACAACATATTACCAATATTATACACACATTATATATATATGTATGTAGACAGCTAGGTGGCAGAGTAGATAGAGCACTAGGGCTTGGAGTCAAGAAGACTCATCTTCCTGAGTTCAAATCCAGCCTCAGACACTTACTAGTTGTGTGACGTTGGGAAAATCACTTAACTCTTTTTGTTTCAGTTTCCTCTTCTGTTAAATGAACTGGAGAAGGAAATGGCAAACCCTTCCAGTCTCTTTGCCAAGAAAACTCCAAAGTGGGTCACAAAGAGTCAGACACAACTGAAAAACGACTGAACAACAATAAAGTAGATATATGCATAATATATCATATACATATACATTTATCTTATAAAAAGGCCAAGTCATTGTGGCACAGGATAGGCTAAATGATAAGTACCATAGATTTAGAGATGGAAGAGACCTTAGATACTACCTACTCCAACACCTGATTTTACAGATGATGAAAATGAGACTCAGAGTAGTTAGGTGACTTGTCCAAGGTCACACAAATCATAAATGAAAGAGATGGGATGTGAACTTAGGTCCTCTGGCTCCAAATCTATGGCTCTTTTTGGTGGAGTATCGCATCCATTTTCATCTAGGGGACATTCTAACGCAACCTAATGCAACACAAAGAGCATTTATTAAGCACTTATTTTGTGCCAAGAATTGTGTTAAACTTAGGGGTTAAAAAAAAGAAGAAAATACAAAGAAAACCAGTTCCTGCCCACAAAGAATTTATATTCTGCTAAGAAGGCAAGGGTTAAAATATACAAACATAAATATATACCCACATAACAGTGCTTTTCTGATGTTTTCTAGAAAAGAAACTGAGGGAGTAAAACAGGTGGTGAGGCCACGAGGTAAATATGTGGGCATACATTTCCCATAGTCCTTGGATTTCATTTTTCTTTGTCCTTGAAGAGTATTACAGACTTCAGGAGGAAAAGAGTTGTTGTTGAGTCATTTTTCAGTAGAGTCTGAGTGAACCCATTTGGGGTTTCCTTGGCAAAGATATTGAGGTGGTTTGCCATTTCCTACTCCAGCTCATTTTGCAGATGAGAAAACTGAGGCAAACAGGGTAAAGTGACTTGCCCAGGGTCACCCAGCTAGTAGGAATCTGAGGTCAGATTTGAACTCAGGAAGATGTCTTCCTGACTCCAGGCCAAGCACTCTACCCACTTTGCCTCCTAGCTGCTCCAATAAGATCATAAGATCATACCTTGAGCACAAGTTGAGAACTCTGAAGTTACCTAGTCCCGCCTTTTTATTTACAGTTGAGGAAACTGAGGCCCCAAAGGGTTATATGACATGCCCAAGGTCTAGCAAAGAACAGAGCCTGGATTTGAAGCCATGATCTCAGACTCTCAGTCTGGCATTCGGTAGTATGTTGGGCTACACTGACTCCCAAGTTCTTTTCTTGAGTTATAGGTGATATTTTGGAGTTCAGCCTCCATCAGGTCCCAGGAACCTCTCCATTCTGCAAGATCACATCAGCCCTGGAACTCTCACCTTAGTACCCTCTTCCCTGGGTGTGGAGACCTCTCCTCTCAGAAACTCCACTTACAGAGGGACCCAGGTCAGCCATCTCTTCATTTCCCCCCCGGGCTATACTTCTCTGGACTTATTATGTCCCCATACTAGTACTTTTCTTCCCTCCTCTCCCTACTCTTTCCTGCTTCCCTTTGCAAGTTGTCTTTCTTCATTAGACTGTAAACTCCTTGAGGGCAGGGATTATCTTTTACCTTTCTTTGTATCACCCGCAATTCATTCAGTGCTGGGCTTTAGTGGGTGCTTAGTAAATATTTATTGACTGACTAGAATCATAGTTTGGATAATCTTCCCCTAAATGCTATAACTTCATTTCCTGTTCCTTTGCCAACTCATACAGCCCTGAGAAATTTGCATCCAGTTTACACAGATCACTGGAGAGAATCCCAGAATTTTCAAGCTGGAGGGACCCTGGCCATCTTTGAATGCATCCTTTTCACTTTACAGATGAGGAAACAGAATCCCAGAGAGATGAAGTAACTTACCAAGGTTACACAGGATAGCAGACCTGGAATGTGAGCTCAGGGCTCTTTTCAGTAAACCAGGATGCTTTTTTTTTTTTAACTCTCAGAACTTGGGTCATCTGCAGACTTAGAGTATGTATATTTCTCCAGTTAAGAAGTAAGACCAGAATAAGATCCTACTCTTTCTTCAGTACCTTCTAGCTAGAGAACCTGCAGCTAGGTGGTATAGTGGGCAGAGTGTTGGTCTTGAAGTCCAGAAAACCTGGATTCAAATCCTGCTTTGAACACTTACTAGTGTGACATATAAAAAGTTTGAGAGACATAACTTATGGGTATCTATTAATTTTATTAGTTATGGCTAGTGAGCAATTAATAAAAGGATGGTCATTTGGTCATCTCTTGTGAACCAAAGACAGATCATGGTGGCCTATTGACCATGGTGCCCTTGGAAGAGTGGGTGTTCTTGACAGATGGCAATCAACTCTTATTGGTTAACAATTAATGCAAGAATGAGTATTATGATGAGAGGGGTGGGGACCATGACTGATTATATCACTTTTACTTGCTTCTACTCAGATCACTCCCAGCCTCAGGTAGTCTAGACAAAGAATCAACTCAAACCTCTCCCTCCCACTCTCTCAGCCAGTAGAACACAATGGGCTTCCCCACTTAAGTGGGATCTGAACAAGATTGAGGAGAAAGTTAAGCTAATCTCATTATCAGATCATATGCTGACTGAATAACATACAAGAGGCTAATTTCTGAATGAGAAAATAGGGGAAAAATTAATTCAATAAATTAATCCGAATTCAATAGTTGGTTATTAATATGTGAGTGAAATAATCATTTCACTCACTAGCTATGTGACCTTTGGCAAGTCACTTAACCTCTCTCAGCCTCAGTTTCTTCATCTATAGAATGGGGAATAATAATAGCACCCACCTCCCTGAGTTATGGTGAGAATCAAATGAAATAATATTGTGAAGTGATTTGTAAACCTTAAAGTTCTATATAAATGCCAGATGCTGCCATTAAGCCAGTGTCTATTTATCCCTCTCCTTTGTCTGCTTTTCCTAGGCCAGTTCATCGTCCATGGTAAAATAATTCTGTCTCAATCCCATTGTGACTTGGTGTTTTAATGGCCTTTGGTGTGGAAGATTACGAAAGGCTTTTTGGAAATCTAAATGAATTACATTCCAAGGGTTCTCTCTTGTCCATATGGCTTACTGAAAGGTTAACCCTTATAAAGTTTGCTATCCCCCTTATAGAAGACATATGGCCAATTCCCCAGTGGACTGGTTGCTTAAGTGTTCAGTGATCTTACTCTTTATTCTAGTTTTCATCAGTTGTGAAAATGAAACTAGGTATCATGTAGTTTCCAGGTACTCTCTGGAACTTTCCTATTTGGATGGGGAGTATACCTGCTATTCTCCTGGGACCATCATAGCAACAGGCTACACGTCTACAATCTTCACCTCTCTGGTCAAGAGGGTCTTAAACTGACTTTAATGGAGAGGGAGAAAAAAGCTCAGAAAATACTATAAAACTGACTGATACAGATAGTAATGTGTATCAGAAACACTCTAATGTAGTAGACATGAATAATTCTCTAGTGAAAGTAATGGAATTAGGTTAGGAACAATTCTCCTACCTAAGATGTCTGTACTATAGACTATGTCTGTCCTAGCCCACCCAATATTATACTGTATTATTGTAATAGCAAGCACCCTAGCATACCCAGGATGGCTGCTAGTACAGGTTCTTTGATCTGCTTTCCTAAAGGAAAGCAACTCAGAAAGAGGTTAACAATCTTACTGTAGTCAAACATATTTAAATCATTTACCTAGTTCAGGGGAAAAAGTCAGCACCTTGAACTTCAGAGAAAATGCAAATTGAAATTACAAACAAACAAAAAAATATAGACAGAGAAAATAACACGATTCAGTTGACCAACAGACAGGGCTTCTAGCTGTCTAACCATTGCATACCTACACAGTTAGTTACCAGAGAGAGAAGCACCAACATCTGGGTTTTCAAAGCCAAGGGGGCTCAACGGCTGCCCAGAGTCTCATCTGGCCAAATCACATAACTCTTCCCAAAGTGAACCCCAAAGCAAAACCTCACCTCAGAGTATATATAGCCTTCTCCTGGGTCAGAGAGCATCACAACCCTCAGGACACACTGCCTAATTACAAAATAACAAGGTGTGGGCCTTCCTGAAAACAAGCCTCCCCTAAGCAAGCTTCTCTTGTTGGGCTCCTCTCTACCCTTCAACAAACTCCTCCCAGCGCAGGCTCCATGTGACCACATTCAACCTATTAGATGTCAGAATATATTTTCTTTTTTTTTTTTGTCTTTTTTTTTTTTTTTAAAGCAATTGGGGTTAAGTAACTTGCTCAAGGTTACACGGCCAGTTATTATTTCTGGGTGTGGTGCTGAGTATCTGAGCCCAGATTTGATCCAGGTCATCCCGACACTGGAGCCGGTGCTCTTACTCGCTCAGCCACCTGGCCGCCCCCAGAATATATTTTCAAATCAGGGAAGGTTCTCAAATTCACTTACGCTTATTAAGGGGCAGGGAAGATCTTCAAATTCCCTTACCATTACAATTATGTCTATCCTATAGTCTATATTATCCAGACTATGGATAACAAAGGGAATTCAATTTTTAACACTGATTTTATTTTTGTTTTTATATCATCTCCTGCTGTGAATCAAAAACTGGGGAGATGTGAGTTAATCCACAGATATACTCCACCCTTTTCTTCTCCTTTCCCTCTCCACTTTCAAAACCCCAACTGGGACTGCTGAAAGTCAACAATCAACAAGCCTTGATTAAATGTTTCTTATGTTCCAGGCAATGTCTAAGTGTTGGGGAGACAAAGAAAGTGGGGGGAGGGTGAAAGGTACTCCTTGTTCTCAAGAAGCTCTCTTTCTATCAAATGAGACAAAATGCAAACTATATATAAAGATACAAGATACAGGATAAATTGAAGATAATCTTAGAGGGAAAACACTAGTATTAGGGGAGATTAGAAGTAAGCAACGAAGTTGTGGTCCAGACCTGGAAAGCTGGGGTTAACATTGCCCCTAACTGGATTGATCTAGGACCCAGATGTGGGCCCTATGTGCAACAGTAATATAAAAGTGGTTTTTGAGATTTTAGGGGAGGTCCCTAAAACTCTAAGGAAGCTTCTTACTGACTGACTTTTTTTTCAATCTTTTTTACTGTTTTTAAACTGCCTTAAAAATTGCTTCTACCTGAGGATACTGGAATGATTTTAGTAAAAGAACTGTTTGTTAAACCCCTCTAGCTCTCAGTGGTCTTGAGATGCAGAGTAGTGATTCCTGTATCTCCATTTCCGAATCTCTCTCTTTCCCTTTTCCTAACCAGAGCCCTTTCCCTTATAACAAAGAATAAATAAGAAATAGAAAAGGAAAAAAAAACCCAACATATCAACTGAATCTGATGGTATATAGGCAACATTTTTTAAGTATTTGAAATACAACTATTATTATCTAAAAAAAAAAAGAATGGGAATTACAATAACAAACAAGAATTAACATTGAATACTGTGTAAAATGACCTGAAGAAGGAAATGGCAAAACACTTTAGTATCATTGCCAAGAAAGCCCCAAATGGGGTCACAAAGAGTCAGACATGATTGAAAAACGACCCAACAATTACTAATAAGACTGAAGCAATCTTAGATTTAAATCCCAAGGGGGACATAACTGTGGTTCAAATGAACTAAATACACAGGTTCAAAATATGAGTTATATATATTTTTAAACTGCCATATTCACTTTGCAGCCCATTCAACTCCAACTGATTAAGCAGGTATTCTACTCAGTTATATAATAAAGTGACAAATATACTGACCTCATGGGACAGTTGTCTATAAAACTAGACACCTGCTACTGGACTCTAACTTCATTCTGTTACAGTTTATCCTTTGCCCTCAGGGAGTATAGCTGTTTGAGTAAGTTGTGGGTCCTCTTTATACACTGCCAGTGTTGGGTACATGACAACATTTGGAGATGTGAGACTAGGCCTGACAACAAATTCCAAATTAGAATCCCAGCTAAGTTTTCTAGTAACCAATGGAAGGGCTTCTCCAAGGAAGTTAATTTTGGTCAGAATGTGAAAGTACTGGGAGATTCTTCTTTCTATGGAAGGCAATGGGTTTTGCCTTGACTTTTCTGTCCTTAATGTGCATTTCGTCAGGTGGGCCTGGTGGTGTACACTTGCAATAGTTGTTCATCCTTCGTTCTTGAAGAGGACCAATGACATCAGGAAGGTGATGTTCTTGACTTGCAAGTTAATTGGATTTAAGTGAGGCAGAGGTGTACAAAGCCTCACTCTTTCCTCTAGTCATTGGAGTCTAGTAGCAATTCATAGGTCAAGATGACTTGTGGTGGCCTTGACGCTTGCAATATATGGTACTGAGGAGACTGAGGTTGGTGTTCTAAAGTTCTGAGTTGCTGGTTGTGTGAACTAGGTAAGTCTTGACTTCTCTGGGGTCTTCTATAAATATGGGGATATTAATACCTTCATAACTTTGCTCTTAAGAGGGGAGAGACTTGCATTTTTTTTTTAAGAGCATGAAGTGGGTTTTACTGGGTCAAGGGTCAGATTCACACTTGTCAGGAGAGGGTATTGGCTGAATATTTGACTAAGAGCTTGGGAAGTCTATGGACAGTTGATAATGGTGTTGGTGTTGATAATGAGTGCAGGCACAGGAATGTCCAGTCCTCTTTCTAGCCACCACTCACAGTCAGGTAGTTGACCCCATCAATGACAAGCTGCACCAGCTCCATCTCTGATTTGCCTAGCCAATCCAAGTTGGATATGTCAAAAGTGCTGTCTGTGTTGGGGTGGCTAGGTGGTGCAGTGAATAGAGCACTGGCCCTGGAGTCAGGAGGACCTGAGTTCAAATCTGGCCTCAGACACTTAACACTTACTAGGTGTGTGACCTTGGGCAGGTCCCTTAACCCCAATTGCCCCGCTTTCCCCCCTCCGAAAAGCAAAAAAAAAAAAAAGTGCTGCCTGTGGCTGCTGTGTCCACCCCACCAGTTCCACGTTTTTGTAGCCTTAGATTCTCTAAGACCTTGGGGAACTGACTGTCCTTGCTTAACAGGGGCCGTTTGACATGTACACCTGCTCAAAGTCCAGTTCCCAGATTAGAAGGGCAAGTCAGGATGTAACCCAAAAGTTCATTCCACAGGAGCTCGCAGCCACGTTCTTGGATTAGATGTTCCTCCTCCTTGCGCCCCGGCAGACTCTCTCGAACATTCCTTTCATGTTGCCACCCTTTTCCATTGAGATGACCTGTGTGTGACCTCCTCATTCATCCAGATCAAGAGGCTTTTTTCATTGTTGTGCCAGATTCCTCAAGCGTCTGGCCAGTTGCAGGCCATTCCTGCTGCTGTCAGCAAGGGACAAGCAGGCTTGTCGAATAGGAAGTGGTCATCAGTAAGCTGCTGTTGCTCCTCCTCGTCCAGCCAGGTCACCCTGCAGGCCACTCAGTGCATCACTGTAACTCCTTCCACCTCCTGTGGCTCAGCCCTTGTACAGGCAGTGGGTAGACCGAGTCTCCTGATGCTTTGGCCAATATGGACTCTTTTTTTTTTTTTTTGGAGGGGGGAAGGCAAGGTGATTGGGATTAAGTGACTTGCCCAAGGTCACACAGCTAGTTAAATGCTTAGTGTCTGAGGCCAGCTTTGAACTCAGGTCCTTACTACAGGCCTGGTGCTCTATTTACTACTCTACCTAGTTGTTCCCAATTTGGATACATACTTGACTTGCAAGTTAATTGGATTTAAGTGAGGCAGAGGTGTACAAGTGGCCAGCCCATCCAAGTCTGTGATCTGCTTCATTGTTTGGGTATCATAGACCTTATGTCTTTCTTGGATTGCAGAGTCAAAAAACTCAACAAATACCTCATAGGTCTCTTCATTTCCTGCTGCCATGCCCACAGTCTTGATGAAAGGGTGACCAGGGTTGGCCCCACCAGTCTAGATACCCTGGTCTAGTGTCCATCCGGTGGGCATGGTCTTGTCTCAGAGCCAGGCATGAACAGCTGGAGTCAGGTAACTAGCCATGCAGTTGTTATGTTTTCGAAGGTCGGGGTGCTCTGCACTGGGTGGGTACAGCCTTCTTCACCTGCCAGCGGCTTGTAGTGGGTTGAGGTGGAGCAGATGCCCAGAAACCAGAGACCCTGTGCTGGTCACAGAAAGAAGCCTGAGTCCTGGGAGGACAGAGAATAATTGGGAGAAGGAAATAGCCATGGCGTGGGGGCTGGGCACTCCATCTGGGAGTTAGAGTTGGAACAGGGGCCCAAAATGAATCAGAGGCCGAAAGCTAGATCTGGAGCTGGAAGGGGGATGGAGCTGGGCAAGAACTGATGCTGGAGCAGAAGGTGAAGTGGTTGGAAACTGGGTAGAAATTGGAGCAAGAGCAGTGACTGGCATTTGAGTTGGTCAGTTGACCAAAGTCACAGGCTTTGATCAACTTCTCTGTCTGACATTGTGGAGCATGGAAGTTGGTTTGTAAGGGAATTTTCTTCCTCTCTCAGCTCTTTTTTTCCCCAAGGCTTACATTCTTTAAAGCACTATGTACTTGAAGGATCTATGAAATCTTCAGCATTGAGAACTCCTGGTATGGGAACTCCCTCTACTAATGCAAATTACAACTGATCTTCCCTACACCCAATATTTCTGTCATATTGTCCTATTGATGGTCCTTACAGATAGCATTCAGTCTTCCCTCTCTGTGTCTTTGCACTGGCTAAACCCTATTCCTTCCTCCCCCCCTTGGCATTCTTGATTGCCTTTAAAACCCACCGAGCTCAAGTACCAACTTCTCTATAAATACTTTCCTAATCTCTCTCTTCCTCCCTCTCCAACGATGGTACTCTCCTTTCCAAAACTAACTTGTATTCATTTTGTATATACTCTGAAGAGAGATACATGTTTTCTCCTTGAAGGCAGGAGCTGCTCCACTTTTGACTTTGTTACCCCAGGGATTACACAGTGCCTTTAATAGGTCCCCCATAAAGGCTTATTGATTGATTGATTCAACTACGACTTCTAGGGAGTTATTGAAGGTTTATGCTGTTTAAATGACTTTCCTATGGTCATACAGATTAGAAGTGTCAGAAAGGAAGGATCTGAAACTAGGTCTTCCTGGCTCTAAGCCTAGACTTCTATACACCATTCCATGCTGCTTCCATAAAAACACTGCACAAATGTAAGTTATTGTGTCTTGCATGTACAATTCCACATGATTCCTATAGGGTCTACAGGGTAACAGTGTGTGTGTGTGTGTGTGTGTGTGTGTGTGTGTGTGTGTGCGCAGTATGGTCTCAGAACTTTTTTTAATAGAGAAAGAGGGCACCCAGGAGGTCTATCCCAGGGAATAATTGAGTTGTGACAATGCTTTCCTAATATAAATCCCAAACCTGGCACCAAGAGAAGACAGAGTAGTGATGGGTACATTCAGGTAACGGTATCCGCTGGAAGTTTAATTCCATTAGAATCTTATTATCTGATTAATTCTTGATATGTCTAGCTGACAGTGTCATCTTTTAGAAGACAGAGGAAGCTGGGAGAGCAACTGCTCTTCTAGACTAATTCTAGCCAATGAGTAAGAATTGGGTTGATGATGAGGAAGCAGCATGAACCTTAGGATGCCCCTGTTCCACTTGAGTTTTGGGGAACAGAGAGACCATAGGAGGATAGATTAGGGCTGGTACAAAGTGTAGAAGTCAATGAGTCCATAATCTATGATGAGGGGAAATGCTGTAGTTATTTGGCAAGAGCCACAGGAGCACAGAAGAGTGAGCTGTCAGACACTGCACCCAAAGAGATCCTGAAAACATGCAGGTGTGACGAGGGCAGCTGAGATATTGAGCTCCAGAGAACGCCCGAGGTCATGCAGCTGGTGACTGAGATGGGTACTTTCCTATCTGGCTCTTCAGTTTTCTCCCGTTGGGCTGCAGGCCATTCCATAGCTATCTTACTGGGTAGCTGTTATATCTGCTGCTGATAACCCTGGCCCATTTCTCTTTTGTTTGTTTGAGGAAAAATGAGATAATGTAACTCTGAGCAGACCTTAAAGTTTGTCAATTAGCTGGTCACTTGGTCATAAACATTTATTAAACACTTACTGTGTGCTAGGCATTGTGTTATGTGCTGGCTTTACGAAGAAAGGCTAAACATGCTTCCTGCCCTCAAGAAGCTCATATTCTAATAGGGGAGAAATCATTCAAATAATTATGCACATATAAGACATGCTTTGTTCAAATGGAAGGCAATTTTAGGGCAGTTAGATGGAGCAATGGATAGAGCATTAGGTCTGGTGTCAGAAAGACCTGTTCATATATGGTCTCAGACACCTACTAGCTGGACAAGTCATTTAACCTTTGTCTGTCTCAGTTTCTTCAACTGTAAAATGGGGATAATCATAGCCTCTACCTCATGGGGTTACTGTGAGGATCGAATAAGATATTTGTAAAAGAACAATGACCACCACATACTAGGTGCTCAACAAGTACCTCTTCTCCTTCCTCTTCTTCCTCACAGAGGGAAAGCAAGAGGGGTGGGGGAAGGAGTTGAGTGGGAAAATTCTACTCAAAGAAGGTGGAATTTGCTCTGAGCTTTAAGGTCAGGAAAGCCAGGTGGCAGAAGTGAGGAGGGAGAGTATTCCGGGTACGAGGGCCAGCACAGTCAGGAGACGGAGTGATGTGCACTAGTAGGCTAGTATAACTGAATCATAGAGTGAGTGGAGGAGAAAAGTATGAGAAGACTGGAAAGGTGAGAAAGGGCCCGGCTGTGAAGATCTTTAAATGTTGAAAAGAGGATTCTATATTTGGTCCTGAATGTAATAAGGAACCATTGGAGTTTATTGAGTAGGGGGGGGTGATATGATCATATTTACACTGTAGGAAAATCATTTTGGCAGTTAAATGGAAGATGGATTGGAGTGCAGAGAGCTTTGAGGCAGGCAGACCCACCGGCAGGCTATTGCAATGATGTAGGTATGAGGTGATGAGGGCCAACACCAGGATGGTTGCAATGTCAGAAAAGAGAAAGAAAGAGATGCTATGAGGTAGAGAGAGAGAGAGAGAGAGAGAGAGAGAGAGAGAGAGAGAGAGAG
>NW_027187228.1:1340080-1344398 GCF_028583685.1 Petaurus breviceps papuanus
GAGAGAGAGAGAGAGAGAGAGAGAGAGAGAGAGAAGAGCCTAGGATGGCACCTAGACTGAAAACTTAGGGGAATTAATAGATAGTGGTGACTCTGACAGTGATAAGGAATTTCAGAAGGGCATAGTGGTTGGGGGGGGGGGGGGTAGGCAAATGGTGGGAGTTGTCCGAGGTTGGCATCTGGTGAGGTGTGATAGGTTATAGAACAAGTGAGCGAGGGATTTGAGTGTAGAGGTTAATGCAGAGTTGAATTGATTTACCAAGAGGTCATAGAGATAGGAAAGGGAAGAGAGTGTAGGAGTGATGGTCTATGAAAGAACTATAGGATGGAAGGAATGGGGGTCATGTTGAAGAAGAACTGGGTTAGGGGCCATAAGGCACAGGGAAAGATGAAATAATAAAACATTATAGTCAAAATTCTGGAGTTCATGAACACGGAAGTGGAACACTTGTTTTTGTTTTCTTTGTTTATTTGCTTTTTGGAGGGGGGAAAGTAGGGCAATTGGGGTTAATGGAAGTGGAACACTTGTGGTTGACAAGATGAAGGATATTGGAGCACAGGAATAGTTAAGGCAGTTCATTCATTCCAGTTGTGTCTGACTCTTCATGACCCCATTTGGGGTTTTCTTGACAAAGATACTGGAGTGGTTTGCCACTTCCTTCTCCATCTCATTTTATAGATGAGGAAATTGAGCCAAATAGGGTTAAGTGACTTGCCCAGGGTGACACAGCTAGAAGTATCTGAGGCTGGATTCGAACTCAGTTCTTCCCGACTCCAAGTCTGGTGCTCTATCCACTGGATCACCTAGCAGTGTTCTATCTACTGCACTACCTAGCTGCCCTTACAGATGAGGAAACTGAGATGGAAAGAGTTTAAGTGACATAGCCAGTAAGTGTCTTGTGGAAGGATTTCTTGATTCTGAATTCGGCATTCTAGTCACTGTACCTTCTCATTAGGTGGGAGCTGTGTGTGTGTGTGTGTGTGTGTGTGTGTGTATTATATGCTATGCTATAAGATTATAGGTCATTGGATTATTGATTTAGAGCTGGATGGGACTTTTTGATGCCCCTGAGCCCAAGAGTGGCTCATACTCAGGGCTGGTAATCTGACATTATTCCTTGTCCTGTTGCTGGGGAGAAGTAGACACAATGGACTCCTACATAGAAAGAAAGAGGGGCCTAGTGACTTGGGAATCTCTGAATACACAGTTTTGGGAGCCCGATTGCATCAGTGGGTGATTGTTCCCTCAGGATCTCTGGGCTGAGTTTCCAATGCAGTTTTGTCTCATGTTTCTTGGGAGGTCAAAGTTCCTAGGGGAACACTCTGTGTTTTTCTGTGGATCCACAATGGTGGCATATTCTGAGTCTGACTTCAGTCAGTCAGCTTGAGACAGGGTTGCTTTTGATGAAGCTGGGTGTAGTCTAGGCTGCATTTTTTTGTTTGAGAATGGTTCAGAGATACTCCCTCTCCAACATAAGTTCTTGGCAGCACTAGCAAACAAGGCAGGCTGAGCTAGTAATATATTGGGGCCAATACAATTAATATGAGGTAGAGAGAAACTCACCCCCTCCACTGCCTCAGAAATGTGACTCTCCTTTCAAACCCAGCTTGCCAGCAGGCTAAACCGAAGAGAAAAATAAAAACTCAAGCATCACCTTTTTACAGTCTGGGCCTTTTTATTCACTTGTGGCGCAAGAGGAATCTGGCCCCAAATACTTTCTTCCTCTAATCTACTGTACTATCACTTAAATATGATGTCTGAGATCCCCACCAGTTTGTGCTGACAAAATCCAAATTGCTTTTGTTAAAGGAATTGAAATTTGCCTTTCCAGATGTTCTTCCATTCACAATCTTATTTAAATAAGTAGAATTGGCATAGATCTGAAAATCTATCAGGATGCTAATACATTATCACATGCATACTGAGAAAACATTTAAAATAACATTTGTAAAGATATTAGTTTTAAAAGTAGCAGGCAGAGTTTGTAGCCACAGCTTACCTCGATTCTCCAGTGGGGTTGACTTCCAACAATGTTAAGGAAAGAGAAAAATAAGAGAGCAAATGGGGTAGATAACAGGAGAGTGGGTCTCAGCCCCTCAGGAAAGTGCAGAGGAAACTCTCCAAGGTAGTTTTTTTTGGTTTGTTTGTTTCTGCTACTCACATGGCTCCCATCCCTGGCTCATTATGATTTGTTCTTGTCATTGGGAAATAACAATGCCTGACTCTTGCTCAGCTCAGTCCAAGAAGAAAAGTTCAGCCAGCTATTCTGTCTCTAACTTCTACCATTCTCTGCCATTGACCAAGGCCAAAGTTGCCATACCACCACCTATTGCTTACGTGGCTTGGTTTCTGTCTCTCTTACTGCCATGTTCTCTTCAAGATCTGGGTCAAAAACCAGTCTGGATAGTTTATCCTTAGATAAAGTCTGAAATCCCCTCAGAGCTTGAAAAATACAAGAAAGAGGGCTGCAGCCCCACCATCTATTTCCCTTGTCCTATGTCTAAGTCCTTTTGGCAGAGCTCCAAGAGGTGGGTTGCAAGTACATCACTAATATGCTTCAGTGCTACAAGAATCTGTGTGGGAATGCTTTCTATTATGCTGATCACTATCCTTCCATACATGAGGAAATGGCTTAATGAATTATGTGGCCAAAAATATTCGATCACCTGTTGGCCAGCTCTTGGATGATGAGTTTTTCTGTACTTGGCTTGGTTGGTTCACAGATGACAGACACCCCTTTGCCAAGCTTATAAGGAAAGTCTTGGTAGCTTGATAGGACCTAAGAGATGAGCTCTCTCAGTATAACTTTTCTGGCAAAGTCATTGGAATTCAGGGTCACTTTCATGCCAAAGGGAAACCCTGGATCAGGTCTTTGGAAGAGTTTTCCATTTCTCTTGGGCTGATTTTCTCTGTAGAAATTCAGGCCATGGTATCATGCTTATTCTTTTTCTTAACCCTTTGTAACCCGCCTCCCACAAATCTGTAAAACATATCATGGTCAGGGAGTGATTATTTTCCCCAAAGGTTTCTGTCATTTCCACACCAATAACCAGAGTCTCTCCCTTAAGTGACAATGAGATATAGAATAGAATTTTTCCTTATTAGTTCTCCCACCTTTTGAAAGATAATATTATCATTAAGGCAAGTTAAGAAGTTATTAATTACTTTGCTTTTGGCACAGAGAGAGCATCAGTAAATGTATGGATGATTGAAGTGTCTCATTTCTACTATATGGGGCAGCTAGGTGACTAAATGGTTAGAGTGCCATGCCTAGACTCAGGAGGACCTGAGTTCAAATCTGGCCTCATACGCTAGCTGTGTGACCCCAGTTAAGTCACTTAACCCTGTTTGCCTCAGTTTACTTATCTGTTAAATGAGCTGGAGAAGGAAATGGTAAACCACTCCAGTATCTTTACCAAGAAAACCCCTAAATGGGGTCACAAAGAATTGGTCATGACCAAATGAATAAACAATATCACTGCTATATCATACATCTGTGAAAGATTTATAGTTTATTTTCCAAGCTCCTTATCTAGTTTCTCTCTCTATCCAGGTAGTCTGTAGTATACTTTGATGAGAAAAATAATTGTTTCTTATTCTATTGATCTTTGCCCCAAAATCTCCACCAACTTTTCTTCAATCGGATTCCTGGATTAATATAATATAATTTCTTTGAATAAGGTTTATCCATCTAGGGCCATTTTCTAGTTATAGGTTTCATCCCACCACTTTGCATGAGGTCAAATTTTCCTCCTTTTCTGATTTCTAGTTCTTTTGTCTAGACTACTGTCCACTTCCCAAATAAATTTTTTCTCTCCAGCTTCCCTGTCTTCAGTAGGAATCAGTAAGGAAAATAGTCTCAGTGGACTTCAGTTTCTTGCCCAAGATTTCATAATCTTAGGTAATACTTTCTATGTTTCTTCTGACAATATAATTACTGCCCATGTATAACACCAGGAGTAGGTAAGGATCTGGTTGCTTCTTCCCTAAACTGTGGACAGTACATATATTGACCATAGGTTTTTATTACCGGCTCCTTTCTTGAATTTTGTTTTTTATTAACTTTGGGGTATCTCAACTTCTTCTCTATTGCAGTTATTCTCTATGTGTATCTAATTGGAATTCTTACCAATCTTTCTTATGTTCTTTCCTGGCTAGCCACCTAAATATATTCCTATATTTTAAATACTGGTCTAAAATTCCAAATTCCATTCTCAGATACCATCTTTCTTCTTCTTCTTCTTCTTCTTCTTCTTCTTCTTCTTCTTCTTCTTCTTCTTCTTCTTCTTCTTCTTCTTCTTCTTCTTCTTCTTCTTCT